>NC_134690.1:15258597-15588407 GCF_050947455.1 Rhinoderma darwinii | reverse complement strand
ACTATTCTTCTGGTGGAGTCACTGTGTACATACATTACATTACTTATCCTATACTGGTCCTGAGTTACATCCTGTATTATACTCCAGAGCTGCACTCACTATTCTGCTGGTGGAGTCACTGTGTACATACATTACATTACTTATCCTGTACTGATCCTGAGTTACAGCCTGTATTATACTCCAGAGCTGCACTCACTATTCTGCTGGTGGAGTCACTGTGTACATACATTACATTACTTATCCTGTACTGATCCTGAGTTACATCCTGTATTATACTCCAGAGCTGCACTCACTATTCTGATGGTGGAGTCACGTTGTACATACATTACATTACTTATCCTGTACTGATCCTGAGTTATATCCTGTATTATACTCCAGAGCTGCACTCACTATTCTGCTGGTGGAGTCACTGTGTACATACATTACATTACTTATCCTGTACTGATCCTGAGATACATCCTGTATTATACTCCAGAGCTGCACTCACTATTCTTGTGGTGCAGTCACTGTGTACATACATTACATTACTTATCCTGCACTGATCCTGAGTTACATCCCGTATTATACGTCAGAGCTGCTCTCACAATTCTTCTGGTGGAGTCACTGTGTACATACATTACATTACTTATCCTGTACTGATCCTGAGTTATATCCTGTATTATACTCCAGAGCAGCACTCACTATTCTTCTGGTGGAGTCACTGTATACATACATTACTTATCTTGCACTGATCATAAGTAACATCCTTTGTTATACTCCAGAGATGTACTCCTTATTCTGTTTATGGAGTCACTGTGTATATACATTACATTACTTATTCTGTACTGATCCTGAGTTACCGCCTGTATTGTACTCCAGAGCTGCACTCACTATTCTTCTGGTGGAGTCACTGTGTACATACATTACATTACTTATCCTCTACTCCTCATCGGTTACATCCTGTATTATACTCCAGAGCTGCACTCACTATTCTGCTGGTGGAGTCACTGTGTACATACATTACTTATCCTGTATTGATCCTGAGTTACATCCTGTATTATACTCCAGAGCTGCACTCACTATTCTGCTGGTGGAGTCACTGTGTACATACATTACATTTCTTATCCTGCACTGATCCTGAGTCACATCCTGTATTATACTCCAGAGCTGCACTCACTATTCTTCTGGTGGAGTCACTGTGTACATACATTACATTACTTATCCTATACTGGTCCTGAGTTACATCCTGTATTATACTCCAGAGCTGCACTCACTATTCTGCTGGTGGAGTCACTGTGTACATACATTACATTACTTATCCTGTACTGATCCTGAGTTACAGCCTGTATTATACTCCAGAGCTGCACTCACTATTCTGCTGGTGGAGTCACTGTGTACATACATTACATTACTTATCCTGTACTGATCCTGAGTTACATCCTGTATTATACTCCAGAGCTGCACTCACTATTCTGATGGTGGAGTCACGTTGTACATACATTACATTACTTATCCTGTACTGATCCTGAGTTATATCCTGTATTATACTCCAGAGCTGCACTCACTATTCTGCTGGTGGAGTCACTGTGTACATACATTACATTACTTATCCTGTACTGATCCTGAGATACATCCTGTATTATACTCCAGAGCTGCACTCACTATTCTTCTGGTGCAGTCACTGAGTACATACATTACATTACTTATCCTGCACTGATCCTGAGTTACATCCCGTATTATACGTCAGAGCTGCTCTCACAATTGTGCAGGCTTCACAGCTGAAATGTCCCAGCATTCCCTGCCTGTACAGAACTTGTTCTTGTGATTTACAAGTGTCACACCATACTATAGGAGCTCTGCTAAGTTGTTAGGCATATGTCTGTTGACAAACTTATTGTCTGTTTTGAATGACAACCAGCCATGCTGTGAATGCAGCTCTGAAGTATAACTGGATCAGTACAAGATAAGTAATTTAATGTATTTACAAAGTGACACAACCTTTTTATGTAGATTATATCAGTGTATGAACTGTAAAATGATGCTCAAAAGTGGACATATCCTCTAAAGCATCTTTGCACATTTTTCTGCATGCAGGTAGGAGACCCTATAGCATGAAGATCTAGAAATCTCTGAGATACAAGACAAAGGGGCTCTAGTAATTAGTTGGGATCTTAGCGCTTGGACTGCTGGATCTTCTGACACGCCTCGAGAATAGGAAATGGCGTGCTCACCCTTTAAGGATTATATTATTATTATTATTTCTGCAGATTACAGTTGGCAAATACCGTTGTAAAAAGAAGGAAATTTAGACTTTTGATGGGCGGGGCTTTAAAATCAATTTTCGAGACTATTACGTCACAGCGGGTCCTCTAGGGGACTGAATTATTTATTATCTGTACCATTTGCCCTCTTGTTTCAGTGTCCCTGACTGCCATTGCCCCGGTGGAGCGATCAGCAGAATACAGGTTGTTGTTTTCCAGTGTTCAATGCTGGAAAGAGCACCTGTATTCTGCTGACCATTTCTGCAGGGAAAAAACAAGAATCGTGAACGTTCCTGCACATTATTATAGTATTGCCTCTGCGTGTAAAAGAGGCATCTCAGATGATAACATTATACTATGTGATGGCTATTTATGCAATTACTTCATCTTTACAGAGGCTCCAAGCAGGAGCTCCCCTTTAAGAAATAGTTGGTACCAGGTATCATAAAGCATCACTAGTAGTTGGCACCAGGCGTAGCTCTTAGTACTGCCAGTTGACAGCAGGGTTAGTACTGTATCACTTGCAGCGGTATATAATTATTATCAGACACCTTAATGAGAACTTTATCTCTGGCGCGATGCTACCACTGACAGCAGTCAGTGTATGGCACGGATGCCAATTGGCACCAAGATTAGCTTTATGGTCACCAGCATTATTGGTGGCAGAGTTGAAAAACCAGTCGAAAGCAATCTGAAAAATAACATAAAGACCCAAAATAGCCCAATACATACATTGAAAAAAACGCACGTTGTGACAGCAACTACTCCAGAACCCCCAAATACAGCAAACGTCCTAGGACCCCCCATTCCAGGTCTGCCGCTAGACATATTAGGCATCTGCTACATGGACCCTATATTTATAGTGTTAGCACAGAGCCCCCATACAAAGCCTACTCCACCAAATACAGTACATTGGATAATAGTCCCGGCCAGTGGCGTTCATAGAAGAGGGGCCGATAACAAGGATCAAAACGAGCCACCGGTTATGGTGCCAGGTTTTGTCACCCAGGACAGAAGGGCCTGCTGTTTGTTTCACCCTCAAACCCCTTTACATGACCCTTGGCTTTGGCCAATTTCCCACCCTTTATTTGCTACCAATTCTGTTCCTACATAGGTTCTTGCACCCAAGTAGCAGAGGGTATAAGACCAACTGGGTGTGAGCCCGTTCTTTCCATATGCCCCATAGCAGCCACATGCTCTGCCTCAATGCTAGGTACAGCCCAATTAGTTGGCAAACCCGACAACCTGGTATAGGTCACCCACCTAAAGGGCATCACTGCCTGTACCCATGCCAGTTACATTGCTCTAAATATAAATTCTATAGCGCACCACCTTTCTCGAGAAAGAAAAAAAGTGAAATATTTTCCCGGAGGCTGTGTTCTGAATGGAGGATAAAGAATTTGTCGAGCTGAGATCGGAGGTGGAATTTTGGTTTGATGAGTGTCTACACGTGCAAGTCCAGTCCATGGATTCAGGGGTTCAGAGTTTTTAAGGGTGTGCAAAATATGATACCATGGGATATAATTTACTGCAACATTTTCTCCTCCTCCTGTTTGTTTCAATAATTTTTTTTTTTTATCATCATAATAGTATATGCCATTGCTGCCTAGAATAGTGCACAAATGACAATATAGTGTTTGAACTTCTATATTGCCACCTGTTGGTCAAAACTGGTACTGCAGATTAAGATTTCTATGGGGGTATTTTGGAATCATGATATTCTCCTAAATCTTCTCATGGATCGAATTTCTACTCTGGTTTCAGTAGTACAGGCCTCATGTAGCGGCTTATCTGGACATGATCACAATGTACAGATGTAGCCATCTTTATCTTGACTTTGAACGCGTTAGATACACAGTGTCAAGAAACTTTAACTTGGCTTTTCAATGGCTTTTGTTGTGTGATATCGCGCTGCAGCAAGTTATCGGTCAAGATAAACTTGGCTACATCTGTACACAGCTCCAGAGGCGTAACTTAAAGCTCCTGTGCCCCAATGTAAAATTTGCAACAGGTCCCCCACCTTTCCACCTGCCCATTTATAATATTGGTGTCTCCTTATGTGGAGCATTTGGCACCCAGGTGAGACTACTACCTCTATCATTAGCATACAATACACATGAGATCCTTTATTCATTATTTCCATGTGCTGTGAAGTGATGATTACACGGGTGCATATTGTGAACTGTACGAGCTATGCACCCGTGTGATCATCACATGACCAGGGCAGATTTTCATCCTCTGGAAACCAATAACGAAGGTTCCCATTCACTGACAGCAAGCAGACATATGTGAGGAATTGATACACAAAGTATATTAGAAATTTGCAGAACTTTTTATGATACATTGAGTAAGCTTTATTTGCTGAAACCGGAATCAGGCTCTTAGGTACCTCGTGTTGATTCGCCTGGAGCATATTTACTTATTGTATGGGATTCTTCACGGGGAGGAGGACTGGCACGTAGATATTCACGGGCACAGCCAATGTATAACTTTTAGTAGCGTCCAACATAAACACTGGGAGCACAAGGCAGGGTTAGACATGGCAGCCGCCATCTGTTTACATTACAACCTCCCAGGCGGCAGGGAGAATAGAGATCTGGCTCAGAGACGTTACGTGAGGTCTCCGCAGTTGTGTCGCTCACCCGTCCGTCATCACTCGATTGTAGCCGTGGTACGGAATTGTAACTTGTTCATGTAAGTACACCCAGGTCTATAGACACGGCACAATGGAGGGCCGAGTGTGTTTTCTCATCCATTGTGAGCGCATCTTGTGTGGAGAGGGCTGTTATTTTAAGGCAGTGGCTCCAGTTTTAATCTCTCGACCGGCTCTACTATTCATAGGTCTCTTCTCTGTCATCGGGGTAGAGGCAGATCACAGACGGAAGAGCAAAAATTCCTATCACGTCTGTTTGTTGGATGACAGATGCACTTATCCAAGTGTCCGACCTGAACAGGACTAACAAGGGGGAGGTGACCCACCATGAGGGCCTAAAAGGATGGGGTGCGGGAGCAAGTCCTGGGTCCTTCTGTAAAAGGATCGGGGGTGTGATGGTGTCAGCTAACACCAGAAGATGGGCCTCCTATGAATTTTTAATTTTGGGCCCATGGCCTCATCCCTATGGACGCCACTTTTTAGTAACAGTTTGTGAGGCCAAATAGAAGTCCATCCAGTTCAGCCTATTATTCTGCAATGTTGATCCAGAGGAAGGCAAAACCCAATTAGGAAAAAGACAATTTTCCTAATTTAAGTGTAAAATTCCTTTCCGGCTCCAATATGGTCCCTGGATCAACGACCAATCTCCAGTAATCTAATACATAGAACTTGTAATAATTTTACACTTCCAGACATCCAGGACTCTTTCGAACCTTTTCAGTGGATTCCCGATAACAACTTCCTTGGCAGAAAGTTCCATAGTTTCACTGCTCTTACAGTAAAGATCCCTCCTCTATGTTTGTGTAGAAACCTTCTTCCCGCTAGATGTAGTGGCTGCCCCCATGTTATGACAGTTCTCTGTATTGACCTTCGATATATTTATACATAATTATTAGGTCACCCCTCAGCCGTCCTTTTTCTGCACTAAATAACCCTCGTTTTGAACATCTTTCTGTGTACTGTCATCCACCCATTTAATTTATTACATTAGTTGCCTTCATTTTAACGCACTCCACCTCTGCTATTTCTCTCTTGTGTATTGGTGAAAATAACTTTACACAATATTCCCAGTGCGGTCTTACAAGAGATTAATAAAGCGGTAGAGCTATGTTCTCGTCATATACATCTATGCATCTTTTTGATCTTATTTGCCTTGGCAGCAGCCGCCTGACGCTGGTTGCTAAAGTTAAGTTTACCATTCCTAAGCCCTTTTCCATGTCAGTGTTCCCCAGTGTTTGCCAATTTAGGATGTAATGAAACATGTATTATCCCTTCGTAAGTGCAGAACCTCATTTGCCACTTCTCTGCCCGATCCTCCAAATTCTCTGGATCCATTTGTAATCCATTGGTGATAGATTACTCTCCTCCTTTGTGTTATTACTTTACAAAGTTTAGAATCATCTGCAAAGTTTTACATTTTACCATGTAATCCCTCTACAAGGTTATAAATAAATATATTAACCCCTTGGAGACACGGCCAATTTCAGTTTTTTCACTTTCGTTTTTTCCTCCCCGCCTTCCAAAAGCCATAACGTCTTTGTTTTTTTGTCAACGTAGCCATATAAGGGCTTGTTTTTTGCGGGACAAGTTTTAGTTTGTCATGGCACCATTTATTGTACCGGATAATGTACTGGGAAGCTGAAAATAAAAATATTTGTTGGGTGAAATGGGAAAAAATGGGAAAATGGGGAAAAAACAGCGATTACGCAAGTTTTTGGGGGGGTTTTGTTTTTTACGGCGTCCATCAAGCGGTAAAAACTACATGTGCACCTTATTCTACAGGTTGATACGATTACGGCGATACCAAATTATTATGTTTTGTTTTATGTTTTACCACTTTTTTTAAAAAACAACTAATTTTCTAAAACAAAAACAAGAAATTGTGTCGCCATATTCTGAGGACCATGAGTTTTTTGTCAATTTATCGATGTGAGGGCTTAATTTTTGTGAGGCGAGCTGTAGTTTTCACCGATACCATTTTGGGGTATATACGACTTTTTTGATCACTTTTTATTTCATATTTTGGAGCACTAAGGTGACAAAAAACCAGCAATTTGCGTGTTTTATCATTTTTTATTTTTACGGCGATCACCGAGCGGGTTAAACAACGCTATATTGTGATAGTTTGGACTTTTACGGACGCAGCGATACCAGTTATGCTAACTGTTGTTGTTTTTTTTTAACTTTTAATATTGCATTTTTTTTTAAACATAAAAAAAACCTTTATTTAACTGTTTTTTACTTTTTTTTATTAGTCCCCCTAGGAGACTTGAACCAGCGATCGTTGGATCACTTGCATGATATACTGCAATACTAATGTATTGCAGTATATCGTGATACGGACAGTCTCCTGCCAGATGCAGAGCTTCAGGGTATGTGCACACACACTAATTACGTCCGTAATTGACGGACGTATTTCGGCCGCAAATACCGGACCGAACACACTGCAGGGAGCCGGGCTCCTAGCATCATACTTATATACGATGCTAGGAGTCCCTGCCTTGCTGCAGAACAACTGTCCCGTACTGTAATCATGTTTTCAGTACGGGACAGTTGTCCTGCAGCGAGGCAGGGACTCCTAGCATCGTACATAAGTATGATGCTAGGAGTCCGGCTCCCTGCACTGTGTTCGGTCCGGGACTTGCGGCCGAAATACGTCCGTCAATTACGGACGTAATTAGTGTGTGTGCACATACCCTCAAAGGAGTACAAAGATGGCAGCCCTGGGGGCCTTTAATAGGCCCCCAGGCTGCCATAACAACCATTGTAAATGGCCGATCACGCCAAGGGTGGGGGCGTGCGATGGCATGTTTGAGGGGCGCCCCCCTGATTCTAACAATTTAAATGTCGTGGTCACGATTGACCGCGGCATTTAAAGTGTTAAATGGGCGGAATCTAAGTGAACTTTGATTCCACCCGCTGGAGTGAGGTGTCGGCTGTGCGCTCCATACTTCCCCATGGCGACATTTCAGTAATAGTACGTCGTATGTCGCCAAGGGGTTAAACAGCATAGTGCCCAATACTGCCCCCTGTAGTACCCCTCTAGTAACAGTGACCCAATCTGTACCGTAATAATCACCCTCTTTTTTTCTATCACTGAGCCAGTTACTTACCACTTTACACACGTTTTCCTCCATTCCCATTTTAGGTATTAACCTTTTTTGCGGCACAATATCAAACACTATGGAAAAAACAAGATATATATATATATATACCTCCAATGACTCACCCCGGTTTTATTATTATGATCTCTTTAGTAATGGTTTATGTTCTACGAGCTGTGAAAATCACCTAAGACATCCTACCCCTCCTATACGCCAGTACCTAATGTGAGAAGAAGACCTCAATGACCTTCATTCGAATTTTCATACATGGTAACTTTGGCGTCTCTGCCATATGAGCTTCGTCTGATCTTAATATTCAACCAGTATTACGGTGTCAGACAGGGTCCCCACAGCTCCAAAGTGTGGAACCACAGGGGCTTCATGTGCCTCCGTACAGTCTCCGCGCACAAAGCTCTGCCATGTGCATGAGGCCTAATGCCACCAAAATCATTCCACACAATCTCAAACACCAGGCGAAAAGACTAATGGTTCTAATCCATCTCTGCATTTCTATGGCCTAACCTATGTTAAAGTCGAATTCCAGTACAAAAATATTGACCGCCTGTCCTTAGGATATGCCATCAATGTTTGATAAGTGGGGTACCAACTCCCATTAAAGCGCCGCGACCGCTTATAGAGCGGTGATTGAAAGTTGTGGTTGGCCGCAGCTTCCCCCACCGATATAAACGTCTTACTATGACATATTAGAAGACAATTTTAGGTAGAATTTACGCTCATTGTAAGGTCATTATCTTCTAATTTCACCTGTGGGTCTGACATATGTAACGTGTGTGGAATGTGTCTCCTGAGTTAAAATAACATTTACCTCGGCCATACAACTGGAACAAAAGACTCCTGGGGTATTTTTAACCTTTCATTTCACTCACTTGCCTTTCGGGCATCCTGCAGAACAGCTGCCCCGGTGAGGTGACCCGTGCTGTCCTTCATGCTGACCCAGAGGATGGTAATATTTCTTGAGGAAATCTGAAGACGTTATTAAACCTGACAATATCCAGGTGGAATCACAGTTTGCATTGTTTTAGGGCAGCGCCTGGAGAAGTCAACTATCTATTGACTCCTCGTAATGACATCTATGAGTAGGCGCAAATACAGGTTAAAGGATTTGTTCACCTTTAAACACAATTTTACGGTTTATATTTAGATATAAATACTTTACTCATGTTGTACTGATCCTGAGTTATATCCTGTATTATACTCCAGAGCTGTACTCACTATTCTGCTGGTGGAGTCACTGTGTACATACATTACATTACTTATCCTGTACTGATCCTGAGTTACATCCTGTATTATACTCCAGAGCTGCACTCACTATTCTGCTGGTGGAGTCACTGTGTACATACATTACATTACTTATCCTGTACTGATCCTGAGTTATAACCTGTATTATACTCCAGAGCTGCACTCATTATTCTGCTGGTGGAGTCACTGTGTACATACATTACATTACTTATCCTGCACTGATCCTGAGTTACATCCTGTATTATACTCCAGAGCTGCACTCACTATTCTGCTGGTGTAGTCACTGTGTACATACATTACATTACTTATCCTGTACTGATCCTGAGTTATAACCTGTATTATACTCCAGAGCTGCACTCACTATTCTGCTGGTGGAGTCACTGTGTACATACATTACATTACTTATCCTGTACTGATCCTGAGTTACATCCTGTATTATACTCCAGAGCTGCACTCACTATTCTGCTGGTGGAGTCACTGTGTACATACATTACTTATCCTGTACTGATCCTGCGTTACATCCTGTATTATACTCCAGAGCTGCACTCACTATTCTGCTGGTGGAGTCACTGTGTACATACATTACTTATCCTGTACTGATCCTGAGTTACATCCTGTATTATACTCCAGAGCTGTACTTATTATTCTGCTGGTGGAGTCACTGTGTACATACATTACATTACTTATCCTGTACTATTCTGCTGGTGTAGTCACTGTGTACATACATTACATTACTTATCCTGTACTGATCTGGGGTCACAGCCTGTATTATACTCCAGAGCTGCATTCACTATTCTGCTGGTGGAGTCACTGTGTACATACATTACATTACTTATCCTGTACTGATCCTGAGTTATATAGTGTATTATACTCCAGAGCTGCACTCACTATTCTGCTGGTGGAGTCACTGTGTACATACATTACATTACTTACCCTGTATTGATCCTGAGTTACATCCTGTATTATACTCCAGAGCTGCACTCACTATTCTGCTGGTGGAGTCACTGTGTACATACATTACATTACTTATCCTGTACTGATCCTGAGTTACATCCTGTATTATACTCCAGAGCTGCACTCACTATTCTGCTGGTGGAGTCACTGTGTACATACATTACATTACTTATCCTGTACTGATCCTGAGTTATATCCTGTATTATACTCCAGAGCTGCACTCACTATTCTGCTGGTGGAGTCACTGTGTGCATACATTACATTACTTATCCTGTACTGATCCTGAGTTACATCCTGTATTATACTCCAGAGCTGCACTCACTATTCTGCTGGTGGAGTCACTGTGTACATACATTACATATCCTGTACTGATCCTGAGTTATATCCTGTATTATACTCCAGAGCTGCACTCGCTATTCTGCTGGTGGAGTTACTGTGTACATACATTACATTACTTATCCTGTACTGATCCTGAGTTACATGCTGTATAATACTCCAGAGCTGCACTCACTATTCTGCTGGTGGAGTCACTATGTACATACATCACATTACTTATCCTGTACTGATCCTGAGTTACATCCTCTATTATACTCCAGAGCTGCACTCACTATTCTGCTGGTGGAGTCACTGTGTACGTACATTACATTACTTATCCTGTACTGATCCTAAGTTACATCCTGTATAATACTCCAGAGCTGCACTCACTATTCTGCTGGTGGAGTCACTGTGTACGTACATTACATTACTTATCCTGTACTGATCCTAAGTTACATCCTGTATTATACTCCAGAGCTGCACTCACTATTCTGTTGGTGAAGTCACTGTATATATTATATTACTTATCCAGTACTGATCCTGAATAATAGCCTGCATTAGGGCCAGTTCACACAGAGTTTTTTTTTACATGTTTTTTTAACGGCCGAATATGACTCCTATTGATTTCAGCAGAAAAAACGGGTCACAGGAAAAAGAAGGGACATGCCCTATCTTTGGGCGTTTATGCCTCTGACCTCTCATTGACATCAAAGGGAGGCAGAGAAAGCGTATTTCGCGGCGTTTTATGGCTCAATGGGCGTGGGCAAAAAGCGCTGCGAAAATCAGCGTGCAGGCAGAGGAAAATCTGCCTCAAAATTCCAAACGGAATTTTGATGCAGATTTTCCTCCTGAAAAATACTCTGTGTGAACCCAGCCTTATAGTCCAGCAGCATATATCCCGCAGAAACAAAGGATTGGGCATGTTGAAAAACAACATGCCAATCCTTTGACCTAACATTGCCGCCAGGAGAGAGTCAGAAAACCCCCATACACATTAGATTGTCATCAAATCCTGCCGAAATTGGTGGATTTAGCCAAGTTCTGTCTAATACGTATGAGCACCTTCACTTATTCCATTCTTCCAGCCGAGTCATAAGACCAACAATGGATGTCCATTCTGTCCATTGTCCACAAAGGTCAACTGTGGTGGACACAACTTCTCGTTAATAGGGGTTCTGAGCAGGGGGGCTTCACTATAAGAGCATTCAAAAATGGGGGATATCAAAACGAAACAACTCAGCATTGGTTCGGTTGCTCTTCATTTGAGGAAAGGGAGATGTCTAGAGAGAACATTCTTGGGAAAACCAGCAAAGTTACCAGCAAAACCGCAGCAAGCAACGATCATCAACATGATAAGACATCAGGGAATCTGACATTCCAAATAGTTCCCCTCCCAGGTCATCAACCCCCATATTATCTAGTGTGGGAGATGATTCTTTATAGGATTATGTGTTTTCATAGACAAGGATGATTTGTACCTGAGATGGTTGGATGTTCCTGAGGATTGAAGGTTGGACGTCTTCATGGCTGACATCTCGTTGGGTTTGTGGATGAGGCATGGAGAAGGCTGATGTTTGACGGGTCGTTACACGATTGTCATGGTCCATTAGAAGAAAGAGATTTCTACTTCTGTGTGTATCGTTTTCTCCTACCAATTTCTAGCCATAAAGATGAAAGACTCATTCCACCCATAAACTCATGGCAGGCATGAAATCTAAAGTAAATACTTACACCCAATATTATATTTGGCTGATGTATGGAGTCCAGTATCCCGGCAGCTCGTTGGGTGGAATTGTCCTCAGTTCAGGTATAGCATAGTGCAGAATATACTTGTTATTCACCTCAACCCAGCGCCATGCTCCTGAACCAAGTCGCGAGCCATGTCTGTGTCTGAGATTAAGGTTGGTGGAGGAAACTGGGCCAAAAATTTGGTTTGGGCCCCATACCACCTGACCCGTTATAGCAGCCACATAGAGGAGAGCTGGCCATGCATCCGTCTCGCCCTCTCCAATGAATGCTATAGGTGTTATAGAGATAGCCGAGCCAGCAACTTCTTCATACGAAAGAGCCACACGCATGCTTCTCCACCTCTTTTGGTTGGATAGGATCTCCACCTATTTAAACAGTGATTGCCAGGAGGCATGACTAGAAGATGAAAGATAGATAGGATAGAGAGAATTGGCCTAGGAAAGGAGGGTGGTGGAAGACCCCTAAGAGGGGGAGGCCCTGGGGCACGTGCCCCCTGTACTCTCCCAAAAATTCTGTTCTGTTTGGCACTTTTTCTGGCGTTAAGAAAACACGTGCCATGAGAAAACAGCCACTAACTGCTACAATGTAGAAACCATACTGTAACAGTGAATAAATGAAGTTCAAGGCTTCTAAAATCTACAAGGAAGGAGGACATATACTATATAAGGGACAATTTGTTGTCACTCTGGCTTTCTGAGAGGAAGTTGGGAATTTCTTTTGCTATGCTGTGTACGGGGGAACACTTTGGCAGGCACTGATCATGGGGACATTCTCTGACAGTACTCAGTGTCTGGCACTGTGTATAGGGGGACTCTCTGCTTGACACTGTGTATAGGGGGACTCTCTGGCATACACTGCGTATAGGGGTACTCTGTCTGACATTGTGTATAGGGGACTCTCTGTGTGACACTGTGTATATGGGGACTCTCTGGCATGCACTGTGTATAGGGGACTCTATGTCTAAGGCCTGATTCACACGAGCGCTGATTTCACGTCCGAGGTGCATCTGTGCTCAACGCTGCGGAACGTGATGTCACGCATCCCCCATAGTTGAGAGTCTATGGAGGGATGCGTGATGGGTGAAAAGATAGGACATGTCCTATTTTCCCACGGACCCTTCACACGGTCCGTTGAAACAACGTCTGTGTGAACGGCCACATTGAATTACATAGGTTCGTGGGACGGCCGCTGTTTTAACGGCCGTCCCACGGACGTTTAACACGTTCGTGTGAATCCAGCCGTACACTGTGTATAGGTGACTCAGCCTCACACTGTGTGTAGGGGGGCTCTCTGTCTGGCACTGTGTATAGGGGGACTCTCTGGCAAACACTGTGTGTGTAGGGGACTCTGTCTGACATTGTGTATAGGGGACTCTCTTTGTGACACTGTGTATAGGGGGACTCTCTGTCTGGCACTGTGTATAGGGGGACTCTCTGGCATGCACTGTGTATGGGAGCAGTCTGGCACTATCTGTGGTAGACACTATTAATGGGGTGCTCTCGCTAGAAAAACTCGTAAAGTCTGACACATTTTCTGAGGTGATTACAACATGTGCCATAGAGATAATAGCCACTAACTGCTACAATGTAGAAACCATACCATAACAGTAAGTGCAAAGCCTTGAGAATGTCTATGAAAGAATCACATATACTTTTTAGAGGACAATTTTTCATTTTTGACTGGGGTTTTCCTGTAAGTAAAATGGTAAAAGGTCACACAACACATCTAACAAAGAACTAAAATGTTACAAAAAAGAAATAAAATATGTCTCATGGTCTGGGGTGAGGATGTAATATTGGACCCTGGAGGCTGCACTAGCGGGGGCCAGGACAGGAATTCCAGGCGTGAAGGTGAGAGAACATGTACAGGTCACTGCCTCGTGGGACGGTTCCTGTGGGAAGGAATTTTTCACGGACAGGTGATGAAATGTTAGAAGCTTCACAGTCGCGGCGAGAACTGAGTTTTGTAAGGGAAGGGTCTGTGGTGGGGACCACTCAAGTGACCCAAATAACATAATTGTGTCTTTCTATGATGGATTTTAATGGATGTATAATGGAGAGTACTGCAACTTTCTAAATATACACCAGTCACTTCCTCACCACTTTTAAGATCTCTGCTTGCTTTCAGTAAAATGGAAACATTCTTGTTTACATCCAGAGGTTGTTGACACAGGTGCACAGCTGGTTAGAAAACATAACTCTGATACTGTAACGAATCCTACACCTGTGTCAGATGTAATCAGCATACGTTCTTTTGTTTTCGTTGATGTCTCTCACAAAAAGTTCATCAATCAAAACAAAAAACTGCATGCTAAAAATACAACAAAAACGCACCGTGTGTACACAGCCTTAATATAGACAAGAATATTTCCATTCACTGAATGCAAAGATCTTGAAAATGGTGAAGAATTAGGGTATGTTCACACGATGAAAAAAATATGTCTGAAAATACGGAACTGTTTTCAAGAGAAAACAGCTCCTGGTTTTCAGACGTTTTTTGAGCAACTCGCGTTTTTTGCGGTGTTTTCGCAGCATTTTTTACGGCCGTATTTGGAGCTATTTTCAATAGAGTCTATGAGAAAACGGCTCCAAAAACGTCCCAAGATGTGTCCTGCACTTCTTTTGACGAGCCGTCATTTTACGCGCCGTATTTTGACAGCGACGTGTAAAATGACAGCTCGTCTGCACAGAACATCGTAAGACCCATTGCAAGTAATGGGCAGTTGTTTGCCGACATATTGGAGCCGTCTTTTCAGGCGTAATTCGAGACGTAAAACGCCTCCATTACGTCTGAAAAGAGGTCGTGTGCACATACCCTAACTAGAAAGAAAATATTCGAAAGTCTCAGAACTGGTCTTTATGCAATGATTAAGCTATAGTTACATAAAACAAAAAAAATAGGGTGTCTAAGTGTGTAGCACGTAGGATGTGGGGGTGTAGAATATTTGCTATGTGGATCAGTGCAAGCAATTTTTCTATGGGGTCAGCCGCTGCGGACCCTGCATTCTCAGGATCAGTTGGGGTCCCAGAGGTCGTAATCCCGCTGCCATAAAGTGATGGCATAGCCTAGAGCAGAGGTCTCAAACACACGGCCCGCGGGCTGCATGCGGCCCCTGAAGTTGTCGTCTGCGGCCCACTGACAGCGGGAGAACATAGAGCAGGTCGAAGAAGCAGCGAACACACACCTCCCACTGTAGATAGTGCCACGCCACACACTCCAACCTGTTGACAGTGCTACACCTCCGTCCATAGACAGCTTCATTGGGGCTCCCCCTAGGAGTGGAATCCCCAGCCAGAGCGCTCTGGTCGGGATTCCGCTAATAGACGAGGCCTCTGACGTAACTGTCCATATATGGACAGTGTAACATATTGCTACAGACAGTGACGTCAGTGGCTCCTCCTGGACCGGAATGCCCGGCCAGCGCGTTCTTGACGCACTGGTCAGGGATTCCACTGATAGATGAGGCCTCTCACATAACTGTCTATATATGGACAGTGACGTCAGGGGCTCCTCCAGGAGAGGATTCCCCGACCAAAGTGTCAGCAAAGCTTTGGCTGTGGATTCCGCTCCTAGAGGGAGCCCCAATGGAGCTATCTATAGGGGGATATGTGTGGCACTATCTACAAAAGGGTGTGTTTGGCACTATCTACAAAGGTGTGTGTAGCATTATCTACAGAGGGCACTGTGGAATTATATACAGAGCGCAATGGGGAATTATCTACTTAGGGCATTGTGGCAGTATCTAGTGAGGGCACTGTGGCATTATCTACAGAGGGCACTGTGGACCTATCTAGAGAGGGCACTGTGGCATTATCTACAGAGGGCACTGTGGCATTATCTACAGAGGTCACTGTGGCAGTATCTACAGAGGGCACTGTGGCATTATCTACAGAGGGCACTATGGCATTATCTACTGAGGGCACTGTGGCATTATCTACTGAGGGCACTGTGGCATTATCTACAGAGGGCACTGTGGCACTAGCTATAAAGGGGCTGCCCAATCTTCATATTGTTGTGTCTGCCAAGCGCTGCCAACTGAGCAGCCAGACTGCATTTAGCAACACTTAGGCTATGTTCACACACTAAACGAAAAACGGCTTTAAAATATGGAGCTGTTTTCAAGGAAAAGCAGCCTCTGATTTTCAGCTGTTTTTTAAGCATCAAACGTTTTTTGATGCGTTTTTTGTGGCCGTTTTTGGAGCTGTTTTTCTATTGACACAATGAAAAACTGCGTCAGAAAAGCCTCAAGAAGTGACTTGTACTTCTTTTTACTGGGTGTTTTTTTAAACGGTCGCGTAAAAAATGCCCGTCGGGACATAACGACGTTTTTCCCATTGAAATAAATGGCGTTCATCTTCTGTATTTTCAGACGTTTTTCGGCCCGAAAAACGGCAGAAAATAAGTTGTGTGAACATAACCTCAAACTGGAAAACTGGATTGTTAAAATAAGCACGTGGAGTAAACTTGCAAATTTCCGGTTAGTTTAAACCTAGCGCTATTATTATATTTATGAAATGTGTTGCTATAGTAATGTAGTAGTATTATAGTAATGTAGTATTATTATAGTAATGTAGTATTGTTAAAGTAATTTAGTATTATAGTAATATAGTATTATAGTAATGTAGTATTGTTATAGTAATGTAGTATTATAGTAATGTAGTATTGTTATAGTAATGTAGTATTATTATAGTAATGTAGTATTGTTATAGTAATGTAGTATTATTATAATAATGTAGTATTATAGTAATGTAGTATTATTATAGTAATGTAGTATTATAGTAATGTAGTATTATAGTAATGTAGTATTATAGTAATGTAGTATTGTTATAGTAATGTAGTGTTATAGTAATGTAGTAGTATTATAGTAATGTAGTATTGTTAAAGTAATTTAGTATTATAGTAATGTAGTATTATAGTAATGTAGTATTGTTATAGTAATGTAGTATTATAGTAATGTAGTATTATAGTAATGTAGTATTGTTATAGTAATGTAGTATTATTATAGTAATGTAGTATTGTTATAGTAATGTAGTATTATTATAATAATGTAGTATTATAGTAATGTAGTATTTTAGTAATGTAGTATTATTATAGTAATGTAGTATTATAGTAATGTAGTATTATAGTAATGTAGTATTATAGTAATGTAGTATTATTATTATAGTAATGTAGTATTATTATAGTAGTGTAGTATTCTTATAATAATGTAGTGTTATTATAGTAATATAGTATAGTTATAGTAATGTAGTATTATAGTAATGTAGTATTATTATAGTAGTGTAGTATTATAGTAATGTAGTATTATAGTATTGTAGTATTATAGTAATGTAATATTGTTATAGTAATTGTAATGGATCTGCCAGGCACTACGTCTGTGGAGACTCCCAGGGTTAATCAGTCGACACCTGAGGCCAGACCTCTTAGACTGACACCGGCTCCCACCAATCAGGGTGGCAGGCTCAGGAGTGGGAGAGCCTATCGCGGCCTGGTCAGTCAGAGTTAGCTCCGCCCCCTGTCCATTTATACCTGCAGTTTTCTCTTCCTCATTGCTTGTTATTCTTTTGGATTCCTGGCCCCACTGCTGCTTGCTCCAGCCTGCTTCTGCCGTGCTTCTGCCTTGCTGCAGTTCCCCTTGTCTTGCTTTGCTTTGCCCCTGGCTTGCTTCTGTCTCCGTGCCCGCTCGGGTTACTCACTTCGTCCTGGTCCTGACTGTTCGTTCGCCGCTCCGTTTCCTCGTGGCGTTCCGTGGCTACTGCCCCTTCCCTTGCGTGTTCCCTGTTTGTTTTCCTGTGCACTTAGACAGCGTAGGGACCGCCGCCCAGTTGTACCTCGTCGCCTAGGGCGGGTCGTTGCAAGTAGGCAGGGACAGGGCGGTGGGTAGATTAGGGCTCACTTTCCCTTCACCTCCTTCCTGCCATCACAGAATAACAAGCCCTTACCTAGTCTACCATTTCTCCTACGCTGTCGCTATCATGGACCCCCTTGAGACCCTGACCCAGCAGATGCAGGGCCTCTCCCTACAGGTCCAGGCCCTGGCCCAAGGGGTTGGGCGCACCACCTCACCTCTAGAACCCGACCTCAAGTTACCTGACCGGTTTTCAGGGGACCGTAAGACGTTTCTCTCCTTCCGGGAGAGTTGCAGACTATATTTCCGACTTAAGCCCCACTCCTCAGGTTCCGAGAACCAGCGGGTGGGTATCATCATATCCCGACTCCAGGAAGGGCCCCAAGAGTGGGCCTTCTCCTTGGCTCCTGACGCCCCTGAACTTTCCTCTGTTGATCGTTTTTTCTCTGCCCTCGGACTCATTTACGACGAGACTGACAGGACTGCTTTAGCCGAGAGTCAGCTGGTGACCTTACGTCAGGGTAGGAGACCGGTTGAGGAATACTGTTCTGATTTTAGGAAGTGGTGCGTAGCTTCTCAGTGGAACGATCCGGCCCTAAGGTGCCAGTTTAGGTTAGGATTATCTGACGCCCTGAAGGATCTGCTGGTTAGTTACCCCTCGTCTGACTCCCTTGACCAGGTTATGGCCCTAGCAGTACGACTTGACCGACGTCTCAGGGAACGTCAGCTAGAACGCTTCAGTGTGCTCCCCTCTGACTTTTCTGCGATCCCCCCCGAGGTCCCGCCTCCTCGCCCCTCCACGGAGGACTCGGAGGTACCCATGCAACTCGGGGCCTCCATGTCCCCTCGACAACGTAGGGAGTTTCGCAGAATGAACGGTCTCTGCTTCTACTGTGGGGACGACAAGCATCTACTGAACACCTGTCCCAGGCGCAAGAATAAGAAGCCGGAAAACCTTCCGCGCCTAAGTGATCATCGGGGAGGTCACTTGGGCGCACAGGTATTTCCCGTTAATGTGAAACGCAATAAAATTTTGCTTCCCTTTCAGGTCTCGTTTGCTGGCCGGTCTGCCACGGGCAGTGCTTTCGTGGATTCTGGTTCATCTGCTAATATCATGTCTGTGGAATTTGCTATGTCTCTAAAGATGCCTTGTATTGATTTACCTTATCCTATCCCTGTAGTAGGTATCGACTCGACTCCCCTTGCTAATGGTTATTTTACTCAGCATACTCCTGTTTTTGAACTCCTTGTTGGCTCCATGCATTTGGAGCAGTGCTCTGTACTGGTGATGCAGGGATTATCGTCTGATCTGGTATTAGGTCTTCCCTGGTTGCAGTTGCATAATCCCACGTTTGATTGGAATACTGGGGATCTCACCAAATGGGGTAATGAATGTCTTACGTCATGTCTCTCTGTTAACTCTATTTCTCCCCGGGAGGAGGTAAACACGCTTCCTGAGTTTGTTCAGGACTTCGCCGATGTGTTTTCTAAGGAGGCCTCCGAGGTGTTGCCCCCCCATAGAGATTACGATTGCGCTATCGATTTGGTGCCTGGTGCCAAGCTTCCTAAGGGTAGGATATTTAATCTTTCATGTCCTGAACGTGAAGCCATGAGGGTGTATATCCAGGAATGCCTGGCCAAGGGTTTCATTCGCCCCTCGACTTCTCCTGTAGGTGCTGGCTTCTTCTTCGTGGGGAAGAAGGGTGGTGGTCTTAGGCCGTGCATTGATTATCGTAACCTGAATAAGGTCACTGTAAGGAACCAGTACCCACTTCCTTTGATTCCGGATCTTTTTAATCAGGTTCAGGGAGCCCAATGGTTTTCTAAGTTCGATCTACGGGGGGCATATAACCTTATCCGCATCAAAGAGGGGGATGAGTGGAAAACTGCGTTCAACACACCCGAGGGTCATTTCGAATACCTGGTCATGCCCTTTGGGTTGTGTAACGCCCCTGCTGTCTTCCAGAATTTTATTAATGAAATCCTGAGAGAGTACCTGGGTAATTTTCTTGTTGTGTACCTTGATGACATACTGGTGTTTTCCAAGGACTGGTCCTCTCACGTGGAGCATGTCAGGAAGGTGCTCCAGGTCCTTCGGGAGAATAATCTGTTTGCTAAGACTGAAAAATGTGTCTTTGGGGTACAGGAGATACCATTTTTAGGGCAAATCCTCACTCCTCATGAATTCCGCATGGACCCTGCCAAGGTTCAAGCTGTGGCGGAATGGGTCCAACCTGCCTCCCTTAAGGCGTTACAGTGTTTTTTAGGGTTCGCCAACTATTACAGGAGATTTATTGCCAACTTCTCGGTCGTCGCTAAGCCTCTTACGGACCTTACCCGCAAGGGTGCTGATGTCCTCCATTGGCCCCCTGAGGCCGTCCAGGCCTTTGAGACTCTCAAGAAGTGCTTTATCTCGGCCCCCGTGCTGATTCAGCCCAACCAAGAGGAGCCATTTATTGTGGAGGTTGACGCTTCCGAGGTGGGAGTGGGGGCCGTCTTGTCCCAGGGTACCAGCTCCCTCACCCATCTCCGCCCCTGTGCTTACTTCTCTAGGAAGTTTTCGCCCACGGAGAGTAACTATGATATTGGCAACCGCGAACTTCTAGCCATTAAATGGGCTTTTGAGGAGTGGCGGCACTTCCTGGAGGGGGCCAGACACCAGGTAACGGTCCTTACGGATCACAAGAATCTGGTTTTCCTAGAATCGGCCCGGAGGCTTAATCCTAGACAAGCTCGGTGGGCACTATTCTTTACCAGATTTAATTTCTTGGTTACCTATAGGGCTGGGTCCAAGAATATTAAGGCTGATGCTCTGTCACGTAGTTTCATGGCCAATCCTCCTTCCGAGAAGGATCCCGCTTGTATTTTACCCCCTGGTATAATCGTCTCTGCCACGGATTCTGATTTAGCTTCTGATATCGCGGCTGATCAGGGTGCAGCTCCCGGGAACGCCCCTGGGGACAAACTGTTTGTTCCCCTGCAATACCGGCTGAGGGTACTCAGGGAAAACCATGACTCCGCTCTATCTGGTCATCCTGGCATCTTGGGCACCAAACACCTCATTACCAGAAACTATTGGTGGCCTGGGTTGCCTAAAGATGTTAGGGCTTACGTCGCCGCTTGTGAGGTTTGCGCTAGGTCCAAAACCCCTAGGTCCCGACCTGCGGGCCTACTACGTCCCTTGCCCATTCCCCAGAGACCTTGGACCCATATCTCCATGGATTTTATCACCGATTTGCCTCCATCTCAGGGCAAGTCGGTGGTGTGGGTGGTAGTCGACCGCTTCAGCAAGATGTGCCACTTTGTGCCCCTTAAGAAGCTACCTAACGCCAAGACGTTAGCTTCTTTGTTTGTGAAGCACATCCTGCGTCTCCATGGGGCCCCAGTCAATATCGTTTCGGACAGAGGGGTACAATTTGTTTCCTTATTTTGGAGAGCCTTTTGTAAAAAGTTGGAGATTGATCTGTCCTTCTCCTCCGCCTTCCATCCCGAAACTAACGGCCAAACGGAAAGGACCAACCAATCCCTGGAACAATATTTAAGGTGTTTCATCTCTGACTGTCAATTCGATTGGGTCTCATTCCTTCCCCTTGCTGAATTTTCCCTGAATAACCGGGTCAGTAACTCGTCAGGGGTCTCCCCGTTTTTCTGTAATTTCGGGTTTAACCCAAGGTTCTCCTCCGTCTCCCCTGGTTGTTCCAATAATCCTGAGGTAGAGGATGTTCATCGGGAACTGTGCACTGTCTGGGCCCAGGTTCAGAAGAACCTAGAGGCGTCCCAGAGCGCACAAAAGATTCAGGCAGATAGTAGACGTTCTGCTAACCCCCGGTTTGTCGTCGGGGATTTGGTCTGGTTGTCGTCCAGGAACTTGCGCCTTAAGGTCTCGTCCAGGAAGTTTGCTCCCCGATTTATTGGGCCTTATAAGGTCATTGAAGTCCTCAACCCTGTATCCTTCCGTCTGGAGCTGCCCCCATCCTTCCGCATACACGACGTCTTTCATGCCTCCCTCCTTAAACGCTGCTCCCCGTCCTGGTCCCCCTCTAGGAAACCTCCTGTTCCCGTTCTCACCCCTGAGGGGGTGGAATTCGAGGTGGCCAAGATTGTGGACAGTAGGATGATCCAGGGCTCCCTCCAGTACCTGGTCCATTGGAGAGGATACGGGCCGGAGGAGAGGACTTGGGTACCTGCTCGAGATGTTCACGCTGGGGTATTGGTCAGGAGGTTCCACCTTCTCTTCCCCACTAAACCGGGTCCTCTTAGTAAGGGTCCGGTGGCCCCTCATAAAAGGGGGAGTACTGTAATGGATCTGCCAGGCACTACGTCTGTGGAGACTCCCAGGGTTAATCAGTCGACACCTGAGGCCAGACCTCTTAGACTGACACCGGCTCCCACCAATCAGGGTGGCAGGCTCAGGAGTGGGAGAGCCTATCGCGGCCTGGTCAGTCAGAGTTAGCTCCGCCCCCTGTCCATTTATACCTGCAGTTTTCTCTTCCTCATTGCTTGTTATTCTTTTGGATTCCTGGCCCCACTGCTGCTTGCTCCAGCCTGCTTCTGCCGTGCTTCTGCCTTGCTGCAGTTCCCCTTGTCTTGCTTTGCTTTGCCCCTGGCTTGCTTCTGTCTCCGTGCCCGCTCGGGTTACTCACTTCGTCCTGGTCCTGACTGTTCGTTCGCCGCTCCGTTTCCTCGTGGCGTTCCGTGGCTACTGCCCCTTCCCTTGCGTGTTCCCTGTTTGTTTTCCTGTGCACTTAGACAGCGTAGGGACCGCCGCCCAGTTGTACCTCGTCGCCTAGGGCGGGTCGTTGCAAGTAGGCAGGGACAGGGCGGTGGGTAGATTAGGGCTCACTTTCCCTTCACCTCCTTCCTGCCATCACAGTAATGTAGTATTGTTATAATAATGTAGTGTTATTATAGTAATATAGTATAGTTATAGTAATGTAGTATTATAGTAATGTAGTATTATTATAGTAATGTAGTATTATAGTAATGTAGTGTTATAGTAATGTAGTATTATAGTAATGTAGTATTATTATAGTAATGTAGTATTATTATAGTAATGTAGTATTGTTATAGTAACGTAGTATTATTATAGTAATGTAGTATTATAGTAATGTAGTATTATAGTAATGTAGTAGTGTTATAGTAATGTATTATTGTTATAGTAATGTAGTATTATAGTAATGTAGTATAGTTATAGTATTGTAGTATTATAGTAATGTAGTATTATTATAGTAACGTAGTATTATAGTAATGTAGTATTGTTATAGTAATGTAGTATTATTATGGTAATATAGTATTATAGTAATGTTGTATTATTATTATAGTAATGTAGTATTGTTATAGTAATGTAGTATTATAGTAATGTAGTATTATAGTAATGTAGTATTATTATGGTAATGTATTGTTATAGTAATGTAGTATTATTATAGTAATGTAGTATTATAGTAATGTAGTATTATAGTAATTTATTATTATTATAGTAATGTAGTATTATAGTAATGTAGTATTATTATAGTAGTGTAGTATTGTTATAATAATGTAGTATTATTATAGTAATATAGTATAGTTATAGTAATGTAGTATTGTTATAGTAATGAAATGTGTTGTTATAGTAATGTAGTATTGTTAAAGTAATTTAGTATTATAGTAATGTAATATTATTATAGTAATGTAATATTGTTATAGTAATGTAGTATTATTATAGTAATGTAATATTGTTATAGTAATGTAGTATTATTATAGTAATGTAGTATTGTTATAGTAATATAGTATTGTTATAGTAACGTAGTATTATTATAGTAATGTAGTATTATAGTAGTGTAGTATTGTTATAATAATGTAGTGTTATTATAGTAATATAGTATAGTTATAGTAATGTAATGTAGTATTATTATAGTAATGTAGTATTATAGTAGTGTAGTATTGTTATAATAATGTAGTGTTATTATAGTAATATAGTATAGTTATAGTAACGTAGTATTATTATAGTAATGTAATATTGTTATAGTAATGTTGTATTGTTATAGTAATTTAGTATTGTTATAGTAATGTAGTATTATTATAGTAACGTAGTATTATAGTAATGTAGTATTGTTATAGTAATGTAGTATTATTATGGTAATGTAGTATTATAGTAATGTTGTATGTAGTATTATAGTAATGTAGTGTTATAGTAATGTAGTGTTATAGTAATGTAGTGTTATAGTAATGTAGTATTATTATAGTAATGTAGTATTATAGTAATGTAGTATTATAGTAATTTATTATTATTATTATTATTATTATTATTATTATTATTATAGTAATGTAGTATTATAGTATTGTAGTATTATAGTAATGTAGTATTATTATAGTAGTGTAGTACTGTTATAATAATGTAGTATTATTATAGTAATATAGTATAGTTATAGTAATATAGTATTATTATAGTAATGTAGTATTGTTATAGTAACGTAGTATTATTATAGTAATGTAGTATTATTATAGTAATGTAATATTGTTATAGTAATGTAGTATTGTTATAGTAATGTAGTATTATTATAGTAACGTAGTATTATTATAGTAATGTAATATTGTTATAGTAATGTAGTATTGTTATAGTAATGTAGTATTATAGTAACGTAGTATTGTTATAGTAATGTATTGTTATAGTAATGTAGTATTATAATAATGTAGTATTATAGTAACGTAGTATTATAGTAGTGTAGTATTATAGTAATGTAGTATTATTATGGTAATGTATTGTTATAGTAATGTAGTATTGTTATAATAATGTAGTATTATTATAGTAATGTAGTATTGTTATAGTAACGTAGTATTATTATAGTAATGTAGTATTGTTATAGTAATGTAGTATTATTATAGTAACGTAGTATTATAGTAGTGTAGTATTATAGTAATGTAGTATTATTGTAATGTAGTATTATAGTAATGTAGTGTTATTATAGTAAAGTAGTATTATAGTAATGTAGTATTATAGTAACGTAGTATTATAGTAGTGTAGTATTATAGTAATGTAGTATTATTATGGTAATGTATTGTTATAGTAATGTAGTATTGTTATAATAATGTAGTATTATTATAGTAATGTAGTATTGTTATAGTAACGTAGTATTATTATAGTAATGTAGTATTGTTATAGTAATGTAGTATTATTATAGTAACGTAGTATTATAGTAGTGTAGTATTATAGTAATGTAGTATTATTGTAATGTAGTATTATAGTAATGTAGTGTTATTATAGTAAAGTAGTATTATAGTAATGTAGTATTATAGTAACGTAGTATTATAGTAGTGTAGTATTATAGTAATGTAGTATTATTATGGTAATGTATTGTTATAGTAATGTAGTATTGTTATAATAATGTAGTATTATTATAGTAATGTAGTATTGTTATAGTAACGTAGTATTATTATAGTAATGTAATATTGTTATAGTAATGTAGTATTGTTATAGTAATGTAGTATTATAGTAACGTAGTATTATAGTAGTGTAGTATTATAGTAATGTAGTATTATTATAGTAATGTATTGTTATAGTAATGTAGTAATATTATAGTAATGTAGTATTATAGTAATTTATTATTATTATTATTATAGTAATGTAGTATTATAGTAATGTAGTATTATAGTAGTGTAGTATTATTATAGTAGTGTAGTATTGTTATAATAATGTAGTATTATTATAGTAATATAGTATAGTTATAGTAATGTAGTATTATTATAGTAATGTAGTATTGTTATAGTAACGTAGTATTATTATAGTAATGTAGTATTATTATAGTAATGTAGTATTATTATAGTAATGTAATATTGTTATAGTAATGTAGTATTGTTATTGTAATGTAGTATTGTTATAGTAATGTAGTATTATTATAGTAACGTAGTATTGTTATAGTAATGTAGTATTATTATGGTAATGTAGTATTGTTATAGTAATGTAGTATTATAGTAATGTAGAATTGTTATAGTAATGTAGTATTGTTATAATAATGTAGTATTATTATAGTAATGGAGTATTGTTATAGTAATGTAGTATTATAGTAATGTAGTATTATTATAGTAATGTAGTATTGTTATAGTAACGTAGTATTATTATAGTAATGTAGTATTGTTATAGTAATGTAATATTATTATAGTAACGTAGTATTATAGTAGTGTAGTATTATAGTAATGTAGTATTATTTGTAATGTAGTACTATAGTAATGTAGTGTTATTATAGTAATGTAGTATTATAGTAACGTAGTATTATAGTAGTGTAGTATTATAGTAATGTAGTATTATTATAGTAATGTATTGTTATAGTAATGTAGTATTGTTATAATAATGTAGTATTGTTATAATAATGTAGTATTATTATAGTAATGTAGTATTATTATAGTAATGTAATATTGTTATAGTAATGTAGTATTGTTATAGTAATGTAGTATTATTATAGTAACGTAGTATTATAGTAGTGTAGTATTATAGTAATGTAGTATTATTGTAAAGTAGTATTATAGTAATGTAGTGTTATTATAGTAATGTAGTATTATAGAAATGTAGTATTATAGTAACGTAGTATTATAGTAGTGTAGTATTATAGTAATGTAGTATTATTATGGTAATGTATTGTTATAGTAATGTAGTATTATTATAGTAATGTAGTATTATAGTAATTTATTATTATTATTATTATTATTATAGTAATGTAGTATTATAGTAATGTAATGTAGTATTATTATAGTAGTGTAGTATTGTTATAATAATGTAGTATTATTATAGTAATATAGTATAGTTATAGTAATGTAGTATTATTATAGTAATGTAGTATTATTATAGTTATGTAGTATTATTATAGTAATGTAATATTGTTATAGTAATGTAGTATTATTATAGTAACGTAGTATTATTATAGTAATGTAATATTGTTATAGTAATGTAGTATTGTTATAGTAATGTAGTATTATTATAGTAACGTAGTATTATTATAGTAACGTAGTATTATAGTAGTGTAGTATTATAGTAGTGTAGTATTATAGTAATGTAGTATTATTGTAAAGTAGTATTATAGTAATGTAGTGTTATTATAGTAATGTAGTATTATAGAAATGTAGTATTATAGTAACGTAGTATTATAGTAGTGTAGTATTATAGTAATGTAGTATTATTATGGTAATGTATTGTTATAGTAATGTAGTATTATTATAGTAATGTAGTATTATAGTAATTTATTATTATTATTATTATTATTATTATAGTAATGTAGTATTATAGTAATGTAGTATTATTATAGTAGTGTAGTATTGTTATAATAATGTAGTATTATTATAGTAATATAGTATAGTTATAGTAATGTAGTATTATTATAGTAATGTAGTATTGTTATAGTAACGTAGTATTATTATAGTAATGTAGTATTATTATAGTTATGTAGTATTATTATAGTAATGTAATATTGTTATAGTAATGTAGTATTATTATAGTAACGTAGTATTATTATAGTAATGTAATATTGTTATAGTAATGTAGTGTTATAGTAATGTAGTATTGTTATAGTAATGTAGTATTGTTATAGTAATGTAGAATTATTATAGTAACATAGTATTGTTATAGTAATGTAGTATTATTATGGTAATGTATTATTGTTATAGTAATGTAGTATTATTATAGTAATGTAGTATTATTATAGTAATGTAGTATTGTTATAGTAATGTAGTTGTATTATAGTAATGTAGTATTGTTATAGTAATGTAGAATTATTATAGTAATGTAGTATTATTATAGTTATGTAGTATTATTATAGTAATGTAATATTGTTATAGTAATGTAGTATTGTTATAGTAATGTAGTATTATTATAGTAACGTAGTATTATAGTAGTGTAGTATTATAGTAATGTAGTATTATTGTAATGTAGTATTATAGTAATGTAGTGTTATTATAGTAATGTAGTATTATAGTAATGTAGTATTATAGTAACGTAGTATTAGGCTGGGTTCACACGTGGCGGAATTTCACTTAAATTCCGCTGCGGACACTCCGCAGCGTTAATCCGCAGCGGAGCCGTTTCTGCATTGACTTCCACTTCTATTTAGAAGTGTTCGTTTAGACGATGCGTAACATTCCGCTGCGGAGCATAGGCTGCGGAGCGGAATTTGGTGTCCGCAGCATGCTCTGTCTGTTGCGGAGCAGTGGCGGACTCATGGCGGAATTTCTCCATTGACTTCAATGGAGATTCTAAGTTCCGCAATGAAGTCCGCAGCTGTCATGCACATGTTATGTGTGCTGCGGATGCGTCTTGCTTTTTTGCCATGACATTTTCTCCATTGCTTTCCACAGCTTTTTAGTTGGGTTCGTGCACATGTTGCGGAAAACTCCGCTGCGGAGCATAGGCTGCGGTGCGGAATTTGGTGTTCGCAGCATACACTGGCTGTTGCGGACGTGTAGCGGACTTGTTGCGGACTCATTGCGGAATTTCTCTATTGACTTCAATGGAGATTCAAAATTCTGCAATTAAATCCGCAGATGTTATATAGATGTTATGTGTGCTGCGGAGCGTATTGGTTTTACTAACAAGACATTTCTTCATTCTGGCTGGACCCATGTATTTCTAGGTCTACAGCCAGACTGAGGAAGTCAATGGGGCTCCCGTAATGACGGGAGCGTTGCTAGGAGACGTCTGTAAATAGTCACTGTCCAGGGTGCTGAAAGAGTTAAGCGATCGGCAGTAACTGTTTCTGCACCCTGGACAGTGACTACCGATCACAATATACAGCAACCTGTAAAAAAATATAAGTTCATACTTACCGAGAACTCCCTGCTTCTGTCTCCAGTCCGGCCTCCCAGGATGACGTTTCAGTCTAAGTGACGGCTGCAGCCAATCACAGGCCAAGCACAGGCTGCAGCGGTCACATGGACTGGCGCGTCATCCAGGGAGGTCGGGCTGGATGCCGAAAGAGGGACGCGTCACCAAGACAACGGCCGGTAAGTATGAAATTGTTTTACTTTCACTAGGGAAAGTGCTGTCCCTTCTCTCTATCCTGCACTGATAGGGAGAAGGGAAGCACTTTTCCCGCAGTCCGCAGCAGCTAGTCCGCATCAATTTACTGCACATTTTGTGCAGATCCGCAGCAGAATCTGCAACGCAGATTCTGTGCGGCATTGATGCGGACAGTTGCGGAGGAAATCCGCCACGTGTGGTCATGCCCTTATAGTAGTGTAGTATTATAGTAATGTAGTATTATTATGGTAATGTATTGTTATAGTAATGTAGTATTGTTATAATAATGTAGTATTATTATAGTAATGTAGTATTGTTATAGTAACGTAGTATTATTATAGTAATGTAGTATTGTTATAGTAATGTAGTATTATTATAGTAATGTAGTATTATAGTAGTGTAGTATTATAGTAATGTAGTATTATTGTAATGTAGTATTATAGTAATGTAGTATTATAGTAACGTAGTATTATAGTAGTGTAGTATTATAGTAATGTAGTATTATTATGGTAATGTATTGTTATAGTAATGTAGTATTGTTATAATAATGTAGTATTATTATAGTAATGTAGTATTGTTATAGTAACGTAGTATTATTATAGTAATGTAATATTATTATAGTAATGTAGTATTGTTATAGTAACGTAGTATTATAGTAGTGTAGTATTATAGTAATGTAGTATTATTATGGTAATGTATTGTTATAGTAATGTAGTATTATTATAGTAATGTAGTATTATAGTAATGCAGTATTATAGTAATGTAGTATTATAGTAATTTATTATTACTATTATAGTAATGTAGTATTATAGTAATGTAGTATTATTATAGTAGTGTAGTATTGTTATAATAATGTAGTATTATTATAGTAATATAGTATAGTTATAGTAATGTAGTATTATTATAGTAATGTAGTATTGTTATAGTAACGTAGTATTATTATAGTAATGTAGTATTATTATAGTAATGTAGTATTATTATAGTAATGTAATATTGTTATAGTAATGTAGTATTATTATAGTAACGTAGTATTATTATAGTAATGTAATATTGTTATAGTAATGTAGTATTGTTATAGTAATGTAGTATTATTATAGTAACGTAGTATTGTTATAGTAATGTAGTATTATTATGGTAATGTAGTATTGTTATAGTAATGTAGTATTATAGTATTATAGTAAAGAAGTTTTATTATAGTAATGTAGAATTGTTATAGTAATGTAGTATTGTTATAATAATGTAGTATTATTATAGTAATGTAGTATTGTTATAGTAACGTAGTATTATTATAGTAATGTAGTATTGTTATAGTAATGTAGTATTATTATAGTAACGTAGTATTATAGTAGTGTAGTATTATAGTAATGTAGTATTATTGTAATGTAGTATTATAGTAATGTAGTGTTATTATAGTAATGTAGTATTATAGTAATGTAGTATTATAGTAACGTAGTATTATAGTAGTGTAGTATTATAGTAATGTAGTATTATTATGGTAATGTATTGTTATAGTAATGTAGTATTGTTATAATAATGTAGTATTATTATAGTAATGTAGTATTGTTATAGTAATGTAGTATTATTATAGTAATGTAATATTGTTATAGTAATGTAGTATTGTTATAGTAATGTAGTATTATTATAGTAACGTAGTATTATAGTAGTGTAGTATTATAGTAATGTAGTATTATTATGGTAATGTATTGTTATAGTAATGTAGTATTATTATAGTAATGTAGTATTATTATAGTAATGTAGTATTATAGTAATTTATTATTATTATTATAGTAATGTAGTATTATAGTAATGTAGTATTATAGTAATGTAGTATTATTATAGTAGTGTAGTATTGTTATAATAATGTAGTATTATTATAGTAATATAGTATAGTTATAGTAATGTAGTATTATTATAGTAATGTAGTATTGTTATAGTAACGTAGTATTATTATAGTAATGTAGTATTATTATAGTAACGTAGTATTGTTATAGTAATGTAGTATTATTATAGTAACGTAGTATTGTTATAGTAATGTAGTATTATTATGGTAATGTAGTATTGTTATAGTAATGTAGTATTATAGTATTATAGTAATGAAGTTTTATTATAGTAATGTAGAATTGTTATAGTAATGTAGTATTATCGCTGTGGAGACCTGGTCTTACAAGGCGGTTACCCGAAAAATGCCATTTTGCTTTGGACATTAGAACGTGTATTTACAGGAGGTGTTTTTGTTGCGTTTAAGCCACAATTACGTTACGCAATCTTGTGGTTATGATTAGTTTGGTCCTCGGGCTGAGGTTCCACAGCGACATCTCATGCGAAATCACAGCGCAAGTGACATACAATTTGCTTGTACACATGATGTCAAGCGATCCCATAAGAACACATTACCAGGTCCGTATGATTTAGGCTGGGTTCACACGACCATGTTACGTCCGTAATGTACGGAACGTATTTCGGCCGGAAGACCCGGACCGAACACAGTGCAGGGAGCCGGGCTCCTAGCATCATAGTGATGTACGACGCTAGGAGTCCCTGCCTCTGCGTGGAACTACTGTCCCGTACTGTAATCATGATTACAGTACGGGACAGTAGTTCCACGCAGAGGCAGGGACTCCTAGCATCGTACATAACTATGATGCTAGGAGCCCGGCTCCCTGCACTGTGTTCGGTCCGGGTCTTCCGGCCGAAATACGTTCCGTACATTACGACCGTAACATGGTCGTGTGAACCCAGCCTTAGGCCTCATTTACACGAGCGTAATATACGCGCGTGCGATGCGCGTGCTTTTCACGCGTGTCGTACGCACCTATATTACTCTATGGGGCAGTGCAGACAATGCGTGAATTTTGCGCAGCGCGAGTGCGTTGCGTAAAACTCACGACATGTTCTATAATCGTGCGTTTTTCGCGCATCACGCACCCATTGAAGTCAATGGGTGCGTGAAAACCACGCATGCCGCACGGAAGCACTTCCATGCGAACTGCGTGATTCGCGCAAGTGCTGTCAAAAGAATGAATGTAAACAGAAAAGCACCACGTGCTTTTCTGTTTACAAACATCCAAACGGAGTGTCAAATTAGAGATGAGTGCACCGAACTTCACCGGGTTCGGCCGAACTCGTTTTGACCGAACCCGGCAAAAAAATTTCCGGTACGCGACGTCAGGAGACAGTCACTGTCCACGGTGCTGAAAGAGTTAAACTGGTTCAGTACCCTGGACAGTGACTTCCGATCCCAATATACATGAACGTGTAAAAAAAAAAAGAAGTTCTGACTTACCGATAACTCCCGGCTTCTTCCTCCAGTCTGACCTCCCGCGATGACAATTCAGTACAAGTGACAGCTGCAGCCAATCACAGGCCAAGCACAGGCTGCAGCCAATCACAGGCTGCAGCGGTCACATGGACTGCCGCGTCATCCAGGGAGGTGGGGCCGGATGACAAGAGAGGGACGCGTCACAAAGGCAACGGCCGGGAGACCGGACTGGAGGAAGCAGGAAGTTCTTGGTAAGTATGAACGTCTTTTTTTTATTCACAGGTTGGTGTATATTGTGATCGGTAGTCACTGTCGAGGGTGCTGAAAGAGTTACTGCCGATCAGTTAACTCTTTCAGCACCCTGGACAGTGACTGACGTCGACTAGCCTCATCTCTATGATGGGGGCTGCGCGAAAATCACGCAGCCGCGCATCATACACTGATGACACACGGAGCTGTCAAGTGCCTCTTGCGCACGCAAAACGCTGCGTTTTTTTGCCTGCGCAAAACGCACACGCTCGTGTAAATGAGGCCTTAGGGCGCGCGTATAATCACTGTGGAGCCCCGACCTAATAAATCATTGCTGAATACTTTTTGCAGTCGTCATCCGGTTTATATCGGAGCCTGGTGGATCTCATGACTGTGTGCAGCTGCTCAGGTGAAGCCAGGATAACAGGCAGACGGGGCGATTACATACACAAGGTGATTACATATACGGGGTGGAGTTCTTGTTTTAGTCTACTCCATAGGTTTCCCTTAAGGGCGCAGTCACACGTGGTGTTAAAATATGCTACACAATCTACATCAGTAACTATACAGCAAATTGTGCAGTGGAATGACTTGTGGAGTTTGTGCCGTATTTGCGTTGTGTTTGTGTTTGGATTTCGGTGCAGAATTTCACATAGCATTGGATTAAATTCTGCATCCAAAATCAGCAATTTGTAGTAAAACCGCGTGCTGATTTTGATGCGGTTTTTCACCGCACAGTCAAAAACAACTCGTAAAAATACTCGTATATTTCCGGGTGTATTAACATGTCACTTTGCTGCGATTTTCAGAAAATGGTATCAGAAAACTGCAATACGACCTTGATATGTGAATACACACGCCTCATTAAGGCCCCATGCACACGACCGTATTTTTCATCCGTAATTATGGACCTTAATTACGGTCACATTCATTTCTATGGGCTACGGACACCTTACCATCAGAACGGTTTCCGTTTTGCATCACCATTAATTTCAATGGTGACGGATCCGGTGCCAATGGTTTCCGTCTGTCTCAGTTGTGTAATGGTACTGTTTTTGTGACGGAATGAATAGCGTAATCGCTATTGATTCCATCGGTATTGAAATCAATGGTGATGCAAATGGAAAACTATGGTTCCCGTTTGTTTCAGTCAGGGTCCTGTTCTGATGGGAAGCTCCGACAGAACGTAACAAGGGGACCTTGATGCCAGGCCCGACGTCAGCACCCAGCGAATCCGTGCAAGTCCCGGGGCCCACTACCCCTGGGAGGGCTCACTCGGCCGCCAGGTGCTGACTTTGCTGTCGTCGCGGCATCACTGTCCATATATATTACTAGCGCTCTGCCCGGGACTACAGCTCTGCTCCGGACATCACTATCCATATATGGACCGTGATGTCAGAGGCTTCCCCAGAGACGTAGTCCCAGAGCAGAGTCGATGGCGTTCTGCCTGGGACTCCTTCTCTCCTCCTCACATCACTGTCCATATATGGATAGTGATGTCCGGAGCAGAGCTGAAGTCCCAGGCAGAGTGCTAGTAGTGCTCTGCCCGGGACTATGGCTCTGGGGTTGCCCCTGACAGCACTGTCCATATATGGACAGTGACGTCAGAGGCTTCTCCTGAAGCAGAATACCTAACCAGAGCATCGGCAATGCTCTGGCTGGGGATTCCACTACGCTCCGGCTGGGGATGCGCTACGTCCAGGGAGGGGGATGTGTGGCACTACAAGGGAGGGTTGCTGTGTGGCACTACCAGGGAGGAGGGCTGTGTGGCACTACCTGGGAGGAGGGGCCTGTGTGACTACCTGGAAGTAGGGGGCTGTGTGGCACTACCTGGGAGGGGAGCTGTGTGGCACTACCTGGGAGGGGGGGCTGTGTGGCACTACCTGAGTGGGGGTCTGGGTGGCACTACCTGGGAGGTGGGGTCTGTGTGGCACTTTCTACAGGGCACTAAATTTCTGGGGGTACAAACTGTGGGCCTAACTTCTATATGGGGGCATAAACAGGGCCTAACATTTATATGGGGGCACAAAGTGATGTTTTCTGCCGCCGTGAGTTTCCCCGCAAAGGGGCCTACTAAGTCTGTGTCGCCCAAGGGCCCACATAAACCTGGAGCCGGCTTTGCCTGGCGCAGATGTGAATGAAGCCTTAGGGTATGTTCACAAACAAACTCAAAAACGTCTCAAAATACGGAGCTGTTTTCAAGGGAAAACAGCTCCTGATTTTCAGACGTTTTTTGAGCAACTCGCGTTTTTCGCTGCGTTTTTTACGGCCGTTTTTTAGCTGTTTTCAATAGAGTCTATGAAAAACGGCTCCAAAAACGTCCCATGAAGTGACCTGCACTTCTTCCTCGTGGCCGTTATTTTACGTGGCCGTTTTTCAAAACGGCCGCTTGAAAAAACGGCCCGTCAGAACAGAACGCAGTTTTTCCCATTGCAATCAATGGGCAGATGTTTGGAGGCATTCTACGTTTTTCGGGCGTGTGAACATACGCTAAGACGTTTGTAATGCAGCTGCTTTTTAGAATCTCTATGATGGCCGCGCACCCCAGCCAGAACATGGGTTTGTGAAAACTAAAATGCAACCGCATAATGGCCATCTAAATGAGGCTTTAAGCCCCATGCACACGACCATGCCCATAATCACGGGCCGCGGTTGCAGGCACGGCTGGCTGCCGAAGGCCGTGTATTATTATAGTATTGTAGTATTATTATGGTAATGTTGTATTGTTATAGTAATGTAGTTTTATTTTAATAATGTAGTATTATAGTAATGTAATAATATTATAGTAATGTAGTATTATTATAGTAATGTTGTATTGTAATAGTAATGTAGTATTATTATTGTAATGTAGTATTATAGTAATGTAGTATTGTTATAGTAATGTAGTATTATAGTAATGTAGTATTATTATAGTATTGTAGTATTATTATAGTAATGTAGTATTATAGTAATGTAGTATTGTTATAGTAATGTAGTATTATAGTAATGTAGTATTATTATAGTAATGTAGTATTATAGTAATGTAGTATTATTATAGTAATGTAGTATTATAGTAATGTAGTATTATTATAGTATTGTAGTATTATTCTAGTAATGTAGTAATATTATAGTAATGTAGTATTATAGTAATGTAGTATTATAGTAATGTAGTGTTATAGTAATGTAGTATTATTATAGTAATGTAGTATTATAGTAATGTAGTAATATTATAGTAATGTAGTATTATTATGGTAATGTTGTATTGTTATAGTAATGTTGTATTGTTATAGTAATGTAGTTTTATTTTAGTAATGTAGTATTATAGTAATGTAGTAATATTATAGTAATGTAGTATTGTTATAGTAATGTAGTATTATAGTAATGTAGTATTATTATAGTAATGTAGTATTATTATAGTAATGTAGTATTATAGTAATGTAGTATTATTATAGTAATGTAGTATTATAGTAATGTAGTAATATTATAGTAATGTAGTATTATAGTAATGTAGTATTGTTATAGTAATGTAGTATTGTTATAGTAATGTTGTATTGTAATAGTAATGTAGTATTATTATAGTAATGTAGTATTATAGTAATGTAGTATTGTTATAGTAATGTAGTATTATAGTAATGTAGTATTATTATAGTAATGTAGTAATATTATAGTAATGTAGTATTATAGTAATGTAGTATTATTATAGTAATGTAGTGTTGTTATAGTAATGTAGTATTATTATAGTGATGTAGTATTATAGTAATGTAGTATTGTTATAGTAATGTAGTTTTATTATAGTAATGTAGTATTATAGTTATGTAGTATTATAGTAATGTAGTATTATAGTAATGTTGTATTGTAATAGTAATGTAGTATTATAGTAATGTAGTATTATTATAGTAATGTAGTATTATTATTATTATAGTAATGTAGTATTATTATAGTAATGTATTGTTATAGTAATGTAGTATTATAGTAATGTGGTATTGTTATAGTAATGTAGTATTGTTATAGTAATGTAATATTATTATGGTAATGTTGTATTGTTATAGTAATGTAGTTTTATTATAGTAATGTAGTATGTATAGTAATGTAGTATTATAGTAATGTAGTATGTATAGTAATGTAGTAATATTATAGTAATGTAGTATTATAGTAATGTAGTATTATAGTAATGTATTATTGTTATAGTAATGTAGTATTATTATAGTAATGTAGTAATATTATAGTAATGTAGTATTATAGTAATGTATTGTTATAGTAATGTAGTAATATTATAGTAATGTAGTATTATAGTAATGTATTATTGTTATAGTAATGTAGTATTATAGTAATGTAGTATTATTATAGTAATGTAGTATTATAGTAATGTAGTATTATAGTAATGTAGTATTATAGTAATGTAGTATTATTATAGTAATGTAGTATTATAGTAATGTAGTATTATAGTAATGTAGTAATATAGTAATGTAGTATTGTTATAGTAATGTCGTAATATTATAGTAATGTAGTATTATAGTAATGTAGTAATATAGTAATGTAGTATTATTATAGTAATGTAGTATTATTATAGTAATGTAGTATTGTTATAGTAATGTAGTAATATTATAGTAATGTAGTATTATAGTAATGTAGTATTGTTATAGTAATGTAGTAGTATTATAGTAATGTAGTATTATTATAGTAATGTAGTATTGTTATAGTAATGTAGTATTATTATAGTAATGTAGTATTGTTATAGTAATGTAGTATTATTATAGTAATGTAGTAATATTATAGTAATGTAGTATTGTTATAGTAATGTAGTATTGTTATAGTAATGTAGTATTGTTATAGTAATGTAGTATTATTATTATAGTAACGTAGTATTGTTATAGTAATGTAGTATTATTATAGAAATGTAGTATTATAGTAATGTAGTATTATAGTAATGTAGTATTGTTATAGTAATGTAGTATTATTATATTAATGGAGTAATATTATAGTAATGTAGTATTATTATAGTAATGTAGTATTGTTATAGTAATGTAGTATTGTTATAGTAATGTAGTATTATAGTAATGTATTGTTATAGTAATGTAGTATTATTATAGTAATGTTTTGTTATAGTAATGTAGTATTATTATAGTAATGTAGTATTTTTATAGTAATGTTGCATTGTTATAGTAATGTATTGTTATAGTAATGTAGTATTATAGTAATGTAGTATTATTATAAAAAAAAAAAAAAAAAAACACCGAAAAAGGCCATACTTACAAATGGACACAGCCAGGTCAGAAACGCTGATGAAAGGGTGAGCAGGTGCTTTAAATAATAATAGCCACTCCCACTAGTCTTGAGGGGAGTGGTGTGTGGTGCATGGGATGTGTAGTAAGAAATAATAAATGGTGTGTGTGCAAGTGTAATACTATAAGTGAAATATAGGGGGCAGTAATGAGTGAAGTGCCTCAATAGAAATAAAAGGATAATGGGGTGCAAGTGAGTGGAACATGGAGGGATAGTGTGTACGTCATGAGGCACAACGTGTATAGCCAGGTAGAAGCCTATTTGTGACGCCTTGATAGTATTATTATAGTAATGTAGTATTGTAGTAATGTAGTATTATTATAGTAATGTAGTATTATAGTAATGTAGTGTTGTTATAGCAATGTAGTAGTATTATAGTAATGTAATGTTATTATAGTAATGTAGTATTATAGTAATGTAGTATTATTATAGTAATGTAGTATTATTAAAGTAATGTAGTATTATTATAGTAATGTAGTATTGTTATAGTAATGTAGTATTATAGTAATGTAGTATTATAGTAATGTAGTATTTTTATAGTAATGTAGTATTATTATAGTAATGTAGTAGTATTATAGTAATGTAGTATTATAGTAATGTAGTATTTTTATAGTAATGTAGTATTATAGTAATGTAGTATTGGCATAGTAATGTAGTAGTATTATTATAGTAATGTAGTATTATAGAAATTTAGTAATATTATAGTATTGTAGTATTAGTATTATAGTAATGTAGTATTATAGTAATGTAGTATTATAGTAATGTAATATTATAGTATTGTAGTATTATAGTAATGTAGTAGTATTAAAGTAAGGGCTGATTCAGACGAACGTGTCGTTTCTGTGTGCGCAAAAACCGCGGCGTTTTGCGTGCGCAAATGGCACTTGACAGCTCCGTGTGCCCTGTTCATATGGATGCGCTGCTGCGTGCTTTTCGCGCAGCCGCCATCAATATGACACTCCGTTAGGATGTTTGTAAACAGAAAAGCACGTGGTGCTTTTCTGTTTACATTCATTATTTTACTGCTGTTGCGCGAATAACGCTTGTCCCACGGAAGTGCTTCCGTGGGGCATGCGTGATTTTCACGCACCCATTGACTTCAAAGGGGGCGTGATGCCCGGAAAACGCGGAAATAGAGAACATGTCGCAAGTTTTACGCAGCGGACTAACGCTGCGCAAAACTCACGGACAGTCTGCACTGCCCCATAGACTTGCATAGGTCCGTGCGACCCGCGTGAAAACCATGCGGGCTGCACGGACGCAAATCACGTTCGTGTGAATCCCCCTAATGTTGTATTGTTATAGTAATGTAGTATTGTTAATATAGTAATGTAGTATTATTATAGTAATGTAGTATTGTTGTTATATTAATATAGTATTGTTATAGTAATGTAGTATTATTATAGTAATGTAGTATTGTTATAGTAATGTAGTATTATTATAGTAATGTAGTAATATTATAGTAATGTAGTATTGTTATAGTAATGTAGTATTGTTATAGTAATGTAGTATTGTTATAGTAACGTAGTATTGTTATAGTAATGTAGTATTATTATAGAAATGTAGTATTATAGTAATGTAGTATTATAGTAATGTAGTATTGTTATAGTAATGTAGTATTATAGTAATGTAGTATTATTATATTAATGGAGTAATATTATAGTAATGTAGTATTATTATAGTAATGTAGTATTGTTATAGTAATGTAGTATTATAGTAATGTATTGTTATAGTAATGTAGTATTATTATAGTAATGTAGTATTATTATAGTAATGTAGTATTTTTATAGTAATGTAGTATTTTTATAGTAATGTTGCATTGTTATAGTAATGTATTGTTATAGTAATGTAGTATTATAGTAATGTAGTATTATTATAAAAAAAAAAAAAAAAAAAACACCGAAAAAGGCCATACTTACAAATGGACACAGCCAGGTCAGAAACGCTGATGAAAGGGTGAGCAGGTGCTTTAAATAATAATAGCCACTCCCACTAGTCTTGAGGGGAGTGGTGTGTGGTGCATGGGATGTGTAGTAAGAAATAATAAATGGTGTGTGTGCAAGTGTAATACTATAAGTGAAATATAGGGGGCAGTAATGAGTGAAGTGCCTCAATAGAAATAAAAGGATAATGGGGTGCAAGTGAGTGGAACATGGAGGGATAGTGTGTACGTCATGAGGCACAACGTGTATAGCCAGGTAGAAGCCTATTTGTGACGCCTTGATAGTATTATTATAGTAATGTAGTATTGTAGTAATGTAGTATTATTATAGTAATGTAGTATTATAGTAATGTAGTGTTGTTATAGCAATGTAGTAGTATTATAGTAATGTAATGTTATTATAGTAATGTAGTATTATAGTAATGTAGTATTATTATAGTAATGTAGTATTATTAAAGTAATGTAGTATTATTATAGTAATGTAGTATTGTTATAGTAATGTAGTATTATAGTAATGTAGTATTATAGTAATGTAGTATTTTTATAGTAATGTAGTATTATTATAGTAATGTAGTAGTATTATAGTAATGTAGTATTATAGTAATGTAGTATTTTTATAGTAATGTAGTATTATAGTAATGTAGTATTGGCATAGTAATGTAGTAGTATTATTATAGTAATGTAGTATTATAGAAATTTAGTAATATTATAGTATTGTAGTATTAGTATTATAGTAATGTAGTATTATAGTAATGTAATATTATAGTATTGTAGTATTATAGTAATGTAGTAGTATTAAAGTAAGGGCTGATTCAGACGAACGTGTCGTTTTTGTGTGCGCAAAAACCGCGGCGTTTTGCGTGCGCAAATGGCACTTGACAGCTCCGTGTGCCCTGTTCATATGGATGCGCTGCTGCGTGCTTTTCGCGCAGCCGCCATCAATATGACACTCCGTTAGGATGTTTGTAAACAGAAAAGCACGTGGTGCTTTTCTGTTTACATTCATTATTTTACTGCTGTTGCGCGAATAACGCTTGTCCCACGGAAGTGCTTCCGTGGGGCATGCGTGATTTTCACGCACCCATTGACTTCAAAGGGGGCGTGATGCCCGGAAAACGCGGAAATAGAGAACATGTCGCAAGTTTTACGCAGCGGACTAACGCTGCGCAAAACTCACGGACAGTCTGCACTGCCCCATAGACTTGCATAGGTCCGTGCGACCCGCGTGAAAACCATGCGGGCTGCACGGACGCAAATCACGTTCGTGTGAATCCCCCTAATGTTGTATTGTTATAGTAATGTAGTATTGTTAATATAGTAATGTAGTATTATTATAGTAATGTAGTATTGTTGTTATATTAATATAGTATTGTTATAGTAATGTAGTATTATTATAGTAATGTAGTATTATTATAGTAATGTAGTATTATAGTAATGTAGTAATATTATAGTAATGTAGTATTATAGTAATGTAGTATTATAGTAATGTAGTATTATTATAATAATGTAGTATTATAGTAATGTAGTATTGTTGTAGTAATGTAGTATTGTTATAGTAATGCAGTATTGTTGTAGTAATGTAGTATTATAGTAATGTAGTATTATTATAGTAATGTAATGTAGTATTATTATAGTAATGTCATATTATTATAGTAATGTAGTATTATTATTATAGTAATGTAGTATTGTTATAGTAATGTAGTATTATAGTAATGTGGTATTATTATAGTAATGTAGTATTATAGTAATGTAATATTATAGTAATGTGGTATTATTATAGTAATGTAGTATTATAGTAATGTAGTATTATTATAGTAATGTAGTATTATTATAGTAATGTTGTATTGTAATAGTAATGTAGTATTATTATAGTAATGTAGTATTATAGTAATGTAGTATTATTATAGTAATGTAGTATTGTAGTATTGTTATAGTAATGTAGTATTATTATAGTAATGTAATATTATAGTAATGTAGTATTATTATAGTAATGTAGTATTGTTATAATAATGTAGTATTATAGTAGTGTAGTATTGTTATAGTAATGTAGTATTATTATAGTAATGTAGTAATATTATAGTAATGTAGTATTATTATAGTAATGTAGTACTGTTATAGTGATGTAGTATTATTATAGTAATGTAGCATTGTTATAGTAATGTAGTATTATTATAGTAATGTAGTATTATTATAGTAATGTGGTAGTATTATAGTAATGTAGTATTATTATAGTAATGTAGAATTGTTATAGTAATGTAGTATTATTATAGTAATGTAGTATTATAGCAATGTAGTATTGTTATAGTAATGTAGTATTTTTATAGTAATGTAGTATTATAGTAATGTAATGTAGTATTATAGTAATGTGGTTGTAAAGGATCTGCCAGGCACAGCTTCGGGGTTAACTTCCAGAGGTAATCAGTCTTCACCTGAGTCTATCTCTCTGAGACTGACTCCGGCTTCCACCACTCAGGCTGGCAGGCTTAGGAGTGGGAGAGCCTATCGCAGCCTGGCCAGACTCGGCTAGCTCCCGCCCTCTGTCTATTTATACCTGCCTTTCCTGTTCCTCCTTGCTTGTGATTCTTTCCGTGTGGTTTCCTGGCCCAGCTACAGCTCCTACTATTTGATCCTGCTCCATACTGACCCTGGCTTTCTGACTACTCTTCTGCTCTGCGTTTGGTACCTCGTGCTCTCCTGGTTAGACTTGGCTCGTTCACCACTCTGTTGCTCACGGTGTTGCCGTGGGCAACTGCCCCTTTCCCTTTGCTTTATATTCCCTTGTATGTTTGTCTCGTGCACTTGCTGAGCGTAGGGACCGCCGCCCAGTTGTACCCTGTCGCCTGGGGCGGGTCGTTGCAGGTAGGCAGGGACAGAGTGGCGGGTAGATTAGGGCTCACTTGTCCGTTTCCCTACCCCTATCATTACAGTGGTATTATAGTAATGTAGTATTATAGTAATGTAGTATTATAGTAATGTAGTATTATAGTAATGTAGTATTGTTGTAGTAATGTAGTATTGTTATAGTAATGCAGTATTGTTGTAGTAATGTAGTATTATTATAGTAATGTAGTATTATTTTAGTAATGTAGTTGTATTATAGTAATGTAGTATTATTATAGTAATGTTGTATTGTAATAGTAATGTAGTATTATTATAGTAATGTAGTATTATAGTAATGTAATATTATAGTAATGTAGTATTATTATAGTAATGTAGTATTATAGTAATGTAGTATTATAGTAATGTAATATTGTAGTATTGTTATAATTATGTAGTATTATAGTAGTGTAGTATTGTTATAGTATTGTTATAGTAATGTAGTATTATTATAGTAATGTAGTATTATAGTAATGTAGTAATATTATAGTAATGTAGTATTATAGTAATGTAGTATTATTATAGTAATGTAGTATTGTCATAGTAATGTCGTATTATTATAGTAATGTAGTGTTATAGTAATGTGGTAGTATTATAGTAATGTAGTATTATTATAGTAATGTAGTATTATTATAGTAATGTAGTATTATTATAGTAATGTAGTATTATTATAGTAATGTAGTATTGTTATAGTAATGTAGTATTATCATAGTAATGTAGTGTTATTATTATAGTAATGTAGTATTGTTATAGTAATATAGTGTTATAGTAGTTCAAATCACTAATTGATTAACAATAATTTTGTATCGTATAAAATTTGAAAGTAATGCGGCCCGTCAACTTCCCATTTTATCTATATGTGGCCCACTTACCCGGCCGAGTTTGAGACCCCTGGTCTAGAGTCTGTATTGATTTAGAGGGTCTCGTCTGGGGGTCTGTATTTATTTAGGGAGTGTGGTCTGGGGTCTGTAGTTATTTACAGGGTATTTATTTGTTTAAGGGGTCTGTATTAGGTTAAGGGGTCTCTGGTCTTTATTCAATTTGGGGTGTGCAGTATTTGTGATTCAAATGTTGTCGTTTCGGGTCCTATATACGGAAAAAAATTGCTCCAGCCGTCTTTTTACAATCTCCCTGATGGCCTCATAGGGACTATGATATTAGGCTCCTGGCTGCCATATAAACTTCTGTACACCATGATAACGGCACGGGGGCTGCCAATGTGCTAATAAAGAAAGCCGTCTCCCTTTATCTACAACTTTAGGTGCTGCGGTCACCAGGGCCGGCTCCAGGTTTAAGTGGGCCCTTGGGCGACACAGACTTAGTGGGCCCCTTTGCGGGGGAACTCACGGCGGCAGTAAAATGCCAAAAATCTTCACTTTGTGCCCCCATATAGACATTAGGCCCCAGTTTGTACCCCCATAAATTTAGTGCCCTATGTAGATAGTGCCACACAGCCCCCCCTCCCAGGTAGTGCCACACAGCCCCTGACGTCACTGTCTATATATGGACAGTGTTGTCAGGGGCAACCCCAGAGCCATAGTCCCAGGCAGAGCACTACTAGCACACTGCCTGGGAGTGGCGTAGCTAAAGACTCGTGAACCCTGGTGCAAGAATTCAGCTTAGGCCCCCCTATACCTTCCCAACACCACCAGACCCCTTCGCACGCCTATGCCCAGCTGCCTTGCCCGACAGACCCCATGTATGCCCCCCACAGTATAATGACCCCATAGCTAACCACCACAGTATAATGCTCCCAATAGCTGCCCCCCACACAGTATAATGCCCCCATAGCTGCCCCCACAGTATAATGCCCTCCATAACTGCCCCCACACAGTATAATGCCCCCATAGCTGCCCCCACACAGTATAATGCCCTCCATAACTGCCCCCACACAGTATAATGCCCTCCATAGCTGACCACCACAGTATAATGCCCCCCATAGCTGCTCCCCACACAGTATAATGCCCCCATAGCTGCCCCCACACAGTATAATGCTCCCCATAACTGCCCCCACACAGTATAATGCCCCCCATAGCTGCTCCCACAGTATAAATCCACCACACAGTATAATGCCCCCATAGCTACCCCCCACATAGTATAATGCCCCCCACAGCTGACCACCACAGTATAATGCTCCCCATAGCTGCCCCCCACATAGTATAATGCCCCCATAGCTGCCCCCCACATAGTATAATGCCCCTCATAGCTGACCACCACAGTATAATGCTCCCCGTTGCTGCCCCACACAGTATAATGCCCCCCATAGCTGCCCCATACCGTATAATGCCCGCATAGCTGCACCATATAGTAGAATGCCCCCATAGCTGCACCATATAGTAGAATGCCCCCATAGCTGCACCATACAGTATAATGCCCCCCATAGCTGCACCATACAGTATAATGCCTTCCATAGCTGCACCATACAGTATAATGCCCCCCATAGCTGCACCACAGTATAATGCCCCCCATAGCTAACCACCACAGTATAATGCCCCCCATAACTGCCCCCACAGAGTATAATGCCCCCATAGCTGCCCCCACACAGTATAATGCCCTCCATAACTGCCCCCACACAGTGTAATGCCCTCCATAGCTGACCACCACAGTATAATGCACCCCATAGCTGCTCCCCACACAGTATAATGCCCCTATAGCTGCCCCCACACAGTATAATGCTCCCCATAACTGCCCCCACACAGTATAATGCTCCCCATAACTGCCCCCACACAGTATAATGCCCCCCATAGCTGCTCCCACAGTATAAATCCACCACAGTATAATGCCCCCATAGCTACCCCCCACATAGTATAATGCCCCCCACAGCTGACCACCACAGTATAATGCTCCCCGTAGCTGCCCCACACAGCTGCCCCATACCGTATAATGCCCGCATAGCTGCACCATATAGTATAATGCCCCCATAGCTGCACCATATAGTAGAATGCCCCCATAGCTGCACCATACAGTATAATGCCCCCCATAGCTGCAACATACAGTATAATGCCCCCCATAGCTGCACCATACAGTATAATGCCCCCCATAGCTAACCACCACAGTATAATGCCCCCCATAGCTGCCCCATACAGTATAACGCCCCCCATGGCTGCCCCATACAGTATAATGGCCAACATAGCTGTCCCATACAGTATAATGCCCCCATACAGTATAAAGCCCTCCGTAGCTGCTACATACAGTATAATGCCCCCCACAGCTGCCCCATACTGTATAACGCCCCCCATGGCTGCCCCATACAGTATAATGGCCCACATAGCTGTCCCATACAGTATAATGCCCCCCATAAAGTATAATGCCCCCTCCGCAGCTACAATAGGGCCCCCTCCAATACCTAGTATAATGCCCCCATATGTACCTAATAGAAAAATAATAACATAATTACTTACATACCCCTGTTCCCACAACATGTGGAGGATCCTTCTTCTCCTCTGCACTGTGCTGTGAGTGACTCGTCGCAGACAGGCGCGATGTAGGGTCGTCACTACATCGCGCCTGCCTGTGCCGAGCTGCTCATGGCACAGTGAATGCTGGAGAGAGGCTCCAGCATTCAACCCAACTGAATCTGTGTCCTGCGGACGCAGGCTCAGTTGGAGGCGGGACCAGCGCGGTCAGGCTGGGACACTGCTCTGGTCCTGGCATCACTGTCCATATATGGACAGCGATGTCAGGGGCTTTCCCAGAGACAGAGTCCTGGAGCAGAGCCGCTAGTGCTCTGCCTGGGACTCCTCTCCTTCTTACATCCGTCCATATATGGACAGTGATGCCTTAACGACGGCAGCGTCAGCACCGGTTGGCCGAGTGGGCCCCCCCAAGTGGAGTGGGCCCTGGCACTTGCCCGGGTTTGCCGGGTGCGGACGCCGGCCCTGCCGGTCACTACCGACTAAGGGGTTAAAGGGGTGTCTGGTTTAGGAAACCCATTTTCAAACCCCTTTTTAGGGAATTCTGAGCTGTTAGGCTGGGTTCACACGAGCATGTTACATCCGTAACACTGCAGGGAGCCGGGCTCCTAGAATCATAGTTATGTACGATGCTAGGAGTCCCTGCCTCGCTGCAGGACAACTGTCCCGTACTGTAATCATGTTTTCAGTACGGGGCAGTAGTTCCACGGAGAGGCAGGGACTCCTAGTGCCGTACATAACTATGATGCCAGGAGCCCGGCTCCCTGCAGTGTGTTCGGTCCGTGACTTGCAGCCAAAATACGTTCCATCCTTTACGGACGTTAATGTGCTCGTGTGAGCCCAGCCTTATAGTTCAGGATCCTCATCTATTAACCAAAACGGAGAGCAGCTACAAATGTCTCTCACTCTGGTGGACCCGGTACATCCATGCCTTACACAGATAGCCCATGGATTTCAATAAGAACTGTGTAATACTTAATTTCCCCTGTGGTGGTGCTGCAGGAAAACTGAACACTTGATGCCAGATTCCCCCACCAAAAATGTGGCGCATTTTATGACTCTTTTTAGCCACGCACTTTATCTAGATACTTTCTATACCGTCAATGTAGGTATAAAAAGTGTATAAAACATATAACAAATTTGGTGCCGCCATGTACTCCATTTTTTGGCGCATTTTGCTTAGTAAACCTCCCCCGATGTGACAAGTCCTCACTAGCAGCACTTCTTAAAGCTCCAATGTCAAAGGGATTGAGAGCAGCAGCTGGAAAATACTCATTATCAGCTTACCCCATGATCCGAGGGGGTCCTGATAAGATTACACTATAAGCACTGTTAAAAGAAACCGGCAAAGCTTAAAGAGGTTAATTTATGTCTTGATGCAAATGAGCGGTTAAATGGGTATTAACTACACGCGGCTTCGGATACACAAACCTGGTCTGTCATACAATGTCCCCATTATACCTGGATTACTGGACTGGGCAGAGGCTACAACTAGCGTCAAGCGGCGGCCTGCCTGAATTCTACCAGATAAGGTTTAACCGTACGTACATTGTGTTGCGGATCTGCTGCGTTCCTTCGCTCGGGGGGATGTAAACAAACAATATGTTGTTTGGTATCCAAGGGTGATGTCCATGGATGTGTGTGTTTGTGTTGACCTTGATTTTGGCCTGGCTACTACATACAAAATAAAGGTCAACACAAAGACACACATACATGTCTGTAAAAATTATTTTTGCAATACTTATGTTTGCAGTGAGCTCCCAATTAGGGTAGGTGCACACACACTAATTACGTCCGTAATTGACGGACGTATTTCGGCCGCAAGTCCCGGACCGAACACAGTGCAGGGAGCCGGGCTCCTAGCATCATACTTATGTACGATGCTAGGAGTCGCTGCCCTGCTGCAGGACAACTGTCCCGTAGTATAATCATGATTACAGTACGGGACAGTTGTCCTGCAGCGAGGCAGGGACTCCTAGCATCGTACATAACTATGATGCTAGGAGCCCGGCTCCCTGCACTGTGTTCGATCCGGGACTTGCGGCCGAAATACGTCCGTCAATTACGGACGTAATTAGTGTGTATGCACATACCCTTATAGCACAATAGAAGAATAGAGCTGTCACATGGCAGTCCCACCCACGCAGCTCCACAGCACGGTAAATACTTAAGACAACAGGGTAGTGACCACAGGTGCTGTATTTGGACTGCTTCCCACACTTAATCCAATCAGTAGACCACTAGAGCTGTCACTCAGAGCAGAGAGGAGGGGCTGGCAGCATTTAGTGAGGAAAGCTTGAACAAGCGGCCGCCTCTGCAGCACTTGCAATCACTATGCTGGGGGCAAGTGTCAATTTCTCGGTCATGCCACTTGCATGACTGACAGCACCGATATAGTTAGGTTAAGCTCCCCAGCCTAAATATAGTACTGCCTGCAGTTTTGAGGGCTTAAAACTACTGACAGATTCCCTTTAAACTCTGCTTAATGGGGTTTTGTTTGTTTTGCTTTAGTTATAAAATTTAAAAGAATTGTCCAGGATTACAAAAATATGGCTGCTTTCTTCCAAACACAGCACCACACCTGAGCACAGGTTGTGTGTGGTATTGCAGCTCGGCCTTATTCACTTCAATGGATCTAAGCTGCAATACCAGAGATAACCCATGGCCAGGTGTGGTGCTGTTTTTGAAAGAAGCTATGTTTTTCTAATCCTGGAAAACCCCTTTAAATAAATAAAAGCTCACAACATAAACCTGCTTTTACGTCAAAAGCAAACCCCCATATCTGCATCCTGTTTTGCAGAGAGGGGCTAACCATGAATGACAAAGGTCGTCAGGTCATGAGACCCCACAAACCCCACGCATCATATAACCCGACATTCTGCACACAATGGAGATGGTAGGGTCACATGATTTAGGGCCATGTTTTATGGTTAGATCATATCATTTATCTTATCATTTTATGTACTAAAAAAAAATAACAAAAACATCAAACATTTACATATATTTCACAGAAATTTTATTAGAAAAATTCAACCTCTCTCTAAACTGAAATGTACATCTACAGACAAGAGGAATCAACTTTTTACACTCATAGGTTAAAGTGCTAACACAAAAAAAGGTCTGTTACAAATCAGAGGTTGATGCCTTGTAAACAGGACGGTCCAGTATTAGGCCCCATGCACACGACTGTAAAAATCATCCGTAATTGCGGATCGCAATTACGGACCCATTCACTTCTATTGTCCATGGACACCTTCCCGTTTCCTTACAGGGAAGGTGTCCAGGCCGTAGAAGTGTACCGCAAAAGATAGGACATGTCCTATCTTTTGCTTTTTACGGACCTTTTTAAAAAATATGGGAGCACGGGCCGAAAATGTGGGCCACTGTCCGCGGCAGGCCGTGCCCGCAATCGCAGCCCGATTACGGGCACGGCTGCGTGCATGAGGTCTAAATCTACACAACCGAGTGCAAATAAGTACAGCGTTCTACATGACAATCTTACAATAGGTGTGTAATACAAGTGTCACTCCCATGATGCTCAGCAGGAAGATCTGACCCTATAGTGTAGTGAACCAGTCTTAGGCCTCATTCACACGGCCGTAAAGTGTCCGCATCTACGATGCTTTTAGTTCTGGTCACTAGACGCGCAGTCGGGCCGGGACTTATGAACATAATACAAACTCTAAAATGCGAGCAGATTAAGACCGTCTGAATGAGGTTTCATACACATAGAGGAGACAGATATTTAATCAGCCCGATTTCTTTTTCATGGTTTAGACCTGATGGTCCAATGTCTGGTAAAAGACTCAGGCGCGCTGGAGGTCACGCTCACTGTCATGTAAGGGAAGGGGTTACCACCGTTATGAGCTCCCCAGATCAACTTCGAGGAGAACTCCATCTAAACGAATGGCCTCTTATGTCATATACACATCAGATGACATCATCACATTGGTGAAATACCAAAGCTGAGATCTCGAATTCCCCAAACAGCTGTGGTGTCTGTAGCGTCCCCAAATCTCCTTGGAGCTGCTCCAATGGAAAACTCCAACCCAAAGCCTAAAATTGAGTGCGAGTCTATCGAGGGCTTTGTTTTGGAGGTCACGGGAGCTCTACTGAAAGTTAGCAAAATTTTGTGAAAAGATCAAATGCTCTGTACCTACCCACTGTTATGCAGGGTAAGAGAAGTGACCACCGTTATGAGCTCCTCAGAATAGATTCAAGGGGAATTCCTTCAAGGCATGACGTGTCATGTCATATACATGTCAGGAGATGACATAAGAGAACTATGAACTGTGATCCCCATTTATTCCCCAAACAAAGAAACTGCGGCGTTCTCGAGAGCTCCCGAACGTCCTTGAATCAGCTTTAATGGAAATCTCCGACCCAATGCTTGAGACAGAGCACTCACTTGCACTCTATCATGGGCTTTATGTTGGAGAAGTCACTCGTGCTCTACAGTAACTGGCAAAGCCCTCAAATCGGTAGGATAGGTTCAGGTGCTATATGGAGCTCTGTGGCCCCTTTGTTTTGGAAATGAGTTGGGGTTCCCAACTCAGGGACCACGGCCTAGGTACTGACAATTCTATAGGACAAATAACTTTAGGTGGTTATCCTCTTTAAGCCATGCCCTCAAAACGGCTACCACCGCTATGTGCCGACAAAGGGCGCTAGATGATTTCCCTGCTACTGCAAACTTACCAGAGTTCAGCGTTGTAAAGGACCGTACTGGCTTCCGTGATGTTTCTTTAAAACAGAAAAATATATTTCTTCCTATGGCCTGGAAGAGGTTAAATACTGCAATGTACCCACATTTATCAGTAGTTAAAAAAAACTGGTGTAAATACAGCAAATCCGCCTATTTTTGTTTGTAGAAAAAATGTAAAGGTAAAAAAAAATTCATGTATCTACAAGATAAATTCATATTGTACAGACGCCTATGCCGGACTATCCTATACATATTCACATTCACCAAATTTCTTTTTAAATCCAGTGTTAGAGTTAAGTCCAAAATATTCGATTGGCTCTGGCGATAAGAGTTAGAGGGGTTGTCCATTATCTTCAATGGAGCTGAGCTATGCAAAAACAACCCATGAACAGGAATGGTGTTGGTTTTGGAAGAAAGCAGCCATGTTTTTCTAATCCTGGACAACCTCTTTAAGTTTTCGAGACCGGCAAATTTTTTAAATAGTCCACAAGTCTAGTTCATGATGGTGTTTCTTCAATGTTGTAATATTCTTTCGGACACTAAGGTATGCGATAGGTGACAGATCAGGAAGGACAACTTAGTGTTGAGTGACTGTTGAATCAATGTTTCACAGCTTCAGGTCATGTCAAAGTTGCAGTTGACACAAGTTGGGACACGTACCACCAACCCTCCGAAAGAACGGGGACCACAGAAGTTGCTCGACAGATCCTATTTTGGAATGTGACTCAATACAGAAAAAGTTGCATGGCTCTGTGCAACAGTTGCAACAAGCAATTCTATTGCCACCTGAAGCTGAGATTTCATGGCCATGGTCACCACCAAATGTTGGCCTTTCACATCTTCATCTGTAGGGACTCGAAACCTTTTGAAAATTCCTACAATTCCTCATCTCTGAGATTTCATTTTCTTTGAAAACAATAGCAAACGCAACATGAAAATACCAAATTGATCATCGTTTAGGTCAAATAAATAATCTAAGAGTCCAGGTATCAAGACAGAGGAAACGATGAGTGATCCACAAGTACCTCCGAGAGAGTGGGTACTATCCTCTTGTTGGACAACACTATTTATGACTACATCTCTGAAGAAGAAAGCACCGGGAGATGATTAGATTGTCGTTCATCATAAATATGGAACCGTGAGTGGACATTAGAGTAGATTTTGCTCAATCGTGTCTAGATGGCACCAGTTTATGGTCCATTGGGCTAAAATGCTTATCCGTGAACACAGAATTGGTTTTGTTAATCGGGAGACTCGTCCCATTCATCTCTGGAGGGGAAGAGTTCCCGTATGAGGTCTCATTGCCCGATGATGAGTAGACAACAGAAGTATGTAAGGAAACAAGGGTTTAAATGGCCAGTTTCAGTGTGCAATATAGTCAATAAGTGACCAAGATGTTTTGCGTGCTGATGTATATTCTAGTGTCTCTGAACGTAGAGTGTCCTTCAAGCTCTTGCTCCGTCCTCCTCTTTGACCCGGTTCATGCTGGTACCAAGTTGATCTTAGTTTAGATCAAATAAATAATCTAAGAGTCCAGGTATCAAAGCAGAGGAAACAATGAGTGATCCACCAGTCCCTCCGAGAGAGTGGGGACTGCTCTTGTGGGACCACTTTATTTATGACTACATCTCTGAAGCAGAGATCACCAGGAGATGATTAGATTGTCGTTCATCACAGATATGGAACCGTGAGTGAAATTTACAGTAGATTTTGCTCAAATGTGTCTAGATGACACTCGTTGATGGTCCATTGGGTTAAAATGCTTATCTGGGAACACAGAATTGTTTTTTTGTTCATGCGGAGACTCGTCCCATTCATCTCTGGAGGGGAAGGTTTCGAGTATGACGTGTTGTCTACTCGTCATCGGGCAATGAAACAAGTATGTAAGGTAACGAGGGTGTAAATGGTCAGTTTCAGTGTGCAATAGAGTCAATAAGTAACCAAGATGTACTGTGTAGCGTGTCCTTCAAGCACTTGCTCCGTCCTCCTCGATGACCCGGTTCATGCTGGTACCATGTGTGATGTGAGCCAGAGGGTTGTTTAAGTCTCTAATACTACCCTGTCGAGACTGTTCATTGAGTCTGTGGGTGCTACTGTGTAGAGAGTGATGGTCCGTGAGACGGGACATGCTGCCGTGAGGGATCCGTTCCTCGATTCCTCGATAGCTGCACGGTGTGTACCTAGGAGAAGAAAAATACGCTGGTCATTTAATCTTGTGGTCCGGCAGTAGATACTCAACATTTTGGGTGAATGACTCATAATGAGTATTATAAGCAACAACATATCAAAGTGGGGAACGGATCGACTACTAGATAAAAAGCTCCCTCTATTCGACTAATTATTTAACTCCATGCAGGGGATTTGCTGTTCAAAAATGGATATTCCCTTTAAATTCTCAAATGCTCATGGCAGATGTGATGGCCCTATTGATGACTATTTGGTATGGAAGGATAATTAATGGATACATCTTTATGTGCGTTAAGGAGAGGTCTCGTTATCCCAGAAGAGATTTTCTCAGAGACTTTCCTGGAAGCTCCGTCAACAGTCTTGTAGACATCTGCCCAAAAAAAAACAAAAAACGGTGTCCATTTACTCCTAATCCACTCCCAAGGAAAGACTGACCGGGAAGAGCTTAGGGGCGAGGCCTAGTTGAGGTCTTAATAACGCAGCGTTTTGCTTCGTTTTTTTTTTATCACCACATTTCAAAAGATATCACTTTTTTCGTTTTCCATTGACAGTTTTTAATGTAGTTGTGTTTTTTGGTATATGTTTTTATTTATTTTTTTAAAAGGTAATTTTAAATAGACCTCATAGCAAAACAATGGCGCAAATAAAAAAAGTGTAAAATCCGGAGCGCTACACGTGGTAGGTAGTACAATCTTACCAAGTATACAAGGTAAGTTATTAACACAAAAATACACGGATAGATTTTTTACATAATGATATGCATATAAGTTGATATACAAAAACTCTAACAAACAAACAGCCTTTCCTTCTCAGCAGTATATATAAAATAAATTCTGGTGAGGACCAATCAAAGGGAGAAGTTCGGTGGAGGAATGGGGGATCAAACAGAGACTTCAGCAACTCCGGGTCCAGTCAACCTGGGCTACGTCACGCCTAAGACCTGGAATGAGGGTTGGCTATCCAAGAACTCCACACCCTCGTAAAGTTATCAGGACATCCACGTGCTTCATAAGCTTAAATGTGGCAGGGTGGAGTTTACTAACGTGATCCATGCTGACAGCGTACGCACCTTAGCATGTTTCCAATGCAGGAGTATAATTTTTTTTTGCATAAAATAATAGGACCATCATGAGAGGTCAAACCGCCACAGTAGGTATAAGTTCTTCCACCAGTAATAAAAGACAAGTCCTGGGTTCAAGTATACGAGGGAGTCCGACTTTAAGCTCAAGAAATTCCAGTACTTCAGTCCAGACAGTATTAATAATCGGACACTTCCAGAACATATGTAGGAAGACACATGGCACGTGGACAGACAGGCGTAGGTATACGACCTATCCTATATAATTCGGAAGGTGTGTAATGGAATTGGTGGAAAATTTGTAATTGAATAAGCCGGTCTCTTGTAGATATTAAGGGAGCTGTCAGATTGGATAGAATTTCTTTATGACCGTTTGTAGATACAGAGGAAAGAGTCTGAGACATCGGTCTGGGGTTCTATCAAGTTTATTGGAAGATACGGTTAATAGCGGTCTATAAAGTATGGATAATGGTTTAGTCAACGTCTCCGGTGTCACCCAGTCCTCCACCGGGGATGTGCAAAGTCTAACATTATAACCTGCAAATTGCGACCAGAGGGCACGTCTAAGCTGTAAATAACAGAACATGAGGTGGGTCGGGATCTGGTGTTTGGACCGAAGTTGTGCAAAAGTATCTACTTTATCTTCCACCACCACATGCTTCATGGTCAATATACCCAGGGCTGCCCACTCACTAGGGTTAGGAAGTCTTCATAACTGTGGCAGAAGCGGGTTATACCAGAGCGGTGTCCTAGGCGACCAGGACTGCTCCTCTACTAAGTCAAAGAGCAGAATTAATCTCTGCCAGACCTTCAGAGCAGTCTGCATTGGGCCCGTAAGTGTGTGCCCCAGCGAAAGGGCCTGTCTATAAAGAGAGTTTACTAGGGCTTTACAGGAGTCGAGAAGTGAAGCTTCCAGCTCAGCACAGGGATTGAAATGTCTATGGGTAAACCACCACCACACGTAAACCAGTTGGCTAGCAAGGAAGTACAGATATAGGTTCGGGAGGGTAAGCCCACCCTGGTCAGTGGGTAGTTGTAATGTGCCCAGAGCAATTCTAGGAGTACCCCCTGCTCAGATAAAAGATCGAAGATCTACGTCAATATTGGAGTACGGGGATAATGGAAACCACACTGGGGGGGGGGGGGTGTTCATCTTTCAAAGTCCATCCTAAGACGTTGTACCAGAGGAGTGACATTGTCAGGTATAAAACAACCAATATGGGAACTAATCACTATACCCAGATACGTAATTTTATCTGCCCACTGCATCGGGGAAGGAAGTACGACACTCCTAGCCGCAGCGTCTGTCCATTACCAAAAAATTTCACCAGTTCATACGGAGCCCAGAGAAGGATGCAAATAAATCAAACACGGACAATAGTGCCCGCAGAGACGGACCCGGACCATTGAGGAATAGAAGTGTATCATCTGCGTATAGAGAGACCCGCTCCTCCCTCTCCCCCATCCTGAAGCCCTTTATATCATGGGAGGCTCCTAGAGCTCCTGCTAGTGGCTCAATGGCCAGTGCAAAAAGGAAGGGAGACAGTGGGCAACCATGCCTAGTCCCCCGGGCTAGCGTATATTAAGGGGAAATGTGACAATTGGTCTTAATACTTGCTGTAGGTTGGGAGTATAGCAACAGTACCCAGTGGATAAATCTGGGGCCAAATCCAAAATTGTCTAGAACTGACCACAGATAGGACCAATCTACTGAGTCAAATTCTTTCTCAAGGTCCAAAGAGGCAGGAACTCTGGTGCCACCTGACTCTATAGTGGATGATATATTGGTTGGCATTTGTTTTTATGTCGTTCACCGTGCGTTACAAATGTTTTGATCCTCGTCACGATTACTGTACTATGAATTTTATATAGTTTTTTTTATGTTTTACCATTTTTGCTAAATAAAAACACTGTTTTATTTAACATCGTCGTTTTTTGGGTAAACTTTAGTAAACATTTTTTAGTCCCACTATTAGACTTGAACATGGGATCGTATGATCGCTTACATAGTGCACTGCACTACATATGCAGTCTTATACTTTAGGTCTAATAGGCTTAGGTACATTGCATTAATGGGGGACCTATGTTAGGACCCCGGCGGCCACGGCAACCCATCAGCCCCCTCTGATCGTGTTGTGGGGGCGCCGATGGGCTTACAGAGTTAGCCCCCTCCCTATGTAAAACCACTTAGGTGCCACATTTAATAGCATCTTAGTAGTTAAACGACTGGGATCAGAGTTATCTCCGATCCCAGCCATTGCAGAAGGGTGTTAGCTTTATGTTACAGTTGACACCAGCTTCTGATGTTATGTGCACAGCTCTTGATCCCACGCCATCCATTTATCGCGCTTTGCGGGAATGGAACAAAATATTTTCTTGAGTATGTAAGCCCACTCCATATGCATCACTCATGTTCTCCATAAACCGCTGGTCAAAAACTAAAGTTGCGTGCCGTTTGAGGCACTTGAATTAGGTGGGCACCCAGCGCTATATGTCCCTGTAGCGGCTGGTATGGCCACACACCTTACCATGGCTGCCCACAGGATAACTACACATTTGGAAGTGTTGCGGGTTTTTACACCAGACTTTTTTTATTTGGAATATTTTGGCTGTTTCATCCCCCTCACCTTCCATCTCTGGAGCGATGGAGGCTTCCGTGGTAACTGCTCATTTTGCTATGTACGCTGCCAGCTTTACTTCGTTGGTCGTCAATCATAGCCAGCTGAGTGGATGAGGCATGGGTGGATGTACCCTGAGTGGATGTTCCTCTTGATTTCCGGACGATGGGAGTATTCGGGTCCCGTAAAAGTGATTGAGCAAAATCCGGCTCCTGGAGAACTTGTCGACTTTCATGCACACCTCTGCTGAAAGAATATATGAAGCAAAAATTTTAGAACAATGTATATGATATATGTATATGTGCAGTGCTACTGAGCAAAATACATAGGAGCCACCTATACATTTTAGATTCTTTCAGTGGATAACACCTTTGGTGGACTCTATTAACCATCTATGGTGTATGGGTCGCAGTCCGATACCCAAGGGAGCACTTTTTTGGCAAAAAGCCTCTTCGTTGGTCAAGCCCCTATTCCATCACCCATTAATCTTGAAGACCATATCAAGATACGTAATATGCCAAAAAAACTACGAGATACTCACTCTTTCTTCCTCCGACCATGAAAGAAGCTTGCCCATTCAAAGCAGGTTTTTTTGCTTCCCACCCAAAAGACGGATGGTATACCCACTACAAGTGCCATCAGATACTTCATGAGGAACAGAATCAGGTCGGGGCGGCTTGTCTTGGTCACCTGCAAAATGCCAATGGAGATTATAATTAGCGCTCTGTCTACAAACGACTAAACGGTAATCATATAACTGGCAGGGCAAAGTCTAAACATTTCAGAACAGTATATGGCTAGAAGCTAAAATTTAAGAATGTCACCCATCAAAAAATTCCCACTGAGAGCAGGTCCTCTTTTCGGAGTATTGTGTCCAAGGTCGCCGGCTTATCTTGGCTCCACTACACAACAAAGCTGCAATTCTGTAATCAAACTATGACCTGCTACTGATAATGATAGTGATCTTTACAGCAAGCCGTAAAATGAGATGCTTTTATCCAACAGTCTCAGATGTAGTCTTGCATGCTGACATCTAGTGGTCAATAACGAAACTGCAATGTTTCAGAATTTGTTTTGATATGGATAAGCATGATAAAATATACATGGCTAAAAGCTTTTTCAAAATATTCCTTCAAATCTAAATGCAAATACAAAAAAGGTTATTACGTTCACATGTCAAGTGTATAGTGATATATTATATTATGTAATGTGTGCACTTGTTCCTACCATATCCAAAACAATGTGGGTGTCCACTTACACCCTCTCAGTATCTACTACTGTTTTAGTTTATGCAGCTGTCGAGGGCTCACACATAACAAATGTTGTGGTGTCTAAATATTATACCCCAGAGACAAGAAACACACAGCGTGGCCTATAAAACAACACTGTACACAAGAAGAAACCCAGAAACTCACTGATAGGATTCACACGAGAAGCAGGAAAGGGGCAGTATTATAGTAGTTATACTCTTGTATATAGGGGCAGTATTATAGTAGTTATATTCTTGTATATAGGAGGCAGTATTATAGTAGATATATTCTTGTATATAGGGGCAGTATTATAGTAGTTATATTCTTGTGTATAGAGGCAGTAATATAGTAGTTACATTCTTGTATATAGGAGGCAGTATTATAGTAGTTATATTCTTGTATATAGGATCAGTATTATAGTAGTTATATTCTTGTATATAGGGGCAGTATTATAGTAGTTATATTCTTGTATATAGGGGCAGTATTATAGTAGTTATATTCTTGTATATCGGAGCAGTATTATAGTAGTTATATTCTTGTATATAGGGACAGTATTATAGTAGTTATATTCTTGTATATAGGGAGCAGTATTATAGTAGTTATATTCTTGTATATAGGAGGCAGTATTATAGTAGTTACATTCTTGTATATAGGGGCAGTATTATAGTAGTTATATTCTTGTATATAGGGGCAGTATTATAGTAGTTATATTCTTGTATATCGGAGCAGTATTATAGTAGTTATATTCTTGTATATAGGGGCAGTATTATAGTAGTTATATTCCTGTATAAGGGGGCAGTATTATAGTAGTTATATTCTTGTATATAGGAGCAGTATTATAGTAGTTATATTCTTGTATATAGGGAGCAGTAATATAGTAGTTATATTCTTGTATATCGGGGCAGTATTATAGTAGTAATATTCTTGTATATAGGAGGCAGTATTATAGTAGTTATATTCTTGTATACAGGGGGCAGTATTATAGTAGTTATATTCTTGTATATAAGGAGGCAGTATTATAGTAGTTATATACTTGTATATAGGGGGCAGTATTATAGTAGTTATATTCTTGTATATAGGGGCAGTATTATAGTAGTTATATTCTTGTATATAGGAGCAGTATTATACTAGTTATATTCTTGTATATAGGAGCAGTATTATACTAGTTATATTCTTGTATATAGGGGGCAGTATTATACTAGTTATATTCTTGTATATAGGGGCAGTATTATAGTTGTTATATTCTTGTATATAGGAGCAGTATTATAGTAGTTATATTCTTGTATATAGGAAGCAGTATTATAGTAATTCTATTCTTGTATATAGGGAGCAGTATTATAGTAGTTATATTCTTGTACATAGGGGCAGTATTATAGTAGTTATATTCTTGTACATAGGGGCAGTATTATAGTAGTTATATTCTTGTATATGGGGGCAGTATTATAGTAGTTATATTCTTGTATATAGGGGGCAGTATTATAGTAGTTATATTCCTGTATATAGGGGTAGTATTATAGTAGTTATGTTCTTGTATATAGGAGGCAGTATTATAGTAGTTATGTTCTTGTATATAGGAGGCAGTATTATAGTAGTTATATTCCTGTGTATAGGGAGCAGTAATATAGTAGTTATATTCTTGTATATAGGGGGCAGCATTATAGTAGTTATATTCTTGTATATAGGAGCAGTATTATAGTAGTTATATCCCTGTATATAGGAGCAGTATTATAGTGGTTATATTCTTGTATATAGGGGCAGTATTATAGTAATTATATTCTTGTATATAGGGGCAGTATTATAGTAGTTATATTCTTGTATATAGGGAGCAGTATTATAGTAGTTATATTCTTGTATATAGGAGCAGTATTATAGTAGTTATATTCTTGTATATAGGAGGCAGTATTATAGTAGTTATATTCTTGTATATAGGAGCAGTATTATAGTAGTTATATTCTTGTACATAGGAGGCAGTATTATAGTAGTTATATTCTTGTATATAGGGGTAGTATTATAGTAGTTATATTCTTGTATATAGGGCAGTATTATAGTAGTTATATTCTTGTATATAGGAGCAGTATTATAGTAGTTATATTCTTGTACATAGGGGGCAGTATTATAGTAGTTATATTCTTGTATATAGGAGCAGTATTATAGTAGTTATATTCTTGTACATAGGGGGCAGTATTATAGTAGTTATATTCTTGTATATAGGGGTAGTATTATAGTAGTTATATTCTTCTTATTTACAGGGGGTAGTATTTCAATATTTAGTTCTGGTAAAGATATTCCGTTTGTACGTCCTGAAAGTGACAACCACTTTCAAAGCCAGAAACGTGCTCAGTGCAGTTGTTATTTCCCTTCCCCCACAAATTTTGGCTGCTCCCACAAGTCTATTCTTCAGCAGGTGGCGACATCGAACACATGTCTGTTCCCACGTTGACGAAAATATAAAATCTGTGCTTTAATTTAAGGGGAGGAAACAAAAATGCCTTCGTCAAGTCTTTTTCACAGTCACTGCCCCTTTCAATTGTAATTTCCTACACAAACAAGGCGTCACGTCTGATACTCTGTATCTCGCGGATTATGGGCACCGCCACCCTCTTAACCAAGACAATGTATTGTGCACTTCCTGGCAGAGGAGAATAAGACTGTAAACAGACATTTACTAATTAGTCGAGCTCCAGAAATCTTTGCACGCTACGCCTTTGTACAGCAGTAAGAATAGCGCTCGTACAACCGATGCCAGCATCGCCTTACAATAACAATGTGCAATACGAGCCGGCTCTCCACGCTCGCTGCCAGGATCTGGGACTCGCACATATTCAGGATAATGCACCTCCACCCTGTATATCAGTTACCTGACGGTGCGTCTGCTATGTAGACGGGAACCACTGTACAGCACAGAGTACATCATAGTTACTCCATAATTATTATCTGTTATCCTGCACATCAATGGTGTCCAAACTAAAAGTTAGGCCCTTTTCAGCAGCTGCCTGACACCACCACACTCCTTATCACCCAGGCATGGGCAGCCTCCCCCAGTGGCCCTATATCTGCCTCTATGGTTGGGCCACCTTTGTCACATACACATAGAAAGCTATCTAATCTATCAGTATGTTTTTGAAGTGTTCTGGCCAGGGAACCCTCGGGAGCGGAGGGAGAAAATACAAACTTCATGTAGATAGAGATTCGAACCCAGGACCCCGATGCACAGGGTAGAAATGCTACATTATGAACGAGGTTTTCCATTTTATGTAAATAAACCGTGATCATTGTATAACGAAAAGTTTCATCACATGCTTCTATATTTTGTGCTTGCCATTTTCAAACTTTCTGTTTGCTGTCAGTGAATCGGTACCTCCTTGTTTACATACCAGACGTTGAAAACCAGTACTGACCTAATACTGCTCACAACTGAGGGTTTGCTACATTTATATACATTCTAGGCAATCTGTAAACTAAACAAATACCTCTCCTGTCATAATAGTTTGCTACAATGTATCAGTGCAGGTCAAATGTTTCAGGCCCCATGCACACGGACGCAATCAGGGCCTGCGATTGCAGGCACGGCCGGCCGCCAACAGCCGTGGACAACCACCCGCGTTTGCGGGTCGTGCTCCCGTATAAAGTATGGGAGCACGGTCCGTGAAAGGCAAAAGATAGGACGTCTATCTTTTGCGGTACAATTTTACAGGCCGGACACCTTCCCGTGAATATACGCACTATTTTTATGGTCCTGTGCATGGGGCCTAAGTCTGCAGTCCCTTACCAGGGCCAGCTCTAAGTTTATGTGGGCCCTTGGGCGACACAGTATTAGTGGGCCCCTTTGCGGGGGAACTCACGGCGGTAGTAAAATGGCAGAAAACGTCACTTTGTGCCCCCATAAATTTAGTAATCTCTGTAGATCGTGCCATCCAGCCCCCCATGTAGATAGAACCATATAGCCCCACCTGTAAATAGCGCCATATAACCCCCCCTGTAGATAGCGCCATACAGCCCCCATGTAGATAGCGCCATACAGCCCCCTGTAGATAGAGCCATACAGCCCCCCTGTAGATAGCGCCATACAACCCCCCTGTAGATAGCGCCATACAGCCCCCATGTAGATAGCGCCATACAGCCACCATGTAGATAGCGCCATACAACCCCACTGTAGATAGAGCCATACAACCCCACTGTAGATAGAGCCATACAACCCCACTGTAGATAGCGCCATACAGCCCCCATGTAGATAGCGCCATACAGTCCCCCGGTAGATAGTGCCATACAGCTCCCCCTGTAGATAGAGCCATACAACGCCCCTGTAGATAGCGCCATACAGCCCCCTGTAGATAGCGCCATACAGCCCCCTCCTGTAGATAGCGCCATACAGCCCCCTCCTGTAGATAGCGCCATACAGCCCCCTGTAGATAGCGCCATACAGCCCCCTCCTGTAGATAGCGCCATACAGCCCCCCTGTAGATAGCGCCATACAGCCCCCCTGTAGATAGCGCCATACAGCCCCCTGTAGATAGCGCCATACAGCCCCCCTGTAGATAGCGCCATACAGCCCCCCTGTAGATAGCGCCATACAGCCCCCTGTAGATAGCGCCATACAGCCCCCTGTAGATAGAGCCATACAGCCCCACTGTAGATTGAGCCATACAGCCCCACTGTAGATTGAGCCATACAGCCCCCATGTAGATAGCGCCATACAGCCCCACTGTAGATAGAGCCATACAACCCCCTGTAGATAGCGCCATACAGCCCCCATGTAGATAGCGCCATACAGCCCCCATGTAGATAGCGCCATACAGTCCCCCCAGTAGATAGTGCCATACAGCTCCCCCTGTAGATAGAGCCATACAACCCCCCTGTAGATATCGCCATACAGCCCCCTGTAGATAGCGCCATACAGCCCCCCTGTAGATAGCGCCATACAGCCCCCATGTAGATAGCGCCATACAGCCACCATGTAGATAGCGCCATACAGCCACCATGTAGATAGCGCCATACAACCCCACTGTAGATAGCGCCATACAGCCCCCATGTAGATAGCGCCATACAGCCCCCATGTAGATAGCGCCATACAACCCCACTGTAGATAGCGCCATACAGCCCCCTGTAGATAGCGCCATACAGCCCCCCTGTAGATAGCGCCATACAGCCCCCTGTAAATAGAGCCATACAGCCCCACTGTAGATAGAGCCATACAGCCCCACTGTAGATAGAGCCATACAGCCCCACTGTAGATAGAGCCATACAGCCCCACTGTAGATAGAGCCATACAGCCCCACTGTAGATAGAGCCATACAGCCCCACTGTAGATTGAGCCATACAACCCCCCTGTAGATAGCGCCATACAACCCCCCTGTAGATAGCGCCATACAGCCCCCATGTAGATAGCGACATACAGCCCCACTGTAGATAGAGCCATACAACCCCCCTGTAGATAGCGCCATACAGCCCCCATGTAGATAGCGCCATACACTCCCCCCGGTAGATAGTGCCATACAGCTCCCCCTGTAGATAGAGCCATACAACCCCCCTGTAGATAGCGCCATACAGCCCCCTGTAGATAGAGCCATACAGCCCCCCCTGTAGATAGCGCCATACAGCCCCAATGTAGATAGCGCCATACAGCCCCCTGTAGATAGTGCCATACAGCCCCCTGTATAGTGCCATACAGCCCCCTGTATAGTGCCATACAGCCCCCTGTAGATAGCGCCATACAGCCCCCCTGTAGATAGCGCCATACAGCCCCCCTGTAGATAGCGCCATACAGCCCCCTGTAGATAGTGCCATACAGCCCCCTGTAGATAGTGCCATACAGCCCCCCTGTAGATAGTGCCATACAACCCCCCTGTTAATAGTGCCATACAGCCCCCCTGTAGATCGTGCCATACAGCCCCCCTGTAGATCGTGCCATACAGCCCCCCTGTAGATCGTGCCATACAGCCGCCCTGTAGATACAACCAGCCCCCCTGTAGGTAGCGCCATACAACCCCCCTGTAGATAGTGCCATACAGCCCCCCTCCAGTCGATAGCGCCATATAGCGACCCCCCTCCTGTAGATAGCACCATTTAGCGACCCCCAAACAAATATTGTTCCCGCAATGAATGGAGCGAATCAACGCCGACAGGATCCTTGCGTAGGCTGGCGTGATCCAGTGACGTCATCACGTTGGCCTGTGCAGGGATCCTGTCCCTGCTCCTGATAGGCTTCACGTGGCCTGTAGCCTAGTGAATGGCAGAGTAGGGGGGATACCTCCCTGCTCTGCCATAGTGTTAAATAGTATCTGTGTCCTAAGGATGCAGATACTATTGAATGTGTCGTCGCTACCACTGTAGCAGCCATAGAGGCTGCTAGCCGCACCGCCAGGCATGGGGGCCCGTGACGTTACGCCATTCGTCAGTAAATAATCATCTCGCCTTTTTGTAAATGCTGACATAATACCTGCCATTACTACCTCTTGGGGTAGGACATTACATAGTGTGATTGCTCTAACTGTAAAGAATCCTTTCCTATACAGATGTCTGAAACGTCTTTCTACTACATGCCATGAATGTCCCCTTGTCCTTTGTAGAGTCATTGGAAAGAATAAATCATGTGCTGGTTCCATGTACTGACCACACATATATTTATACATATTATACAAATTATTCTAGCCTTTCATTGTAAGTGACACCTCCCATCACATTTAATAATCTAGTCGCCCGCCTTTGAACACCCTCCAGTTCTCCTATGTGGAGCCAAAAACTAAATTCCAAATTCAAGATGTGGCCTTACAAGTGATTTATAGAGGGGTAATATTACATTTGAATCACTGGTTTTTATTTCTCTTTTTATAAACCCTAAAATCCTATTTGCTTTTGCAGCTGCTACCTGACATTGAGTGCTGCTTAGCTTATTTGTTACCAGAGAACCCAGGTCCCTCTCTTGTTCCGTTATCCCCAGTTTTATTCCATTTAATGTATATGAATTCATGTTATTATTTCGTCCTAGGTGCACTACTTTACATTTATCGAAATTAAATTTCATCTGCCATGTTTTTGCCCATGCTGCAGCTTATCTAGGTCTTCCTGTAATATTTTATAGTCAAGCTGAGTTTTTAGTATCCTACAAAGATTTGTATCGTCAGCAAAAACTGACACCTTACTATCGATCCCATCCTCAAGGTCATTAGTAAAGACATTAAAAAGAATTGGGCCTAACACCGATCCTTGTGGTGCCCGCTGCTGGCTTCAACTCATTTGAATAAGTTCCAATGACTCTTTGTTTTCTGTCCCTTAACCAATTCTTTACCCACTTGCATATAGGGTCCCCCAGTCCTTGTGTCTGTATCTTCAGGTGTGATAGATTACAGGTGGATCCTGCATGTCAGAGACCCACAGGATCCGCTTTCACTGAAACCGTCAGTCCTGAGGACCTGACGGGAACAGGGTTTAGCGCTAGATACAGCTGCTCTGTATAGAGAATACAAAGCAGCTGTATCTCAAAAAGTTAAAATATTTTTTAATAAAAACTATAAAGTTGCACCAATCACACTGACTGATCTGTTTATTAAAAAGAACTACAAGTCCCATCATGGCTGACTAGAATTATAAGCCATCTCCCTGCTCTGGCTAATGGAAGGAGGTCCCAACCGGGGAGCCCCCTCCCCCTATCATGTTTATATGTCCTAACAAGTTATAGGAAGAGTGGACAACCCCTTTAAATCTACATATAACAACTTTGTAATAATGTTGCTTTACATATCTTGATGCTTTCTTCTCTAGTCCCATCCAGAGCTGCATTTATAATTCTGCAAGTTTTCCTCTCCCGCTGAGAGATCTGGCATCAGACTACCTATTGGGTTGATTACCTATTACAACATGCTCTGTTACAAGAGATTGGGGGACATGTAGTGCTTACATAAGTCCTTGTTCACACAGTGCAGATTTGCTGTAGATTTTGCATGTATTCTTTAAGCTAAATACAGGAACGGAACCTAAACAAAAAATATATAGGACGGCCTTAGGCCTCATGCACACGACCGTGTTCGGTCCGTGATATACGGTCCGCATGTCGGCCGCTTGTCCCGGACCGTACAAAGTACAGGGAGCCGGGCTCCTAGCATCATACTTATCTATGACGCTAGGTGTCACTGCCTATCCACGTAACTACTGTCACACACTAAAACATGATTACAGTACGGGACAGTAGTTCCGCGGACAGGCAGTGACCCCTATCGTCATAGATAAGTGTGATGCTAGGAGCCCGACTCCCTGCACTGTGTTCGGTCCGGGACATGCAGCCGACATGCGGACCGTATATCACGGACCGAACACGGTCGTGTGCATGGGGCCTTAGAGATCTTCTCTCCTGGATCAAATTCTGTTTTTTGCTTAAAGGGTAACAAAACGTTCAACAAACTTCTGACATGTCATAGTGACATGTCTAAAGTTTTGATCGGTGGGGTCTGAGCACTGAGACCCCCACCAATCGCTAAAACGAAGCGGCAGAAGTGATCGTGTGATCGCTGAGCCGCTTCGATTCGGTTTGGCTTTTCTCGGAAAGCCGATGTAGCGGTGAACGGACTCATAGACTTTCTATTGAGTCCGTACACCAACTGCTCGGCTTTCCGAGAAAAGCCGAACAGAAAGCAAGCGGCTCTGCGATCACACGATCACTTCTGCCGCTTCGTTTTAGCTATCGGTGGGGGTCTCAGCGCTCAAAACCCCAGTGATCAAAACTTCTGCCCTGTCACTATAAGGGTATGTTCACACGCAGTGGCTTCAGACGTAATTCGGGCATTTTACGCCTCGAATTACGCCTGAAAAAACGCCCCTAATACGCCTACAAACATCTGCCCATTACTTTCAATGGGAATTACGATGTTCTATTCCCACGAGCCTTTATTTTACGCATCGCTGTCAAAATACGGCGCGTAAAATGACGGCTCGTCAAAAGAAGTGCAGGACGCTTCTTGGGACGTTTTTGGAGGCGTTTGTCATTGAATCCATTGAAAGAAAGCTCTAAAAACGGCGCGAAAAACGCGAGTTGTTAAAAAACGTCTGAAAATCAGGAGCTGTTTTCGCCTGAAAACAGCTCCTGATTTTCAGACGTTTTTGCTCACTGCGTGTGAACATACTCTTAGGGTATGTTCACACGGCAACGCCAATTACGTCTGAAATTACGTTGATTTTCAGACGTTTTTGCAAGTGCAGGCGTTTTTCGCGCCGTCCATTACGGACGTAATTAGATCTGTTTTTCAATGGAGTCAATGAAAAATGGCTCCAATTACGTCCCAAGAAGTGACAGGCACTTCTTTGAGGCAGCCGTCTTTTTACGTGCCGTCTTTTGACAGCGGCGCGTAAAAAAAAGCCTGTCTGCACAGAATATCGTAAGACCCATTGAATTCAATGGCCAGATGTTTGCCGACGGTTTGGAGCCGTTTTTTCGGCCGTAATTCGAGGCGTAAAACGCCTGAATTACGTCCGTAAATAGGGCGTGTGAACATACCCTTACATGTTAGAAGTTAGTTGAACGTTTAGTTACCCTTTCAAAAATGCATGCAAAATCTGCACTTTGTGAACAAGGCCTAACACAGAAAAAGGCTGCATCCACCAGAATGCAAACGCACCAGAGATTTGCATATCATTGGATCTCATCTGATCTGTTGTGTCTAAATGGATTTCAAGTTGCAGAACGGTGTCTGCGTCTTTGCACTGGACTAGTGAAACCCTAACTTCTATGGAGTGGACTAAACGTTGTGCTACTCAAACTGCAGGAAGTCACATCTTTCTATAATAATTGCATTCCACGAGTAGCCTCGGCCTTAAAGGAGAAGTCTGGAAAAACCTGGAATTTCTCATTTGATAGACAAGCGAGATTTTACAAAATTGTAATTGAATGAAGGAAATAGCGCCACCCTTCATTCAGGCCACAATGGGTACTACAACAAAGAATGAATTTCATATAAAAAAAACGAGCATATTCCACCCATGTAACTTAATAAACCTCATCACGGCAGTAATTAATCCGGGATTCCTGTACGGTTCCACCAAATCCCAATCAATCAGAATGACCTGGCTGTGAACTAGGCTTTTAGCAGAAGACCGGCAATAAAAAAGCCCCATTGTTGAGAAGTCAGTTTCATCTTTGTCGAATGATGAATGAAATGTTTTATAAGGAGGAGAAGAAGTGCTGAATCTTATCAGGCTGTAACCAAACACTTGAAGAAAGTCTTTAATTTAAAGTTTTGCCAGGTCCATTATGCGAGCGGCTCTCCGAAACTTTATGCAGCCACCTCAGGAGAGAGCGGAGCGATAGTCTCAAGTTGTGCAGATAAAACCTGAGCCTGAAAGCGAGACCTCCGGATCATGTTGCTGTGAAGAGACATCGACAGTCAGAACTGCTTTTCTAAACTGGAAATTCAGGTTTCTCCATGACCTCCAATCTACCCACGAAAGCTCTAGATCTGGGGATATACACCGCACCGCCGGCAGAGCCGTAGCCAGAGAGTAAGGTCGGGGGTAGAAGAAGACCTAGACTGAGATACCAGCAGAATATGAAACAAATATTGGTGCAATTCAAGTTGCATGAATATTTACGCCCTTTAATAGATGTCAATAGTAAAAGTCGCATGACGGTGGTGGTCCCCAATAATGTGCACAAGTGTTTGCGGCTCTTGGGATATGGGTAACTACAAATTTGGTGCGACCCTATGTCGAAGTCGCATTGAATTGCACAAGAGGCTATGGTTACAACTGGAAATGTTAGCTGATTTTTTATTGGTTTGTGGTTCGCCGATCATTAGGATTGGTTGGGCCAATCAACTGGTGAGGTCTGAGATTTGCTTTAGGAAATGTTAAGAAAATAATAGACGAAACGATATGGACTGGCGAAGCTTCAATTCGGGCGAAACTGTGAATCAGGGGAAACGATTTACTAATCCCTATTTGAAACTATTCTGTAAAAGTCGCATGATGGTGCACTGCTAAAGTCATGTTTTTCGTGGTGTAGGAATTGCGTGGCTTTCTACTGCACTATTACTACTGTTTGCGTCCCCTCAAAACCTGACAATTCAGGTGGAAATTCTGAGTACCCCCCACCCGCATGTCACACTGATAGGAGCCCAGGAAGCTGAGATATAAGGAGCTGTTTGGTAAGGTTCCCATGAGCTGCCTGTGACATGGAAGCAAAACTGCGCTCACTGATTTACATATATTTGCCCTGCATGCTCAAGGTTGGCTTCACACGTTGCGGTAGGGTGACACGCCGCCACAAAAACGGATGGCAAGACCGCATGCGTTTTGACACGAATTGCTGCGGGTTTGCAATGCGGTTATTGCAAAGTCGCATTGAATAGCACCAGATACATTCCTATGGTGGCAACTAGAGATTCAAGATTAGCTGAATTTTCAATTGGTTGGTGGTTTGCCGATCATTAGGATTCACCGGGCGAATCGACTGGCTAGGTTTGAGATTAAATTTTGGAAAATAATAGACAAATTGATACCCCCATCCTTTATGGACTGTAGAATCTGCAACTTGGGTAAAACTATGAATCAGGGGACTTGATTCACTTATCCATAGTTAAAAATTTTACGTAAAAGTCGCATGATGGTGCAGTCCTAAAGTAATGTTTTTTTTCGGTGCAGGAATTGCGTGGTTTTCTGCTGCGTCAGTGTGTACTCTAACTCCACTCAAAACCTGACAATTCAGGTGGAAATTCTGAGTATTCCCCCCCCCCCCCCCTGCATTTCACACTGATAAAATAAATGCCCAGGAAGCTGAGATATAAGGATCTGTTTGGTTGGGTTCTCATGAGCTGCTGTGACATGGATGAAAAACGGTGGTCGCTGATTAAAGGCCCATCCGTAAATACGGATCCGTAGTCATTTATGTCATCCGTAAATCATCCGCATGTACGGCGTTCGTAAATACGTTCTGCGGTGCATCCGTATTTACAGATCCGCAAAAAGAAGAAAACCACAAATGATGTGCAACATCTGCAAACCTGGCGTCGCCTAGCAACGCTTCCGTAATTACGGACGGCTACCGGTGCACATCTGTAGCTGTCAGTAAGTACAGAAGCGCCCATAGACTTTTATGGGGAGTTTGTGCCATAATTATGGCCAAAAAAAGGACATGTTCAATCATTTCTACGGCACTGACACCCATCCATAAAAATACGAAAAGGTGTCTGTAGCCCATAGAAATGAATGGGTCCGTAATTACGGATGAAAAACACTGTCATGTGCATGGGGCCGAACATATATATGCTCAAGGCTGGGTTCACACAGTGCAGTAGGGTGCCGCGCAGTCGCAAAAACCCAGGGCAAAACCTCACGCGTTTTAATGCGGGTTTGAAATGCGGTTATTGGCTGAGCTGTTTTTGGTGAAACATGTAAAAAAATGTGTTTCACCTGTAAAAACCGCATGGCAAAATGGCAGCAATTTGCGGTAAAGAACGTGTGGCACATATAGTTCAGCGTGAGCGCTTCTACAGGGCGAGAACCCCATCAAACAGCCCCTCCTATCTCAGCTTCCTGATATGGGATAAGTCCAATATTTTAATTTTCGGTCTGGAGCACGGTGATTTATCCTGTGTAGGTGGAATTATATATACACACAGGGCCACAGTCCAATATTCCAGATTCCTACGGGACCGGCGTCGTGCCGGTCTATGGAGGACAGAATATAATGCGAGAAGAAACCGGAGAACCTTGAGGAACCCACAAAAACATGTGGACAACGCCCAAACTCCATGTCGATGAGGTTCTCCTCATTTCCAAGTTAACTCTTTACTATCCACAGGGTAAGGACACCCATCCCTCACCACAAACAGATGATATCATAATCTGATTGAGGTGGAGTCGTCATAATGTTGTCATGGTAACATATGGCATAAATGCCCCTCGCCCCCTCCTGGCAGATAGACACGTCCCTGAAATCACCGCAGAGCAGAAAACAGCTGCTGAATGGAGAATTATAGACAACGCCGCAGTAAATCCACATAATAGGGGCGAATAATTATTTACTACGGTCACCAGATGCTCAGCGGACTAATGGCCACTTACATGAATAACTCCAGCTGATACTTGTCCTGTAACATATAGACATGATTTAAGAATCTGTGCTGCGCCTCTAAGTGATTCATGAATAAAATGCAGGAAATTCAGTGACTACTGACACAAGCACTGTAGAAGAAAGGTATTGGCAGTGTAATTTTAATTCTGGATAATAACACATTTATAGGATCTGTTGGGTGACAAACCCTATGGGCCATCCGTGGCCTGGTCGGCGTCAGCACCAGACATACCCGGGCAGATGTGAGGTACTAGTGGTGAACTTGCTTTACACTTCTAAGCTGAGGGTGGGGTGGACAGGGGTCCATTGTGACTGTCACCCAAGGGCCCACATATACCTGGAGCCTGCCCTAGTGGTTGTCAAAGTATTAGACCAAAATAACTCAATATAAGTCCCTGGGTCCCCCTTCCAGACGGGACCGGCTGTCCCTGATGGCACCCAGAGCTTGAACCCACAATCCCATACCTGGTGTCTGATCCAGAATATGGTCTGGGGCCTGTATACAGGGGGTCTGGTCTGGGATCTGTATATAGGGGGTCTTGGCCTGGGGTCTGTATGAAGGGGTGTCTGGTCTGGGGTCTGTATAAAGGGGATCTGGTCTGAGATCTGTATACACGGGGTCGTGTCAGGAGTCTGTATACATGGGGTCTTGTCAGGAGTCTGTATACATGGGGTCGTGTCAGGAGTCTGCATACAGGGGGTCTTGGCCTGGGTTCTGTATGAAGGGGTGTCTGGTCTGGGGACTGAATACACGGGTCTTGTCTGGGGTCTGTAAAGAGGGGGATCTGGTCTGGGGTCTGTATACATGGGGTCTTGTCAGGAGTCTGTATACATGGGGTCTTGTCAGGAGTCTGTATACATGGGGTCGTGTCAGGAGTCTGCATACAGGGGGTCTTGGCCTGGGTTCTGTATGAAGGGGTGCCTGGTCTGGGGACTGAATACACGGGTCTTGTCTGGGGTCTGTAAAGAGGGGGATCTGGTCTGGGGTCTGTATACAGGGGGTTTGGTCTGGGATCTGCATACAGGGGGTCTTGGCCTGGGGTCTGTATGAAGGGGTGTCTGGTCTGGGGTCTGTATACATGGGGTCTGGTCTGGAGTCTGTATACAGAGGGTCTGGTCTGGGATCGGTATATGGGTCTGGCTCAGGGTCTAGATCTTTATCTAAGGGGTCTGGTCTGGGGGTCTGTATTAATTTTGGGGTCTGCTGAAGGGGGTCATATGTATTATTTGATCCATAGGTTGGGGCATGTCCTGTATACATTTCTATGAGTCTCCCTGATTTTGCATGTATGGTATAAGGGCGACCCCTGGACGTCTATTTCCAGGTGACTTTTGGTATTTTTGGAGGGGGTCGTTTAGAGAACATTGATTTGCTGCTTTGGTCGTGAGGTTATTTAACACTTCAGAAGCTGGACCAGAATCGCGTCCCGCCGTGTTTGATTATATGGGGAATGTATTTAGATAAGAGGGAAGTGGTTTATGATCGCCGGTGATTAGTGGGACAGAAGCGTTTGTATGGGAATGTATACAGTTTACATGAGCGCAGTGCTGCACACTACTCCAGAGCCTCAACTATGCCACGCGTATAACACGACACCAACTGATCAATGAGATGATGTAATCACAGGACGGCGTAAAAAGTGACATCATCTCTGGTCATCAGGGAGGTTATGACCCCCCCCCCCACAGATATAAAGGGGACCACCGTCCCAGGGGGAGATGTACACAGGGTAGAGGAGCTTTGTCTTTGCTGCTGTGCCGCAATGCATGATGGTCCTGGTATTAATATAGTAATTCAGAGTATTTGATATCCCATTAATGTCGGAATAATGGAATGTAACTGTACATAAACTCAATAATAAAGGATCCTCCTGAGCTCCCCCTAGTGGTGACTGCAGGCAGATTACTATTGAGTTTAAAGTATACGGTAACCTCCTCAGCTCCCCCTAGTGGTGACTGCACGCAGATTAAACTCAATAATAAAAGTATATGGTAACCTCCTGAGCTCCCTCTAGTGGTGACTGCAGGCAGATTAAACTCAATAATAAAGTATATAGTAACCTCCTGAGCTCCCCCTAGTGGTGACTGCAGGCAGATTAAACTCAATAATAAAAGTATATGGTAACCTCCTGAGCTCCCTCTAGTGGTGACTGCAGGCAGATTAAACTCAATGATAAAGTATACGGTAACCTCCTGAGCTCTCCCTAGTGGTGACTGCAGGCAGATTAAACGCAATAATAAAGTATACGGTAACCTCCTGTGCTCCCCCTAGTGGTGACTGCAGACAGATAGAACTTTATCATTTATCTCTATGTCTATGCAGAGGATTTGGTGCTGTGTATCAGAAGAACGGAGCTGACCTGATGGTGCATCTGAATGTTGCTACCATCCTGATGTCTGAGCAGATGAAGAAAGTGTAGCACAGGACAATGGATTATGGGAAATCCGCAGAGTAGATCTAGTTACGCAGCAGCTGGTTCCCTGTATCCAGGGAGTAGTATATACATGACACTCAACTGTTCCACTGAGCCATTACACATTGGGGCATTGAGGCTGCAACACATTCTGCTTCTTCAGTAGAAAGCAGCAAGGAATTAACTGTTGAAAGACTGGTTTCCGTGACTGGCGTTGTCCTGTATCTGTTGTGCCGTGTATTTTTGTCTGAGTTGGTGTGATGTCCCGGACGCCATGTTTACACCGAGTGATGATGGGGAAGACTGGTCACTATAATGGAGCGTTGTCAGTTTAATGACATCCTGTTTCCAGCGCACTTTTCCAACATAATCTAATCACAGCCCTATATGCGCTCTGGCTTCCTGTGCTGCAAGATATATATTTTTTTTAAGAAAATCTAGAAAAAGTTAAATGAAAAAAAAAATAAAAAAAAAATAAAAAAAATAAAAAAATGTAAAAAGATAAAAAATAAAAATGATTTTAATTTGGGTATCTTTTAATTTTTATTTAACAAAATACTTCATTGGTGATCGGATTGAAGCTTTATATTCTTGTGGACATATTAGGAAAAGTTTCGGCTTCCTCGCAGCTCGAAGGAGTGATGAAAAAAGTGGACAATGTAGATGAAAAAAGTCAAAAATAGGGATAGGACATTGGGATTAAAGGACCAAATACAAGACAGGACTTGACAAGACTCATCATAGCCAAAGTGTCCCAATAACACAAGCCCAATGTCCCAATGACAGCCCCAGTGTCCCAAAAACCGTAACCACAATGGTAACGCTGACAGGCACAGTGTCTGCATAACGGTGGGCATCCCCAGTGCCCATTACTATTGACAGACACAAATCCTCAATAGTAGTGACAGCCCCAGTGCCCCCATAACCGTGACAGTCACAATGTCTCTATAAACAGTAACCACATTAACTCTGCCAGGCGCTATATCCCTATAACAGTGACAGTCACAATGCCCCGATATCGGTAACAGTCACAGTACCCAAATAATGACAATAGTCCCAGTGCCCCAATAACGGTGAGTCACAGTGCCCCATACCAGTGACAGCCATAGTGCCCCAATACCAGTGACAGCCAGTGCCAGCCAAAGTGCCCCATACCAGTGACAGCCAGAGTGTCCCCATACCAGTGACAGCCACAGTGCCCCCATACCAGTGACAGCCGGTGCGCCATACCAGTGACAGCCACAGTGCCCCATATCAGTGACAGCCACAGTGCCCCCATACCAGGGACAGCCACAGTGCCCCATACCAGTGACAGCCCCAGTGCCCCCATACCAGGGACAGCCCCAGTGCCCCATACCATTGACAGCCCCAGTGCCCCCATACCAGGGACAGCCACAGTGCCCCATACCAGTGACAGCCAGAGTGCCCCCATACCAGTGACAGCCAGAGTGCCCCCATACCAGTGACAGCCAGAGTGCCCCCATACCAGTGACAGCCAGAGTGCCCCCATACCAGTGACAGCCAGAGTGCCCCCATACCAGTGACAGCCACAGTGCCCCCATAGCAGTGACAGCCACAGTGCCCCATACCAGTGACAGCCAGAGTGCCCCCATACCAGTGACAGCCAGAGTGCCCCCATACCAGTGACAGCCAGAGTGCCCCCATACCAGTGACAGCCAGAGTGCCCCCATACCAGTGACAGCCAGAGTGCCCCCATACCAGTGACAGCCACGGTGCCCCCATACCAGTGACAGCCACAGTGCCCCCATACCAGTGACAGCCACAGTGCCCCATACCAGTGACAGCCACAGTGCCCCATACCAGTGACAGCCACGGTGCCCCATACCAGTGACAGCCACGGTGCCCCATACCAGTGACAGCCATAGTGCCCCAATACCATTGACAGCCAGTGCCAGCCAAAGTGCCCCATACCAGTGACAGCCAGAGTGTCCCCATACCAGTGACAGCCACAGTGCCCCCATACCAGTGACAGCCGGTGCGCCATACCAGTGACAGCCACAGTGCCCCATATCAGTGACAGCCACAGTGCCCCCATACCAGGGTCAGCCACAGTGCCCCATACCAGTGACAGCCCCAGTGCCCCCATACCAGGGACAGCCACAGTGCCCCCATACCAGTGACAGCCAGAGTGCCCCCATACCAGTGACAGCCAGAGTGCCCCCATACCAGTGACAGCCAGAGTGCCCCCATACCAGTGACAGCCAGAGTGCCCCCATACCAGTGACAGCCAGAGTGCCCCCATACCAGTGACAGCCAGAGTGCCCCCATACCAGTGACAGCCAGAGTACCCCCATACCAGTGACAGCCACAGTGCCCCATACCAGTGACAGCCACAGTGCCCCATACCAGTGACAGCCACAGTGCCCCCATACCAGGGACAGCCACAGTGCCCCATACCAGTGACAGCCCCAGTGCCCCCATACCAGGGACAGCCACAGTGCCCCATATCAGTGACAGCCACAGTGCCCCCATATCAGTGACAGCCACAGTGCCCCCATACCAGTGACAGCCCCAGTGCCCCCATACCAGTGACAGCCCCAGTGCCCCCATACCAGGGACAGCCACAGTGCCCCATACCAGTGACAGCCAGAGTGCCCCCATACCAGTGACAGCCAGAGTGCCCCCATACCAGTGACAGCCACAGTGCCCCCATACCAGTGACAGCCACAGTGCCCCCATACCAGTGACAGCCACAGTGCCCCCATACCAGTGACAGCCACAGTGCCCCCATACCAGTGACAGCCACAGTGCCCCCATACCAGTGACAGCCACAGTGCCCCCATACCAGTGACAGCCAGTGCCCCCATACCAGTGACAGCCACAGTGCCCCCATACCAGTGACAGCCAGAGTACCCCCATAGCAGTAACAGCCACAGTGCCCCCATAGCAGTAACAGCCACAGTGCCCCCATACCAGTGACAGCCACAGTGCCCCATACCAGTGACAGCCCCCTCATCCTGTAATATAATCCGCTATAATCTGCTGACACTAGTGATTTTTACAATGTGCAGAAAATCCGGGACACATCACGTGTCAGGAAAGAAGAAGAAGATCGCGGTTTACATCGGCCGGAGATATTTTACAGGGGAGACGTCAGAACTTGTCCGCTCATTAATAGTCTACAACCAAAAATCATAAGAAATCCATTAGAGTGAGGAACGCAGACCCTATAAATGTCCGTCACCTCCGCGGCAGCGTTACAAGAGGGGCGGCTGATGTCACGCACACATAGATGTCAATGTATCTGGAGATACGTGACGGCAGCGATCATGGGGGGGCATTACAGAACCCTACAGGGAACAATCAGCCATATTCCCCCGCCCCACAGTCAGCATCTGTCCAGCTTGAAATGGCTGATAACAGGGAACAATCAATTGAAGTCATCTGTCTGTATTACCGCATTGCATATTTAGTAATAGCTGCCATTCAGGAGTCTGGGAAAGCTGGGTGACCACCCATTTCGGGGCTGGAATAAGGGCTGTGGTTGTCACCCAGCTTTCCCTAAGGCCTTATTCACACGAACGTAATATAGTTGAAATAGGAGGACGGCTCAGGACAAGAGACGGGGGGTATCACGATAAGCCAGACACGCTCTTTGTATATGTGATATATCTCTTGTATGACGCACATATATATGTTCTTCAAAGCCGCTCGATCGCCCCGCACCGCTCCTCTCGCCTTGATATTGACCCTCTCGGCCCGCAGCACAAGTTAATCTGTAATCTCTGACAATGCGAATTGTTTCATCTGGCAGCTCAATGATATTTACTTATAGACATCAAAGAAGCCTTCATCATCCTCATCATCCTCACTGCCCCTCTGTCAGGTGCCCGCAGGCCGGAATCGATCGTTATTAACCCTTCGCTGATCCTCGTCTTCAGATCTTCCCGCTCATGGGAATTTTTGGCCTACCCGACCAGACTGACAAAAAACATGGATCAGGTTTATAGAAAGGTCTTGACAGTCCGATCATCTAACCGCCATCTTGTATCATGCGCCACGGCCAGGGATCGAACGCCTGGAGCAACCTCGGAATAAGTAATGAGATTCTGCAACCAATGGCGACTTCTATTTCTACCATGACTATTACTAATAATGAAGTGATAATATTACGTTTTACAGCACGTTGTAAAATGAGAAGCTTTACTGGATTGTATCCTGAGGTGCTGACATCTAGGGGCCAAGAGGATAATTACAATCACATAAGAAATATTAACCAATTAACCATTTCGGGACGAAGCCAGTTTTTGCTTTTTCATTTTTCACTACCCGCCTTCCAAGAGCCATCATATTTTTATTTTTTTCATCAATAGAGCGGAGTGAGGGCTTATTTTTTTGCCGGAGGAGTTGTAGTTTCTATTGGCACCATTTAAAATACCATAAAATATAGTGGGAAACCGAAAGAAAAAATTCTTTGTGGGGTGGAATCGGGAAAAAACGCAGATTTTTTCCATCGTTTTTTGGGTTTTGTTTTAACGACTTTCAGTGTGTGGTTAAAACGACCACTTATCTTTATTCTGCGGCTCAATACCATTACCAAATTTTTATAGGTTTTATTATATTTTACTACTTTTACAAAGAAAAAAATTATTTATTAAAAAAAAAAAAAAATCTTTTGTTTCACCGCATTCTGAGAGCTAGAACTTTTTTATTTTTTCATCGGTTGAGCGGTGTGAGGGCTTGTTTTTTGCGGGACGAGCTGTAGTTTTTATTGGTATCATTATCTGGAACATACAACTTTTCGATCACTTTTTATTAAAAAAAAAATTAAAGTTAAGGTGACCAAAAAACAGCGATTTTTTTTCATTTTACGGCGTTCACCGTGCGAGTTAAATAATGTTATATTTAAATATTTCGTACTTTTACGGACGAGACGACATCCAATTTTGTTTATTATTTACATTACTTCAGACAACAAAAAAAAAAATTGGAAAAAGGTGTTCTTTTGGAACTTTTAATATTTTATATATTTATTTTTTTACACTTTTCATTAGTCCCCCTAGGGGATTTGAACCAGCGATCGTTACTAATACCTTGCAACATATTGTCATTTTTACAGGTTTCTCTTAAGGTCTACATGCAAACTATGGCTCTCCAGAAATTGTGGGATTATAAGTCTCAGCCACTATGAAGTCTCACCAAAGCTTCCCTCTCAATACATGGATAACGTTAAAAAATTTAAGCACTTTGGGCTGAAAACAAGTCTGTGCAGAATAAAGAGGCAGTCTGCTGTACAGCCGATAGAAATTCCTGTAACTGATTCAGTACATTTGGGCTGGATCAAGGGTCTTGGAGGCCCTTGTACAAACATCTGGGGGCTTCCTGACATTTTTTTTATTCTGAAGGTAGTAGATTGAGAGTAATACTGCCTAAAACCGTCTAGTGCCTAAATAATACCACCATACAGTGCCAAATACTGTACTGTGCTCACATATTCAGCTGGATTCACACGAGCATGTTCGGTCCGTAAAGTACGGTCCGCAAGTCCCGGACCGGACACACTGCAGGGAGCCGGGCTCCTAGAATCATAGTTATGTACGACGCTAGAAGTCCCTGCCTCTCCGTGGAACTACTGTCCCGTACTGAAAACATGATTACAGTACGGGACAGTTGTCCCGCAGCAAGGCAGGGACTCCTAGCGTCGTACATGACTATGATGCTAGGAGCCCGGCTCCCTGCAGTGTGTTCGGTCCGGGACTTGCAGCCGAAATACGTTCCGTCCTTTACGGACCGAACATGCTCGTGTGAATCCAGCCTTACTGCCATGTAGGGACTACATTCAAGAGCACATACGGTGCTATCTAGTGTCCAAATAATAATGCCAGTGGAGGCCCTAGGGCAATTGCCCCCTTTGCCCACGCTATAATCTGGCCATGGCTACACGTACCCGTTCACCTAGAGGCCTCTTCTACGATTTTTTTTTGCAAAAAATGCACAAAGGAATGGAAATAAGAAATACCTGTCGGATGAGTCTACTGAGTAAATACTGCCGGGGCATTAATGTTACTGGCATTGTGTGCTGAAACACAATACCCTTCTTTTATGTTCTGTATGAAGTGTGTGCCCCTACCAGGTTTATTTGCTGAGCCCGGTCTTGAGTGCCTTAAAAGCAGAACGTGCAGCCGAGACCAGTAACAGGAAACAATCCTCCCATTCTTACCAAACCCAAACCGGGGAACGAGCCAAAGCTCTTAAAATGTCATGGTGTCTACTGTACCCGTGTGATCTCAGTATATAGGAAAAATTTAATAAAATCTAAAGGAGTCTTAATGTGTCTTTCATAGCACAAATCTGTAAAATAACCCTACGCCTAAAGGCGAAGGTATAAAATGGTGCAGCAGTGGAAATATGTGACATATAATAGTGATCATAGGAGGCTGGGAGTTCTCTTTACTTCCTGTCAATCATCCCAATGACACTAAATTCAGCCTTTCGCAATTAGTAGAGCATGACCTGGCACATCCGTGCATTACATGGACAACCCTTGGATTTTTTTTAATGAGAAATGTGTAATACTTCATTTCCCCTGTGGAGGCACTGCAGGGAAATTGAACACTTGCTTCCCTGTTCACCCACAACTGATCGCTGGGGGTCACATCAGCAGAAAAGATTGTCATCAGGGGACCCATCTCACTTAATTGGATTATCCAAAATAGACAACCCCTTTAAGAATATACATAGGGTGGTACTGTTTAGTAGTATTAACAGTGCCACTGTTGTAGGGTGAAGAACTAGGAGTATTGGAGGCATAAAAGAGTAAAGTCCAAATTTTTGACAACGTCGAATTTCCCATGCTTTTTACATATTATAGAAGCCCAAGTCCACCATTACTGGATGATCAGGTGCCAAACCATGTATTTTTACCAAGAATTCCTCCTCTACATATCTTGATAACTGAACCATTCAACGAGTAGATATCATTAATCCCAATGTAACATTCTTTGGACCCTTACCTGGTAGGGGCATGGTATGTGATATTCCTTGCAACGTTCCTGGATCCACGTGGTCTCCCAAACCCCTCGATATGCCTGCTCATAAAAATAGCAGCCTATCACGATCAAAAGGGGCACAAGGTAAAGGACACTGAACACGCCAATGCGGATCATAAATTTCACCAGTTTGTCCTGATTTTCCTTTTCTAATGGAATTTCTATCCGTACTCGGTTCAAAGAAATAATCCCAGCCAAAAGGAGAGATACGCCGACCACAACGTTCAGGCAGAGCGGGGCCAGGACAAAGTATCTCAATGCGTGAACATCATAGAGGCCTACAAAACACACTCCACTGATGTTGTCTCCTTCGATTTTGTTCATGGCTAGTAAGATGATGGTTAAGGTTCCTGGAATGCCCCAAGCGCTGGCGTGAAAGAATAGAGCTTTCTTCTCAATGGCTTCACTCCCCCATTTTGGAACAGCAGCCAAGAACCACGTGATGGTAAGGATGACCCACCAAACACTGCCGGCCATGGTAAAGAAGTAGAGGACCATGAAGAGCATGGTGCAGGACTTGTTGTGAGATCCTTGGGTCACAGTAGAAGCCTTGAATTTGCTGGGACTGGCTGAGTTGCATGCTACACGATCCTCCAATAAGAACCCAATGAAGAAGATCAATGACACCATCATGTAGCAGACGGCGTAAAATATGATGGGTCTCTCTGGGTAGCGAAATCTGGTGACATCAATAAGAAACGTTAGAAAGGTAAAGAGGGTGGCAGAGAGGCAAACTATGGATATTACTCCGATAAAGTATCGAGCAAATGCGAGTTCTTCTCTTCGGAAGTACATGTGTGGGCAGGGTGGAGAGCAGTCGCGAACTCCTAGAAACGAGTAACCCAAATCTGGGTCAATTTTTAGCTCCCGTGGACACCAGAAGCCATAGTCTTTTTGCACTGCTAGAAGGGTGTTGTCCGTAGGCTCGCTGGAGATGCTGATGTCTACCAGACGGGGATAGGGCTCATCACAATCTGGGAACCTACAATACAAAAAAATAAGACATATGGTTAATAAGACATGTTCTGAAGAACCTCTGAAGAACATTAGAGGGCGCTATCCCTCCAGTATTTGTTGCCTTTAAGGGAATGGGGGGGTTAATTATGGATCCCATTAATTTGCATACAAGGTGGATGGACTCATTAGTCAGCAACTTAAATTCTGTTTGGCACAGTCTTCCATAATCATGTCCACTGTAGCGAATATCTTGCAGTGTATGACCCTTTAAGTGCTCCGAAAAAACTGGAGAATTGGTCAAATTGGGGGCAAATTTTGGCATCTATGGGCAGCTTCAGTCTAGTCTAACCAGAAGTGATTGTCATAAGTGGAAGTCAAGGTGTAATAACAGACACAGCAGTAAGGGTGGCCCCACACATAGAGATAACACCCCCCATGACCCTTGCAATTTATGTTTTTTCCCGAAAGCCCCCGTTTTGCTTTACTGTTGCTCCATTCTGTGACCTGACCGTACAATGACATGCAGTCAGGATCATTTATTAACACCTGTCCCCCACCCCCTTCCTTACCACAAGCAGTTATTTTTTGAAGACAGTGGGGGCCGTAATAACAGGTGGTATCCAGTTTCGGACCATCCAAATCCTACCAGTTCGAAAGACACTCTTGTGCTATGTATCAATAGTATCTTTTCTAAGAAACCTTTACAGCAATTCCACCAAAAATGTGGCATATGTTTTTTTCAAAAAGTTTCATAAGGCGCCTCGTTGCAACTTTAACTATAAAACTCATCCGTAAACATGGCTCAGGTTCTAAGTTATATACATATTTTCTCCATTTTAAATCACAGATACATTGGCTCCATGTCAAGCAGTATCGGGGTTTTGCACTGCGTATTTCGGCCATTTGGCTGGAAGCGTAAAGACCATAAATAGCTGAAATTCCAATATATGTCATGAAGATGAATAGTACTTTCATTAGGCCATTACGTGGAGTGAGAGGTCGGCTAACGCATTTCACGCCATTTTATATATTATTTATCCATAATTGGAGAATTCTGTCTAAACCCCAAAAATAAAATTTTGGGGAAAACAAAAAAGTTCTCAGTTTCTCGGAGATTGACTGAAGATTGTTGTTGTTGTAACCTTTCCCCTTCGTAGTAATTTATAGTACGGGACTGTGTGTCAGCTGTCTCAGCCCCGACCTCCAGGTCTGGCCATAAAAAGAGTCTTCTTCACACAGAGCTGTCTATTAGAGGTGGCTGTCACAATGGTGCGAGATTCTGCACTCTCAGACTCCTGCTTTCCGTCAGGCTGGGTAAGGCTAGAGAGAGATGGCTACAGTGGGGACACGCGTATCAAAAGAACGGCGTGAGAATAGTGGCGTAACGTGCATTAAATAAAATGTAGCGCCATATGTAAGACGTGCACCATTTTTAATCTTGTTCTGCTAACAGTATGGCAGATTTTGAAAAAAAGGTGCATCAAAGGGGCGCGACTAAACAACTTGCGATGGCTGTGCCAAATGTATTATTGATTTGCGCCATTTTGTATCTACGTCAGCCCTGTCTAGTATGTTGTGACTTGCTCAAAATATATTATGTGGAGTGTGTCATCTTGATAAATTTGGTGCAATTATGAAGGGCAAATGCACAAACTGTAGGTTTAGGTGCCCAAACACGTTAGGGCCTGTTCACATCACCATTCGCTTTCCGTTCCGGGGTTCCGTCTGAGGTTTCCGTCATGTGAACCCCCGCAACGGAAAGTGACAGCACAGCTTCCGTTTCAGTCACCATTGATATCAATGGTGACGGAAAAATCACTGATGGTTTCCGTTCGTCACCATTCCGGCAGATTTCCGTTTTTACGACGGAATCAATAGCGCAGTCGACTCCGCTATTGATTCCGTCGTTAAAATGGAAACCTGCCAGAATGGTGACGAATGGAAACCATTAGTGATTTTTCCGTCACCATTGATATCAATGGTGACTGAAACGGAAGCTGTGGTTTCAGTTTCACTTTCCGTTGCGGGGTTCACCCGACGGAAACCTTCTACGGAACCCCGAAACGGAAAGCGGACGGTGATGTGAACAGGCCCTTAGATAGTCGGACAAAATTAGCGGAGATTTTCCATGGACGGAATGGTTCGGACATTTTTCATCTAACGTATACGGGAACCTTTAGATCTAAGGGCCTGTTCACATCACTGTTCGCTTTCCGTTCCGGGGTTCCGTCGGAGGTTTCCGTCATGTGAACCCCGCAACGGAAAGTGAAAGCACAGCTTCCGTTTCAGTCACCATTCATCTCAATGGTGATGGAAACATCGCTAATGGTTTCCGTTCGTCACCATTCCGGCTGGTTTCCGGTTTTCCGACGGAATCAAAAATAAAATAAAAATAAATAGATTACCGGCTGCATTCCATCTCCTCCGGCCACGAGACGCCAAACATATCCATGAGTTTATGGCATTCATTGTATGCCCGCTGGCATAACCTGCGGCACGGGAGGGTGACCCGACCGTATTCAGTGCAGACGGGCGCATACAGCGCACACAGGAATGGCGTGAAGTCTTTGGAGCATTCAAGGTTTACCATGGGGTGAAAAGGCTGGAATATATAATAATAATGAAAAAAATATTAATAATGGGAAAAATAATGAAAATATACAATAAAACATAACGATTATAAAGAAATAATATTCTACGTATGAGCATGTGACCACAGACAGAATTAGAGGTTAATCAATAATCATCATATATATATAGTCATTGATAAAAACAGGTGCAAAGGAAGAGAAGATCTGTTGCCCATAGCAACCAATGAGGTTTCTTCTTTCATTTTCAAAAGGGCCTCTGCAAAATGAGAGGTGGAATCTGATTGGTTGCTATGGGCAACTGATCCACTTTGCTTTGCACCATTTTTGATAACATTAAGGTTGAGATGCGACATTTATGGGTCGTCTATAGCTAATCAGATGATATAACAGAGCACTGTTTTACCCCGACTTGTCCTGCCCACGGCGTTTACGTTTTTACTTTAATAGATGACAAAACTTTATTGTACAGGGCATTATGATTATGAGGATACCATACATGTGTATGTTCCAGGGAAAGCTGGGTGTCAAACAATATGGCCGTCATTCCAGCTTCGGCGGGGGGGGGGGGGGGCGTTACCCAGCTTTCCTGAAGACATGAGCCAGGATGCCGGATGTAGGCAGATTTCAGGAAAAGCTGGATTGACGCTCCCTATAATTGCACACGTGTTAACTGCCACCCAGCTTTCCCAGAGACAGATATAAGTATATTGAGGGCGGTCGGTGTGTGTGGGGTATTTAGATAACACACCTGTAACATAGGAGGGAATGTTTCACACTGGGAGGTAAGGAGGATGGGCAGTCTCGGGGGTTGGTAACCTGCGCGGGTGATCAGGATCTGAGCAGGTATTACGAGGTGAGATCAGTTTTCATAATCTCGAATCGACACTGATCCGCTCCTTGGCTCCGGGGCCAAATTATAATTAAAATGGATTAAGGTTAAATTATAGGATACGATACCCCGATGAGATTTACTCAACGCAATCCCATGTTTATGGGACAACCTACAGACCCCCAAAATCCCCCATCACAGGAAACAGGGATTGGAAAGGTTGGATTTTTACCTGTCCCAGGACTGGTTATACGTGGGCCCCTGGATGAGAGATTCACAGTGGGCCCCAGTCTATCCCGCCATTGGCTTGACAAGCATAGAGCGTGTTTACTTAGACCACATGGGCCGGGTCTATTTACAGGTTGGTTCACCTGGTACTGATGCCAGCACTTACATCTCCGATTTTTTTTGTCTCTCCTGAGATACATAGAGCCAGAGGGGTTAATCTTATCCCCTTCATTCATAGAAATAAGGCCCTGTTCCCATCTGCACTATGGCTTCGGTCCATAACATAAGCCATAGTGATGTGCTGGATCCATCATAACTTCTAGTCTTACTGTCAAATGTGACAAAAACCCAGACGGGGTCCTGACAGGACCGCTTAATGTAAACAATGCCCAACTTGCCCATTTGGCGTATTCATAGGGCACTCGGCTGCCCATCTTATGCTGAAGCTTGCATGTAACGCAAAAGCCATGCCTGGGCGTTCAACCTAACCACTAATGCCCTTGTATCTAATGACGTCATGCAATATGAAATATATTCACTTTAGTACAGTTAGTGGCTATGTGGATTAGAGGCCCTCAAGGTATAGGGGCTCGGTTGTGACGGATACCTCTGCAACCGCCATAGCTATACCATTTCTTGTTATCAAAAAGAACGTGAAAAATCAAAAATTGAAAAATCTCTTAACACACATCAAAATTTTTTCCCATTTCTAAAAAAATTAAACAGTTAGGTAGCTTCCACCACACAGGAGATCCAACGACAGATAAGGATGGCTCACCAGCTGTCGGCGCTCCATCTGTCTGTTTATGGCCACCCTTATTCATGGCACCAAGCAAACAAGGTCCGGCCTGATCCACACGAACTAAGATTACGTAGAAGATTAAATCCCCGTAACAGGGCACGAAAAAAACCACCAATGGTGTATTACAAGTCTAACCAACCAGGCTATCCTGATCAGACGCTTATGCCGAGCACTTTAACCCATGTGTCTTGTCTGAAGGCCTTTCCCATGGGGTCATTGATTGATGATCCCGGAGCATAATTTAGATAATGAGGAAGCATCGTTCAGGTACGTGAGCAGACATTGACCACAGAGCGTGGGAGAACCACTGAATCATGGTGAAGAGCTTAGACGGGTCTAATTTTGTTGGCCCCAGAACGGTCTGCAGTTTTTTGAGGAACTCTTGGCACTCAAAAGAAAAGGTTAAATCCTTTGTTTTTATTGAAAATGGATGTTGACAGTGCAATATAAAAACTCTTCGAACACATTGTTGGTGCATGGACCGCAGGTTGAACGCAGCTTTCCAGGTCCTGGTAGCTGAGGAGCCCAAAGGCCCCTTTGCCATAAAGAGACTTATTTTTGAGTGGCCATACACTAGAGATTTTGGATAGCCAAAATGACAGATTTAGACCATTACCTGCCGACCGTCAGTGCCTTTTTGTGACACGAAGGAGCATGACAGATGCCGACCGAAGACGGATATCTGTGGAAAAGTTAATTTGCTGTGTAGGCCCACACCAGGCCACAGATCAAGGCAGAGGGTTCTTTGTCCCTTTTGCCCAAAACAACAACAACCTTCACAGACCGACCTTCAATGACAAATTGTTTAGAAAATGGCCGTCTGAAACCCTGTATGTATAGCCATCTTTAGGCTTGTAACATTTTATAGTATTGCTCTTAGGCTTCAGAAGACGAGAAGATGTTGTAGACCTTGGCCTACAGAAGACGTGAGAGAGAGACAAGGCCTTCAGCACAGTTCACAAAATCTATCCCATTACACAACATCTAAATGGCGATTCTTGTACTTTACTACACTGGGCCTTAAGAGAACGTGAGAAAGATCTCAAAGACCTGTGTCAAATAGATGAAACTCCATACTCTTCCAGGAACCAGTCGGCCATAAAACTCTTAGCCTAAAGGATGTAACAGAAGGACGGGTTTTATTTGTTTAATTATGGATATGAAAACTAGGAGAGGCTTTGTGGTGAGACAAATTGTATACGCAAGACCTGGCACCTAAAGTCAAACAGTGCATAGTTTTGCGAAATGTCTCCGACTGTAACCATTACCATGGAAACCATCGTAAAATATGTATACAGAGGTATCATTTATTCCCCCCAAAGGAAGTATCACTTCAGGTACCTTAAATGCCAAGAACAAAAGCAAACATCCGTGTAACATAGTAACAACCAGCCCCAAACCAACGTTCTCCACACTCAAGAACGTCCTCCAAAATAGTACAAGATGAAGACATTTAGTAGGGTTCTCAATGGCTTGAAGGTCTAAAAATGTGACCACCACTCAAGATGGTGTTCGGAGTGGTTGTCACACAGTAGTCACGTTCTCCTAGACTCTTCATATCTAGGAGAAGTTTTACTCTGGATCAATCATGTTCGAGAGCTAAGAGGATTTTTTATTTGCCAACTGTAGAGCAATCATGGTCGATAGCTCAGGGGATTTTATATATGCCGAGTGAACCAATCCTTGAGTAGCAATGCCACCGGTGCACTACAAATAAAGGACGGGAGACAGAAACAGCCATGCTAGTCGAATGGTCCTTCTGTTGTCCTACTCATTCCAGGACTCGCTCTTCCCAAACTGCAATCCCAAATAATTATTAGATTAATTTTGCATATTAGGCATAAAAAACGCGACCGGCCACATTCTGTGTTCCTCAACGCCTCAAACTTGTCCACTTTTGTTTCAGGAGGAGTCAAAGTTGTCATGTCTAAACAAATGGAAGGATGTCTTCCTAGTCAAAATTTTTAGCTGCAAACTAGGACAAAGATAAGAGACGTAGACCCTGCCCAGAGTGTTCAAATTGAAATTAACGGGGCCTTTGTCCTCGTTCTGTACCCTCCTCCTCCTCTTGAATTTTCGTCCCCGTAGTCATGGGAATCTCCTGCTGCCGTCCCTTCAAGCGTTGCAACAGGCCAAGCTTAGCAAGGGGGTGTGAAAAGGGTACCAAGTCAAAGGCCAGATTTACTTCTTGGAAAAAAAAAAAATATTTGAATACCAACTTTTGTCAGGTCACAAAAGACTCTGTCACCATGGAAACCATTTTCTGCGAAGAGATTTTGTGCACAAAAGGATTGCCGTTTACAAGTAGCCCTGAGATTTCGTTTCTAAGATGTGGGAAGAAAAGGAAGAATTTGCCAGTCACTATACATTTTGGTTTTTTTTTTTTATAAAAAGAAAAGTTTTAGATTTAAAAAAGTTAAAAACAATTTTGAAAAAACAAAAAACACCCCGAAAACCGAAAAGTCAAATATGATACAAGGACAACTATATAACGGAGCTGATTTGTGCCGAATGATCAGATATCATGGATTTTCATATATAATAATTTCTGGATTATTAGATGCTGGATTAAAACAATTCATAAATGTAATTTTTATCAAATTTTTTGAAAAAAATTTCCTTCTCTACTTATGCAATTGAGGATTAAGCAAGAGCATACGTGCTATAGGGGTAGGTCATGTGGCTGCTATTGGGCCCTTGAAGACAGAAGGCCCAGTCCTGTTTGGTCCCCTCCACAGGGGCGGAGCTATAGAGGGTTCCGCGATAGCAGTCACCCGGGCTCCGGTGTCTGGGAGGGCCCATCTGCTACATAGGAAGACCCCAGTATTGGGCATTGGACTCCAGGAGTTATCCCTGTGCCCCTTATTTTTTTTAGCTATGGGGTGGCAACAGTTCGTAGGGGACCTCCTAACATTTCAGGGTGGAGGGGTCTGGTACAAATTTTGCATTTGGGCCCAAATGCTTCCAGCTAAGCCCCTAAGCAGGTCATATTATTGTTGATACCCTATTTCTTTGCTTTTTAGTCCAAAACGACATTGTCATTATCTATGCTTCTATTAACATCTGCAAATATTTGCGTAATAACCAGAATGCCAAAATGTGACTAATCTACAACCACAGGATAAAAAACGTCCTCGCGTCACGCAGAGGTAAAAACACCACAAAGAACGACGATTCAATAGTCCTGCATGAAACCCGCCTCCAACTGAACTGAAAAGGTTAATATTTACTTAAGGCATAACATGGGGCTGTGTATATACCCCCCCCCCCCTTAAAAAAAAAAGTTTCTTAAAGGTGAAGTGTGAAAAACAATCAACCTGTCCACCAAGTTTGCAGAGACATCGATCAAACTGAAGAATCCACGTAACAATATTTTGCCGAGTATCGCCTCAGGGGTGAAGCGATTTATGGTTGAAAAACATGTAGTGCCCCTTGATGATTGCTGGTCATAAAAGGGATTTCATATAAAAGGGAAAGCGCCCAATGTCATGAGACCGGAGCTCCTGGCTAGAGGTCATGATCTGGAGATTTGGACGACCATCATCATCGTGTGTATGGTGTTAACCATACGCATTCAATGCATATACAGGCTACTCACCGCTCCCGTACTTAGAGCAGCCACCTGAATACGGCTGGGGTCAGAGGAACCTCCGATCCCGGCCATTTAACCATGTGATCGCTGTGGTCCATGACCGCGGCATGATCAAAGGAGACTCGCGTCACTGGGATTTCCGGTGTGTGTCGTCCGAGACTCGGACCATTTTTCACGGACCCGATTCACCCGCTAAAGTGAATGGGTCCGTGAAGACTATCGAGTGCCACTCGGATGCCGTCAAAAACGGCCAGAGTGGCACAACGGTTGTGTGCAAGGGACCTTATAAAACCCCTATGGACATGTTCAGCGCCTTCATCGGACTTCATAATCCAGCATATTTTTAGTGGTATCGGCTCATGACTGATCACTTGTGATATGTCAATTTTTATGGCCCAATTTTTTAATGGAGGGGACGTCATCCTCGGCCTACAGTTTTTCCGAGCCATCACCCAACTTGGGTAGACCCTATAATGTGGTATGTTGGCTGGAATACAGGTTGTCCATGAAGCAGCCAACTAAACACGAATATCAACGGGCGGCTTCAGCGTCTACAGGATCGGAAACAGACATTAACAATGAAATTCCAGACCGGTCTTTTTTAGTGGCATTTTGTAACTGTCCATCGGCCCTAAACCCGTCTTATGATAATATGAGGCCATGCAACTAATTGGTCTGTGTTATATGCGATCGCTCACAATGGAGCCGTAAATCTATTCTAAGGGTAATGTGGCCCGGACCAGACCACGGCCCATGGTCTGTGTTGTCCTCTGAATGGCCAGACTGGATTCCTAGACCAGGACAGGTTTGGGTGGTTCTCGGCCAGGTCTCCAGAGACGGTAACCTGCAGCCCGGACTCCAAAACATTTGTGTGGTGTCTCCACATCAAGATCTTATCTCCAAGAAACCACTGCCCCGGGCCCACGTATCACAAGATACCCTCACAATACAAGGTACAAGGTCGACTTTGTAACATGTCCAGTTAAAAGCGGCTACACCGAGAGCCGTAATTTACAGGCGTCACCGACATAAGGTGCTTAGTAATTATAGTAATTGTGGACAAGAGATAAAACACGAGCATTGACCCCAAAAATCAGATATCCTCAGAAGATACAAGAGCCTGTGATTATTCATGGCCACCATTACAACTTCTACAGTGGTTGTTATACAGCTTTCCTAGAGACCTGATCAGCAATTCTGTATTTCCTGCTCATGGATCACTCAAAGGCGTTGTCTGACCCGTAATAGGTTTATAAGGGCACAAAATTGTAAACAAAATAATATATTTACCTTCCATATTTGGCGCACAGAGGTCCTCAGGATTTCAGAGTGCCCCTTGTAGAAAATTCAACACACTGCCCATGTAGATACTGCCACAGTGCCCCCTGTATATAGTACCATAATACACCCTGTTGATAATGCCACAGTGCCCCCTATAGATACTGCCACACACTGCGCATATAGATAGTGGCACACAGCCCCCTTGTAGATACTGCCACAGTGCCCCCTGTAGTTATTGCCACACACTGTCCCCTGTAGATAGTGCCATACAAAGCCCCCTGTAAATAGTGCCACACACTGCCCCCTGTAGTTATGCCACACACTGCTCCCTCTAGATAGTGTCACAGTGCCGCCTGTAGATAGTGCCATAATGCACCCTGTATATAATGCCACAGTGCCCCTATGGATACTGCCACAGTGCTCCCTGTAGACACTACCGCCATGCCCCCTGTAGAAAGTTCCACACACTGCCCATGTAGGTAGTGCCACAGTGCCTGCTGTAGATAGTGTCACAGTAACCCCTGTAGAAGGTGCCACAGTGCCCCCTGTAGATACTGCCACAGTGCGCCCGGTAGAAAGTGCCACAGTGCCCCCTGTAGATACTGCACAGTGTCCCCTTGTAGATACTACCACAGTGCCCTCTGTAGAAAGTGCCATTATGCACACTGCAGATACTGCCACACTGTCCCCTGTAGATGCTGCCACACTGCCCCCTGTAGATGCTGCCACAGTGCCCCCAGTAGAAAGTGCCACACTGCCCCCTGTAGAAAGTGTCATTATGCACACTGCAGATAATGCCACACTGCCCCCGGTAGAAAGTGCCACACTGCCCTCTGTAGAAAGTGCCATTATGCACACTGCAGATAATGCCACACTGCCCCCTGTAGTTATGCCACACACTGCCCCTGTAGATAGTGCCACATTGCACTTGTAGACAGCACTGACGTCCTCGGCACTTCCCGTTGTCATTGCTGCTGTCACATGACCACAGGAACCAAACATTGGCTGCGGCAGTGACGCGTCATCCATAGTGACGTCTTCACTATGGCCAGTGAGTGGTTTCCCTGACCACATGACATGAAGCAGCAATAACATCATGGGCAGTGGGAGACACCGGTAACCAGGATGGGAATGTCCCTGAATTTTAAAGCTATGTATATTACAATATTTGTTTTTCATGATTTTCAGGGTTTGGAAATCCCCTCTAATAAAAGGGCGGGCTACTGAGTGACAACCTCTGTGGGAACTGTAATGGTGGTTACATTTGTTGTCACCCAGTTCTCGTAGATGGTTATGGGCTTTCATTATATGGCGCAGTACGACGAGCATGCTGGGTGTTGTAGTCACTAGAACGCAAGTGTTTTTTTTTTTAATCAAGGGAATCCTTCAATCATAAAACCCAAGAAGCTTTTCCAACATTTTGAAAAATGTCGGTGCAATTGACACTTTCTCTCGCTGCCCTCCTTGTCCAAGAACTGGAAATCCTTTCGATGGCCAAAGACGTTTAGATTAACCCATGGAGTGAAGAGGTAAAGTCTATCGCTGCTTCTAATCCCAGGTCCTACGTCCGCCTGTTACCCACAATCCTCTTCTCTTTCTGAATGAGAAGGCAGCAGGGTATGATAAGTCGTCACAAAGACAGACCACCTGCCAGGTGCCAGTCATTGTGATATTACAAGTCCCAGCATGCCATACTGGTGCCAGGTGACCTGGGGCTTGTTAAGCTGCTACGAAACTACAACTCACATCATTTTCTGGATTTGTAGAAGAGCCAGCAGAGGCGGTTATGTAGTCCCTATGATATGTAGTAAACATGGCTGCCCCCCTGCGCCTGGCAAGGACAACGCCTATTTATTGTCACAACAACCGCACAGCTTTGATGTCGTCCCTTTGCTCCAGGCCTCATTTCCATGCCCATGGAGGTTTCCGCACGTACCCACTAGCCTAGCCCTTTATATTACAGCTTGTAATATAAAGGGCTATGTGGTGCCAAAACATAAAATACACAAATGAAAAAATGGTGGGAACTAATAAAAAACAGAAAAACCAAACCTGAATATTTCTAAATAATACGCTTTTCCACAAGCGGAATAATTATTATATCCAACAGCACTCAAAATATCCACAAATCGGATTTACCATTATTGCTACAGTCCTAGAAATGATGAAAAATGTTATGTACCATGGGTAATAAATGTTGAATTTTTTTTAAAATAGACATATATATATATATATATATATATATATATATATATATAATTACAATTTTGATTTTTATCATTATAAGGGTATGTTCACACAGGCAATTTTCGGACGTTTTTCGGGCCATAAACGGCTGAAAATTCAGAAGCAGAACGCCTCCAAACCTCTGCCTATTGATTGCAATGGGAAAAACGGTGTTCTGTTCCGATGGCCCGTTTTTTTTACGCGGCCGTTTAAAAACGGCCATGAAAAAGAAGTGCAGGACACTTCTTGGGACGTTTTTGGAGCCGTTTTTCATCGACTATTGAAAACAGCTCCAAAAACGGACGTAAAAAACGCGGCGAAAATCGCGAGTGGTTTAAAAAACGTCTGAAAATCAGGAGCTGTTTTCCCTTGAATGCCACACCCCCTATTCGCAGGCTACGCCATTGAATTAATATTTATCCCCTGAGCCTGCTGTATACTACTGTATATAATATACCCCCCGACACGCTGCCCCCACACAGTATAATGCCCCCATAGCGCTCCTCACACAGTATAATGCCTCCATAGTGTGCCCCACACAGTATAATACCCCCATAGCTGCCCCCACACAGTATAATACACCCATAGTTGCCCCCACACAGTATAATGCACCCATAGTTGCCCCCACACAGTATAATGTCCCTATAATTGTCCCCTACACCATATAATGCCCCCATAACTGCCCTCCCCACAGTATAATTCCCCATAGCTGCCTCTACATAGTATAATGCCCCCATAACGGTCTTCCACACTGTATAATGCCCTCATAGCTGCCCCCAATAGTGCCCGATACAAAATAATAATATACATACTCACCTAATCCCGTTCCAACGACAAGTGGAGGAGATCCCTCTGCACCTCTGGTCTGTCCAGCTCGGCGCAGACGGGCGCGATGACGTCACTGCCTCGTGTCCAGCGATACATAGTGAATGGTAGAGCAGGGACCTTTACGGTCCTCTGCTCTACCATTGGATTTAACTGTTTCTGCGTCCTGAAGATGCAGATACAGTTTAAACCGGGAGAAAATAAATTGCTAAAACCGAAATTCGCAAGATGACGTAGTAGAAGTAATTGCGCTGAATTTCGATTCTGATTTTTTTCTCCATTAATTGTCCAGCCCTAGTTTTTACATAAGTTCACTGGAAAGACAAACGTTTTTGTTGCTCTTTTCGACGCAATTTAAAAACAAAACCTAAAAAAACCCCCAGCAGTGTTCTGCAGGTGAATTAATGGCACCATGTGAGGGAAGATGGCAGGGAAATAATCCTGGTGACCTTTGTAATGAGACGCTCCTTGTGGTACGTGGTCTGCACGTATCCAACAGCTCTAATATAAAGGGCTAGGCTAGTGGACATGTGTTGACCAGTACTCGTAGTGTTAAAACCAGCATAGCTAGTGCCACACACAGTGGCCCTATATTAGTGCCACAGTGTCCCTGTAAATAGTGCCACACACTGCCCCCTTTAGACAGTAGTCTGTAGATAGTGCCTCATCGCCCCAGTAGTTAGTGCCACAGTGCCCCTGTAAATAGTGCCACACACTGCCCCCTTTAGACAGTAGTCTGTAGATAGTGCCTCATTGCCCCTGTAGATAATGCCACAGTGCCATTGTAGATAAAGCTATAGTGCCCCCTGTAGATAGTGCCACAGTGCCCCCTGTATAGTGCCACAGTACAGCCTGAAGATAGTGCAACACACTGCCCCTGTAGATAGTACCAGTGTGCCCATGTAGGTAGGGCCACACAGTCCCCCTGTAGATAGTGCCACACACTGCCCCTGCAGATAGTGCCACAGTGCTCCCTGTAAATAGTGCCACAGTGCTCCCGGTAGCTAGAGTCACAGCGTCAACTGTAGATAGTGCCAGAGTGCTCCCTGTAAATAGTGCCACAGTGCCCCCTGTAGATTGTGCCACCATGCCCATGTGGATAGTGCCAGAGTGCCCATGTAGGTAGTGCCACACACTGCCCCCTTTTAGATGGTGACACAGTGCCCATGTAGATAGTGCCACAGTCCCCCTGTACATAGTGCCCCCTGAAGATAGTGCCACATACTGCCCCTGTAGATACAGCCACTGTGCCCATGTAGATAGTGCCACACAGTCGTTCTGTATATAGTGCCACACACTGTCCCTGTAGATAGTGCCACAATGCTCCCTGTAGATAAAGCCACAGCGCCGCCTGTATATAGCGCCACAGTGCTGCCTGTAGATAGTGCCACCATGCCCATGCAGATAGTGCCATAGTGTCACCGCCCCCCACGCCACAATAAGCACACTCACCTGTTCCCACGCCATCCTCCAGCGATGCAGGCCTGGTCTTTTCTAACCAGGACTACTTCAGCAAAACGATGCAGACGGCACAATGATATTATCGCACCGCCAGCATCGTGAAAACAGTGCCGAATGGTGGGGAAGGCAACTGATGGTTCCCTTACCTCGCTCGCGCTGTCAATTGTATCCGCATCCTAAGGACGTGGATACAATTGAGTCAAGTTGTATGTGAGGGCCTCCCGAGCCAGAGAGCCAATCTCAGTGGAGTGTCCACTGTTTTAGAGAAAATTGTCCCGGACGTTTTATCAAGAACTACACAGCCCTTTATGACGCACGGCGCCCAGTGCACAGGAGCAGCGTATCATCAGTCCCATAATGCAACTTGGGCAACTTTTTTCTCAACACTATAATATATTTAGTGCAACTCCCAGGGCACGTCGGATAAACTTCTCTTCCTACGCATACACGGTTGCTGTACATATACACCAACATACCCCATAAAAATGGCGTACGTCTTCAATAAACGCCTATAGCTCCTTTTAGACAAGCCCCTTTCTGTCAACACTTAGTAAAACTGTTCAGGCAGGTGTAAAACATAATAAACTTGCTGCACGTCGTGGACCCAATTTGGCACAATTTGCTTAGTAAATCCTTCCCAATATGACCCAACGCACTCCCATGCTCCTAAAAGTCCTTGACTTGACTTTGAGGTTGTGATATAGTCTAGGCCATGGGCTGTGTTTACACGTTGCGGTTGTGTGGCGGTTTAATACAACTTCTGTTTATATACCCAATTATTAAATATGGATGCCATAGAAGGGGGTCACCTACATGGGACCCCCCTATGTGCAGAACAGAAAGCTCCTACTCTGGCGGACCCAGCGAGTCCTTCCGTTACATTGACGTCCATTCATTTGAGCTGCGGGGGAAATGCGTGGCTGGCCAAGGCTTCCCCCGGCGATGACCGCTGATCGCCGGGGGGTAGAGGAAGAGGGGGTTGTTTTAGGGCTTCATTAGACAATCCCTTTAAGGTGCATCCATCAATTACTAGTAAGGGAAAATATTCTTTAAACTGGGGGAGGGTGATTTTTTTGGAAACAGTTAATACAGCTGTCAGGGGACGACCTACCCCAACGAAGACAGGACCGCTGAACGTCGGCAGTGAAATCCAGGACCCAGCAGGAGCCGGGGAACTTGTTCATCCATGGACATCAACAGATCAATAGAAGGATTAGGAAAAGTTTCCAACAAATTCCAAAGTGTATTCTCCACCTGGATTATGTAAATCTACGCCAGACGGGGGCTCGAACACACGCGTATTAGGGCCACAGAAAACTTTATGTACGTTATTCAGATAATTTGCTACGTTTTAAAGGAATATTTTAGGCAAAAGTGAACACTGTGTTCTGTGTGGTCTCAGTCCTCGTGCATACATCCGTGGAGTATTTGCGATCAGTAAATACTCCACGGACGGGCCGCAAACGGTCACCCTCATTTGCGGGCCGTGCTCACATTATAAAGTATAGGAGCACCGTCCGTAAATGAAAAAAATAGGACATGTCCTATTTTTTGCGGGTCATTTCAACGGCCCAGAAACGTACACGTAAATATACGAGAAGGTGTCCGTGGCCCATAAAAATTATGGTATTGTGGCCTTAGGGGGTGGAGCGCAGGGGAGTTGATAGGGTCCTAAAAGATCAGGGGCACAAGCCCAAAGAAATAGGTTTGCCCCAACCAAATAACTGTAATATATATATATTGGAGACGACATATCTATTAGACTAAGACATTTATAGATACATCACTGGATATAATTAGATACATTGTCTCAGCAGACAGTATCAGACATGATAGGATTAGATACAGCAGCTAGTATCACACGATAGGCTTAGAAGCACGGCTCAGCAGATAGTATCACACAAGATTAGATACAGCAGCTCAGCAGACAGTATCACACATGATAGGATTAGATACAGCGGCTCAGCAGACAGTATCACATGATAGGCTTAGAAGCACGGCTCAGCTGATAGTATCACACATAAGATTAGATACAGCAGCTCAGCAGACAGTATCACACATGATAGGATTAGATACAGGGCCCCAGCAGATAGTATCACACGTGATAGGTTTAGATACGGGACCCCAGCAGACAGTATCACACATGATAGGATTAGATACAGCGGCTCAGCAGACAGTATCACACATGATAGGATTAAATACAGGGCCCCAGCAGACAGTATCACACGTGATAGGATTAGATACAGGGCCCCAGCAGATAGTATCACACGTGATAGGTTTAGATACAGGGCCCCAGCAGATAGTATCACACGTGATAGGTTTAGATACAGGGCCCAGCAGACCGTATCATTCCAACAAATAATACAATTTATACTCAACTAGCCCTGTTCCCACAACGCACAACGCTTACACAGTCTCACAGGCTCCTACCCCCTGTTAGGCCTGCAGCCTATGAGACGCTAAGACGGGACCCTTGCGTAGGCCAGGGCGATGCAGTGACGTCATCGTGCCGGCCTGCACAGGGATCCTGTCCCAGCGTCTTACAGGCTTCAGGCCTAACGTGGCCTGTAGCCTAGTGAATATTGTAGCAGGGAGCTGACAGCTACCTGCTCTGCCATGGTATTTAATTGTATCTGCATCCTGTGGAGAGTGGCACAGCATGACACAGGGATTCAAAGGACAACAAATAGAGAATCCTTGTGTCATGCTCCGCCCCTCAGGTCCTGCAATAACTATAAAACCAACATTAGTTTTTCATTGAGTGTTCCAATGCTGAATATTAGCTGCGGTTCACAATTTGGGTATATTCAAAGTACATTTCTGCAATTACATTATATGGTACGTGTGAATAATCCCTTAAAAGGGGAAGTTGACCTTGGACTGGTTCCATCCAGGTGGGAGAAAGTACAAGTTTTCTCTTAAAGGGGCTATTTTGCTTAGAAAAACCATTTTTACATACCCTGCAAAGGAATTCAGCATTAGGGGAGAGCGGCTCCAGCAAGCTCGGAGGACCCGGCACATCCATGTATTAGGCCTTATTCACACAAACGTGTTTAACGTCCGTGATACGCGCGCGAAAATCACGCGTGTCACACGGACCTATGTTAGTCAGTCCGAGCACTGAGACCCCCACCACACGCTAGAACGAAGCAGCTGAAGCGTTCAGTTGAGCGCTCAGCTGCTTCGTGTCTGTTCGGCTTTTTCCGGAAATAAATGTATAGGTACGGACTCAATAGAAAGTCTATGAGCCCGTACTCCGATACATCGGCTTTCCGGAAAAAGCCGAACAGACACGAAGCGGCTGAGCGCTCACACGAGCGCTTCAGCTGCTTCGTTCTAGCGATTGGTGGGGGTCTCCGTGCTCAGACCCCCTCCAATCCAAACTTCTGTCATGTCACTATGACATGTCAGAAGATTGTCAAACGTTTAGCTACACTTTAAGCCGTACTAGAGACATGGCTTAACGGAGCTAGGCAAAAGGCAGACCTGGGGGCCTTAATTAGGCTCCTGGGCTGCCATGACAACCCCTGGCACCCCGCGATCACGGTGTGGGGCCGCCAGAGATGTTAGATGGGGCCGCCCCCCTCTTTTCAACGCTTCAGATTCTGGACGCGATGGACCACAGCATTTGAGGGGTTAAACGGCCAGGAACAGTGCGATCGTTGTTCCCGGTCGTTAGCGCCCTCCATACTTCCCTATGACGCTTGTCACGTACATGTACGTGATAATGCGTCAAGGAGTTAAGAGTCCCAACCCACCGAACCTACACCACCTGTACCATGAATTAAAAAAGGGGACAACCATTCTGAGAACCATTTTGTCATGCCCAAAAAAGTTGACACATCCCTCTCCCCCCATAATGACATGTAGGGACTCTTGTAGCCCAAAAATAAGACACGACAAGACTAGATATTCCAGTGCGGCCCCTTGCCATAAACCACTGGGGTCATACATTTTGGGAATAGAAGTTATATAAATAAATAATTGCGGTAACGCTGTATCGACACAATGACGGTTAGTGCAGTGATGTTCTTTATATTAGGGCTCGGTATGTCCGGTCCATCTGCCCCATCTCTGCTGGATACAGCTCGTCTGTAGGGGTTCCATCGCGGGGGAGAGTATTGATTAGACGTGAAACAATAGAACGACGTATTGAACTAGTGAAAGCTTGTAGGAGGGGAGGGGGGGGGGAGGGCGCACAATCCCATTTTCCCAGTTTATTGAAAAGAGATGAACAATGACAAAGAGAGCTCTGTGTGCGCACAGCGGGGCGGCCGAGGTCTATCCATCCTGAGGGAGAAAGGCAGACAACAATGGACTTCCAACAAGATGGTACAACCATCTCCTCGAGACACCTCAGATCTCAGCATCTTCCCTGTGCCACCTTTTTTATATCTCATAAAAATTGTGAATATTTTGGTAAATTTTTTAGCAATTTGGTTACAGAATCCATCAAAGGGGAACTTTATACAAATAAATACTTAATACCACCGTACAACAACAAATGTTGATTGGGCAGAGTCCCTTTCTTGGGACTCTCATAGGTGTCTTAATTAAACAGGGTCCCTGCGCTTTCTGAAGTCCCCTGACCCCTTTGGCACTGGTTACCGGCATGAAAGCCACACTCTGGCCATAGTAGACATTGCGTTGGACTTTGTCTCATGGGTCTACTCAACCAGTGTCAAAGGAGAGCATCCCAACCTGCTTCAATTAGGACAATGGACAATAAGACTGTGTTAGGACCTCAACAAGAAGCTCCTTGTATCTCAGCTTCCTTGACCCGTATGAGCATGACAAGGGGGTAGTAGGATATTGGGTTTAGCTGCAGTCAAGGCTGATTTTTTAGATTATGAGTGGTGTTTGGATTTCAGTCCCGACATAAACAACTCCCAGTTGACTTACCCCTAACATATGGAAATATATACGAGATGAGCTTGTGAAGCGGGACGAGGTAATATAGTCCAAGCCCACCAGAGGATCATTGTGTCTGGAGGCTCATCTGGTCCTGTGAAGACATACAAATTAAACGGGACTGTGGAGCTTATTAAGGACCAGTCGCCAGCTGGTTACACAGCGTTGTATGGAGCGTCCACACAGCTGGTGCCTCCTGGGAACAAACCACTAACACTTAGTTATCTTCTCGAATAGGAAGTCTTTATTACTAAATATAGAGTACATGATGCGACTGTCTGATTCGGGCAACCCTTTGTAAAAAAAAAAATAAACTTTAAAATCAATGGATATTGAGTAATGCCCTATCTTCCCTGCAGGGGCGCTGTATAGAAAATGAGCATCTACTTTGATGGTCCTACGATGAGCAACTGGTTGTCCAAACCAGATGACTCCTTTAGTATACCTATGACTGTTCACACTAGTGTTTTTGTTTTCTGTGTCACAAGTAAACTATTGTTCTGTGTAATCAGCCACATATATGTCGCGGATGGGTTATCTTTAAATGTGAGATGGAGCTTTAAATCTGTCGTCCCCCCCCCCCCCCTTTTTAGGTGATGTCGGAGAACTTAAAAACATAAAATAACCTGTTAGATCATTTACTTTGTCGTTAGTTAGAGCGTGAAACTCCATGGATGAGAGATCACTGGGTCTTTAGTCACTTATTAAACAAGCGTTGTAAGGTCAAAACCATGTGTCAAAAACCACATAGGAAAGTAAGATGCACAAGGTCCCAAAAAATTGCATGGAATTTCATAATTTCAAAATAAAGGACACTTTTTTTGGCCTATGTCGGGTGCATGGGGACCTTTAAGTAAGTTTGGCGTATGCGTCGCACCCTCTTTAATCAAAAACGAAAGAGAATAACAGCCTAAGGACGCGACCAATTGGGCCATAAATCAATCGCCACAGGGTGACACGCGGCAGAACGGGTTCATGGGTTTCTCAGGGCTTGAGGTCATCTCAGCAGGAAGTCATTAGTAACTGTCCGGCATGGCGATGGGGGTTTTACCGCATAAAGGCAATCTCTAGCAAAAAAAGGGGAGACTTTCTGGACCCCCGAAAGGGCAGGTAGGTCCCCAAGACTGCAATTATTTACGCCTCCCCGTTCCTGCAGTCCCCTTCACTCCTCGGTGCCGCCACACTCAACACCACGACGCCGGGGCCAGGAGTGAAGAAGGCTGCAACTGCAGGATCTAGAAGAGATGAGTAATTACAGGGACAGGAGTCTGTATTTGTTTAGGGGCATAGTCTGGGATCTGTATTTGTTTAGGGGGTCTGGTCTAGGGTTTCTATTCGTTTTGAGGTCTGGTCTAGGGTTTGTTTTAGTTCGGGGGACTGGTCTGGGGTCTGTATTCGTTTTGGGGTCTGGTCTGGGGTCTGTATTCGTTTTGGGGTCTGGTCTAGGGTCTGTATTAGTTTAGAGGGTCTGGTCTCGGGTCTGTATTCGTTTAGGGGGTCTGGTCTGGGGTCTGTATTTGTTTAGGGGGTCTGGTCTGGAGTCTGCATTAGTTTAGGGGGTCTGGTCTGGGGTCTGTATTATTTAGGGGTCTGTTCTAGGGTCCGTATTCGTTACGGAGTTTGGCCTGGGGTCTGAATTTGCTTAGTAGTCTACTCTTTAGCCAGAATTTGTTTAGGGGTCTGGTCTGGCGTCTGAATTTCTTTAGGGGTCTAGGGTTTATATTTGTTCAGGGGTCGGAGTCTGGGTTCTGTATTCATTTTGGGGTGTGACGAAGTGGTCATATGCACTACTTGTGATTTAAACGCATTCATTTGGAGCGTTTTGAAAGTGTGATCTATATAATGGGCAGAAATATGTTACAAATTTCTGTGGCGCCGCTTATCACATTCTCTCCTGGAATCTCCCTGTTGTCACTGTTCAAATGTAGGCAAGTATGCATGAAGGTGGACGTGGCAAATATTATGAAATGTGCAGTATAAATGAATAAAAAAAAACAAAAAAACATTTTATAGCAAAAAACGCAGCAAAAATACCACGTGTGAACTGGCTCTAAAAAGCATCCATCCTACAAAGGCCATAGACCGTGGATGAAGACTAGTACAGGACCATGTCTGCTGTCTCCATGGGAGCGGATACAGACATTTTACAAACAGGTACTGAGGTTCAAAGAGCCTCACACCTCACTAAAAGTACACCGGAACCCAGTAAAACTGTCCCAGTTGCCTATAGCAACCAATCAGAGATCAGCTTTCATTTCTTTAACTGCTCTGGAAAAATGAAAGCAGAGTTCTGATTGGTTGCTATGGACAACAAAGCCAGTTTTACTGTTAGACAGATTTGATAAATGAGGACCAATAAGGGAGATTTATTAAAACTGGCGCAAGGCAAAAGTGGAGTAGTTAGCCATGGCAACCAGGCAACCAATCAGGTTGCTGCTTTCATTATCCAAAGGGCACTTTGAAAAGTAGAATCTAATGGTTGCTATGGGCAACAGCTCCACTTTTACTATGGACAAAACTTGATAAATCAAGGCCCCATGCACACGGCCGTATTTTTCATCCGTAATTACGGACCCATTCATTTCTATGGGCTACGGACACCTTATTTTTACGGATGGGTGTCCGTTCCGTAGAAATGACCTGTAAAATATAGAACATGTCCTATTCTTGCCCGGAATTACAGGACGGACTCCCCATAGAAGTCTATGGACGCTTCTGTAATTACGGACGGCTACGGATGTGAACCCGTAGCCGTCCGTAATTACGGAAGCGTGGCTAGGCGACGCCGGGTTTGCAGATGTTGCACATCATTTGTGGTTTTCTTCTTTTTGCGGATCCGTATATACGGATGCATTACGGATGCACTACGGACCGTATTTGCGGATACCGTTCCGTATATGTGGATAAGTTACAGATGACTACGGATCCATATTTACGGATGGATAAAAATACGGTCGTGGGCATCATGGGGCCTTGAAAAGCTCCATTCTGGGGAGTATTGCTTTAGCCACTAAAATGGTGGCCACATTTCGCCCTTACAACACAATCATGGTGGCTTATAGTGAATATAATTTACAAAATATAGGAATTTTCTGTGGGAACCCCCCCAGTGCACGCCCATAAATATCACAAATACAACATTTCCATAGAGAAACATAAGTCGCCATTGTCAGATTAAGATCACAATGACAGCGAATCATGGGATTAGTAAACACAAGCCGGAGACATCATCACCTGTGCGCAAATCATCATGTCAGGTCCCAGGTGGTGAATGGACCCATTGACCCAGAACATCCCATAATCCAGTGTTTGACGTGATCCATCCGCTGAACCTACCAGTCAATATTACACCTGGTTAATAACGTCCTGTGTTGGGTTTAAGCCCACGCATCAGAATCCATCCATTGTGTTGGATCCATCTCCCATTGACTGCCCGGATTTGTTATGTCCGACCATCCCCAGCTATTGACTGGGACACAGGTGCAAGATTCTCCAATTACCTCTCACCTGCCCCTATAGCATTTCATTTATGGGAAAACCTAGGACCTTCCCTCCCCCACTTCTCCTTCCGAGCCATCGCTGCATTTCCACCAATACAACCCAACGGCACACACGCGTACAGATGCATGCACAAAATGTCTATCTGACTGGTCCTAAAAATTGACATACAGTAAAACATGAAGCATGTATATGACTGGTACCATAATAGCTACACGTCATCTCGACCCCTTTTCCACATGGTGAGAAGACGGAGCAGATGTCCATTTTGTTTTCAGATCAGTCTCCGACCTCTTGGCAAATGTGCAGAAATTGCTCCGGTGTGAACTGCAATTTTTGGTGGAACTACCCAAAATTTTTTGCAGGTCTCCAAGATGAGATCTATGCACAGAAAAACAGATGGTGGCCTAGCTATACAGGGTGCCGAGAGTTGCATCAACACCTGGACCATGGTAACCGATACTGTTACAGAACTATAAATGGCATGTGGCCTTGGAGCTTCAAGTTACTCCTTTGACCGTGGCCAGAAAATACTCCATGGTCTCAGCACCAGAAGGCGAAAAGATTTCCATGACCAGTGTGTACTCCGACTAATAGTTCTCCCCCTATAACATGCGGTAAAAACCTTCCATCTACAATTTCATAGTGTCTCCAAAAACAAGAACGACATTTTTGTTTAATAAACAGTCAACCCAATAGACATGATGGCGTCAACGCCAGCGATTCTCCTGAGGTGGAGCTACCTCACAGCCCCTGATGCTGTCCTATCAGTATGGTCAGCATATATGGCGCCAAAACCACTGGGGGCCATATCTCGGGAACAGGGAGGCAAATAAATAAAATGAAAGCACTGCGGGAGTCCAGGGGACCTCGGTAGTAAGGTGAGGCTGCTGGTTCACTTTCTACGACCTAGTGACAGGTCTTTTTTAAGCTCTTGGGCCCCAATGCAAAATCTGTAACGGGCCCCCAATCTACTATGTGCCATTTACAATATGGCGTCTTCTTATGTGGCAGAGGGGACTTTGGGCCCTATTAGGTACCAGGGCTCGTGTGCAACTGCAAAACTTGCACCCCTATAGCTACTGTCCCATGGTGGCCTCGACAACCAGATCAACAGTAACGATGCTTTCGAACAAATACACCCAAAAAGTTGAGCCTGGGAAAAAATGCAGTTTCCTACAAAGACCAAAAATATTCCAATGAATGCTCAAACTTCGAAAAGAGAAGCAGCGCCCTCATCCAGGGTCTTTAACTGTTTGATAATCAACAACCTTCAAAGCAGAGAATGCAACCAGACGGGTTCTTTATGTATGACCAGGCGAGGTGGACTGACAGGCCAGGATTCCCTTGCATACAATGGAGAGGGCATAAAATAGGTCCTCCAACCACCTGCCATTAGAGGAGATATATTATTATCAGTTGCGATGCGGATTATAATCAACCATAAAGGTGGCCATATTCATTAGATAGCTCTTGGCCAAATGCTATTCCTCCCGACTCCACCATAAACATGCACGCTCAGCATGGCCCCTCAAATGGGGAGAGTGGAGCAAGCCACTGCCAGACACCTCTTCGACGGGAACAAAGGATTCTTCTTTTTTGGGGGAAAATTTAAGTGCCCATGGGTAACACAAAATCCATGCCGATTTTTAGCCTGGTCAGAATGGAACCTCGGTTCCCAGTCCTTCAACACAACAGTGCCAACCACTGAGCCACCATGCCGGCTATCAACGCAACATTTAATGCACGGTGAGATGTCTTCAGTCCTTACAAGCCGATCATCATGCAGATGTAGGGACCTGGGTTCAAATCCGACCAAGGCAATATCTGCATGGAGTTGGCATGTCCTCCCCATATTTATGTGGGTTTCCTATGACATTGACACAAAGACCGAAACGCACGATACACAATAATGGTCAAGTCTGAATATTATGGTTATCAACATTAATCATGGAAATTACCAACACAAGGTCTCACCTCCATCGCCAGGGCCGCAGTCTGCTGGTCATAGTGGTTCAGCAGATTGGGCATGAAAGTAGAATTATAGGGAAGGTCTTGACACATTCTCAGTATAATGGGTTCACAGGCGAAGAGGCTGTGCCCCATGGCATGGTCAGCGAGCGCCATAAAAAGCCACATAAGGAGGGAAATCCTGTAAGTAGCCATGATAAGGCCACAAGGAGCCATGGCGGCCTTTATATATTAGCTGTCCCCCAGAGTCCAGCGCAGGGACGGCTCTTGGCGTGAGGATGACTCCAGTTCCCGTTGATCATGGAGGGATTTCCGATACATTTTTAATTCCTGGTTATTTCCCCTGTATTTTCCAGCCGCACTCCCAGCGTCCAGCCGCTAACCGCACTCCCAGACGATCGTCTTCATTGTAAGAGGTAGAAGTAAAAGCTGAAAACATCAAAAAAACCAGGACAAGTCAAAGCCGGTTCCTGTATTTTAAAACATGTCAGAAATTTTAAATGACTGAATAATAATTATAGCACGTCAATTATCAGCATCTTGTAAGCGGGAAATTACTGCTGGGGAAGAAGAAAACAGTCCTAATCTTGTAAGGCGGTAACTGATTATTTAATCTCCCAATAATGTATAAAACCTGTTAACGGCCACACACGGCGAAATACATTCATTAATAATCACCTAAGTCAGTGAAAAACAAAATTGTAACATTCATATCCATCTTCTTATACATAGGGGGCAGTATTATAGTAGTTATATTCTTGTATATAGGGGGCAGTATTATAGTAATTATATTCTTGTATATAGGAGCAGTTTTATAGTAGTGATATTCTTGTATATAGGGGCAGTATTATAGTAGTTATATTCTTGTATATAGGGGGCAGTATTATAGTAGTTATATTCTTGTATATAGGAGCAGTATTATAGTAATTATATTCTTGTATATAGGAGCAGTGTTATAGTAGTTATATTCTTGTATATAGGGGGCAGTATTATAGTAGTTATATTCTTGTATATAGGGGCAGTATTATAGTAGTTATATTCTTGTATATAGGAGTAGTATTATAGTAGTTATAGTCTTGTATATAGGGAGCAGTATTATAGTAGTTATATTCTTGTATATAGGGGCAGTATTATAGTAGTTATATTCTTGTATATATTGGAGCAGTATTATAGTAGTTATATTCTTGTATATAGGAGCAGTGTTATAGTAGTTATATTCTTGTATATAGGGGACAGTATTATAGTAGTTATATTCTTGTATATAGGGGGCAGTATTATAGTAGTTATATTCTTGTATATAGGGGGCAGTATTATAGTAGTTATATTCTTGTATATAGAAGGAGTATTATAATAGTTATATTCTTGCATATAAGGGCAGTATTATAGTAGTTATATTCTTGTATATAGGAGCAGTATTATAGTAGTTATATTCTTGTATATAGGGGGCAGTATTATAGTAGTTATATTCTTGTATATAGGGGCAGTATTATAGTAGTTATATTCTTGTATATAGGGGCAGTATTATAGTAGTTATATTCTTGTATATAGGAGCAGTATTATAGTAGTTATATTCTTGTATATAGTGGGCAGTATTATAGTAGTTATATTCTTGTATATAGGGGCAGTATTATAGTAGTTATATTCTTGTATATAGGAGCAGTATTATAGTAGTTATATTCTTGTATATAGGGGGCAGTATTATAGTAGTTATATTCCTGTATATAGGAGCAGTATTATAGTAGTTATATTCTTGTACATAGGAGCAGTATTATAGTAGTTATATTCTTGTACATAGGAACAGTATTATAGTAGTTATATTCTTGTATATAGGGGCAGTATTATAGTAGTTATATTCTTGTATATAGGGGACATTATTATAGTAGTTATTCTTGAATATAGGGGGCAGTATTATATTCTTGTATATAGGGACAGTATTATAGTAGTTATATTCTTGTATATAGGGGCAGTATTATAGTAGTTATATTCTTGTATATAGGAGCAGTATTATAGTAGTTATATTCTTGTATATAGGGGCAGTATTATAGTAGTTATATTCTTGTATATAGGGGCAGTATTATAGTAGTTATATTCTTGTATATAGGGAGCAGTATTATAGTAGTTATATTCTTGTATATAGGGGCAGTATTATAGTAGTTATATTCTTGTATATAGGGGCAGTATTATAGTAGTTATATTCTTGTATATAGGAGCAGTATTATAGTAGTTATATTCTTGTATATAGGGACAGTATTATAGTAGTTATATTCTTGTATATAGGAGCAGTATTATAGTAGTTATATTCTTGTATATAGGGGCAGTATTATAGTAGTTATATTCTTGTATATAGGGGCAGTATTATAGTAGTTATATTCTTGTACATAGGGGCAGTATTATAGTAGTTATATTCTTGTATATAGGAGGCAGTATTATAGTAGTTATATTCTTGTATATAGGGGAAGTATTATAGTAGTTATATTCTTATATAGGGGCAGTATTATAGTAGTTATATTCTTGTATATAGTGGCAGTATTATAGTAGTTATATTCTTGTATATAGGTGGCAGTATTATAGTAGTTATATTCTTGTATATAGGGGGCAGTATTATAGTAGTTATATTCTTGTATATAGGAGCAGTATTATAGTAGTTATATTCTTGCATATAGGAGCAGTATTATAGTAGTTATATTCTTGTATATAGGGGCAGTATTATAGTAGTTATATTCTTGTACATAGGGGCAGTATTATAGTAGTTATATTCTTGTATATAGGGGCAGTATTATAGTAGTTATATTCTTGTATATAGTGGCAGTATTATAGTAGTTATATTCTTGTATATAGGTGGCAGTATTATAGTAGTTATATTCTTGTATATAGGGGCATTATTATAGTAGTTATATTCTTGTATATAGGAGCAGTATTATAGTAGTTATATTCTTGTATATAGGAGCAGTATTATAGTAGTTATATTCTTGTATATAGGAGCAGTATTATAGTAGTTATATTCTTGTATATAGGAGCAGTATTATAGTAGTTATATTCTTGTATATAGGGGGCAGTATTATAGTAGTTATATTCTTGTATATGGGAGCAGTATTATAGTAGTTATATTCTTGTATATACGGAGCAGTATTATAGTAGTTATATTCCTGTATATAGGTGGCAGCATTATAGTAGTTATATTCTTGTATACAGGGGGCAGTATTATAGTAGTTATATTCTTGTATATAGGGTGCAGTATTATAGTAGTTATATTCTTGTATATAGGAGGCAGTATTATAGTAGTTATATTCTTGTATATAGGGGGCAGTATTATAGTAGTTATATTCTTACATATAGAGGGCATTATTATAGTAGTTATATTCTTGTATATAGGGGGCAGTATTATAGTAGTTATATTCTTGTAAATAGGGGGGAAGTATTATAGTAGTTATATTCTTGTATATAGGGGCAGTATTATAGTAGTTATATTCTTGTATATAGGAGCAGTATTATAGTAGTTATATTCTTGTATATAGGGGCAGTATTATAGTAGTTATATTCTTGTATATAGGGGCAGTATTATAGTAGTTATATTCTTGTATATAGGGGGCAGTATTATAGTAGTTATATTCTTGTATATAGGAGGCAGTATTATAGTAGTTATATTCTTGTATATAGGGGCAGTATTATAGTAGTTATATTCTTGTATATAGGGGGCAGTTTTATAGCAGTTATTCTTGTATATAGGGGCAGTATTATAGTAATTATATTCTTGTATATAGGGACAGTATTATAGTAGAAATATTCTTGTATATAGGGGGCAGTATTATAGTAGTTATATTCTTGTATATAGGGCAGTATTATAGTAGTTATATTCTTGTATATAGGGGGCAGTATTATAGTAGTTATATTCTTGTATATAGGGGCAGTATTATAGTAGTTATATTCTTGTATATAGGGACAGTATTATAGTAGTTATATTCTTGTATATAGGAGCAGTATTATAGTAGTTATATTCCTGTATATATGGGCAGTATTATAGTAGTTATATTCTTGTATATATGGGCAGTATTATAGTAGTTATATTCTTGTATATAGGGAGCAGTATTATAGTAGTTATATTCTTATATATAGGGGGCAGTATTATAGTAGTTATATTCCTGTATATAGAAGGCAGTATTATAGTAGTTATATTCTTGTATATAGGGGGCAGTATTATAGTAGTTATATTCCTGTATATAGGGGGCAGTATTATAGTAGTTATATTCCTGTATATAGGGGGCAGTATTATAGTAGTTATATTCTTGTATATAGGAGCAGTATTATAGTAGTTATATTCTTGTATATAGGAGCAGTATTATAGTAGTTATATTCTTGCATATAGGGGGCAGTATTATAGTAGTTATATTCTTGTATATAGGGGCAGTATTATAGTAGTTATATTCTTGTATATAGGAGGCAGTATTATAGTAGTTATATTCTTGTATATAGGGGCAGTATTATAGTAGTTATATTCTTGTATATAGTGGCAGTATTATAGTAGTTATATTCTTGTATATAGGAGGCAGTATTATAGTAGTTATATTCTTGTATATAGGAGGCAGTATTATAGTAGTTATATTCTTGTATATAGGAGGCAGTATTATAGTAGGTATATTCTTGTATATAGGGGCAGTATTATAGTAGTTATATTCTTGTATATAGTGGCAGTATTATAGTAGTTATATTCTTGTATATAGGAGGCAGTATTATAGTAGTTATATTCTTGTATATAGGAGCAGTATTATAGTAGTTATATTCTTGTATATAGGGGGCAGTATTATAGTAGTTATATACTTATATATGGGGGGCAGTATTATAGTAGTTATATTCTTGTATATAGGAGGCAGTATTATAGTAGTTATATTCTTGTATATAGGAGGCAGTATTATAGTAGGTATATTCTTGTATATAGGGGCAGTATTATAGTAGTTATATTCTTGTATATAGGAGGCAGTATTATAGTAGTTATATTCTTGTACATAGGGGGCAGTATTATAGTACGGTAGATATATTCTTGTATATAGGGGGCAGTATTATAGTAGTTATATTCTTGTATATAGGGGGCAGTATTATAATAGTTATATTCTTGTACATAGGGGGCAGTATTATAGTAGATATATTCTTGTATATAGGGGGCAGTATTATAGTAGTTATATTCTTGTATATAGGGGGCAGTATTATAATAGTTATATTCTTGTACATAGGGGGCAGTATTATAATAGTTATATTCTTGTACATAGGGGGCAATATTATAGTAGTTATATTCTTGTATATAGGAGGCAGTATTATAGTAGTTATATTCTTGTATATAGGAGCAGTATTATAGTAGTTATATTCTTGTAAATAGGAGCAGTATTATAGTAGTTATATTCTTGTATATAGGGGGAAGTATTATAATAGTTATATTCTTGTACATAGGGGGCAGTATTATAATATTTATATTCTTGTATATAGGGGCAGTATTATAGCAGTTATATTCTTGTATATAGGGGGCAGTATTATAGTAGTTATATTCTTGTAAATAGGAGCAGTATTATAGTAGTTATATTCTTGTATATAGGGGGCAGTATTATAGTAGTTATATTCTTGTAAATAGGAGCAGTATTATAGTAGTTATATTCTTGTATATAGGGGGAAGTATTATAATAGTTATATTCTTGTACATAGGGGGCAGTATTATAATATTTATATTCTTGTATATAGGGGCAGTATTATAGCAGTTATATTCTTGTATATAGGGGGCAGTATTATAGTAGTTATATTCTTGTAAATAGGAGCAGTATTATAGTAGTTATATTCTTGTATATAGGGGGCAGTATTATAGTAGTTATATTCTTGTATATAGGGGCAGTATTATAGTAGTTATATTCTTGTATATAGGGGCAGTATTATAGTAGTTATATTCTTGTATATAGGGGCAGTATTATAGTAGTTATATTCTTGTATATAGGGGGCAGTATTATAGTAGTTATATTCTTGTATATAGGGGCAGTATTATAGTAGTTATATTCTTGTATATAGGGGCAGTATTATAGTAGTTATATTCTTGTATATAGGGAGCAGTATTATAGTAGTTATATTCTTGTATATAGGAGGCAGTATTATAGTAGTTATATTCTTGTATATAGGAGCAGTATTATAGTAGTTATATTCTTGTATATAGGGAGCAGTATTATAGTAGTTATATTCTTGTATATAGGAGCAGTATTATAGTAGTTATATTCTTGTATATAGGGGGCAGTATTATAGTAGTTATATTCTTGTATATAGGGGCAGTATTATAGTAGTTATATTCTTGTATATAGGGCAGTATTATAGTAGTTATATTCTTGTATATAGGAGGCAGTATTATAGTAGTTATATTCTTGTATATAGGGGCAGTATTATAGTAGTTATATTCTTGTATATAGGGAGCAGTATTATAGTAGTTATATTCTTGTATATAGGAGCAGTATTATAGTAGTTATATTCTTGTATATAGGGGGCAGTATTATAGTAGTTATATTCTTGTATATAGGGGCAGTATTATAGTAGTTATATTCTTGTATATAGGGGCAATATTATAGTAGTTATAATCTTGTATATAGGGGCAGTATTATAGTAGTTATATTCTTGTATATAGGGGCAGTATTATAGTAGTTATATTCTTGTATATAGGGGCAGTATTATAGTAGTTATATTCTTGTATATAGGGGCAGTATTATAGTAGTTATATTCTTGTACATAGGGGGCAGTATTGGAAAAAATATGAATCTTAGTTTGTTAGGGAACTGACAGAATAGGCTTTAGAATTGACAACCATTTGTAAAACAGAAATGGGCTTACTTATCATTTCCCTCCCCCCACTCCTTTTGAAAGCAAGTGCAAGAACATTGAAGAACTGGAGAAAGCTCCTCTGGTGGCAGAGAAGGAGTTAACCAGGATGTGCAATCAGGTTTAATGCCAGATTAGGCAGATAATCCAGTGGAAACAGGTTGGAGCTCCTGTACATTATGCAAATGTGTCTAATAATAAAGGTGTGCGGCTGGCAGTCCATATAGGAGGCCGGGGTAATAATACGCACAGGATACGCCTGGCGTCGACTGTCTGATTATTCTCCCTACAAATATGAAAACAGCGATTCAAGTATTTCATGTAAGATCATGGGTGACGTGGGGTCTTCAGAATGCTGGTCTGATAGGACTGACTCATCCCTTACCACAGCCGGGGCCCCCGGGGGCTTCCAGTGCTACATCTACAGCTGCGGGAGGAGCGTGATTGTATGAAGGGATTAGACAGCTCCTTAGATCTGGGACCAGGCGATGACAAATGAGTATTTACAACAAAAATGGAATTTAGTTTTAGGATGGTTTATCCTGCTGATGTTATTATAATATTATTATAATGTACAGGAAAAGAGCATTTCCCCTTTAAATAAAAAAAAAAAATGCTAATAAATATAAATCTATGCGTTAGGCTCTGTTCACATCTGCGTCGTGGCTATCAACCGCGCCCAATGGACCCCAATGATAATGGTGCCCGTTGGGGTTACGTTGTGGTGTCCGTAGTTTCGATAGCCGGGATAGTACTGCATGCTGCGCTATTCTTGCCATCAAATATTTTGAATCTGTCTCCATCATATTCAAGTGTGAACACGGCCTTCTCAGCTGTTTCTTTATAATATCCGTTTCTGGTAAAGCTGGGTGACAATCAATATGGCCCGTAATACAGATCTCAGCAAGCACAGCTTTTCCAGAACCCTGAATGGCAAATGAAAAAATGATCATTCAATACTAATATTTATTCCAACCAGGCAGTGACTACGACTACATGGCCGGTAACTCATCATCTTGAGGAGATCTGCAGTATTAATGGTATCGGTAAAGCAGATCGAAGACGTTACAGGAAAGTCCACGACTCACAAATAAGTGGTGGTTCATCTGACGCTGCCAATGACATGCCAGATCATATAAGCGGCCGACAGAAACATTGTCAGGAGTTTCCAGAGTGATTGGATAAAACTTAGTGCATGGAAAATTGTGAAGGGGAATCCGAAGGCCTTTATTTTTATAGGTGCCATTCCCTCTAATGTTCTCAAAAATAGGTACAGTGCTTATATTTGTCCTGCCATATTGCCCTCACAAGAGCCAAACACAAACACACTGCCTCCACGAGTGCCAGCCACACTGCCTCCGCGAGTGCCAGCCACACTGCCTCCGCGAGTGCCAGCCACACTGCCTCCACGAGTGCCAGCCACACTGCCTCCACGAGTGCCAGCCACACTGCCTCCACGAGTGCCAGCCACACTGCCTCCACGAGTGCCAGCCACACTGCCTCCACGAGTGCCAGCCACACTGCCTCCACGAGTGCCAGCCACACTGCCTCCACGAGTGCCAGCCACACTGCCTCCACGAGTGCCAGCCACACTGCCTCCACGAGTGCCAGCCACACTGCCTCCACGAGTGCCAGCCACACTGCCTCCACGAGTGCCAGCCACACTGCCTCCACGAGTGGCAAACACACTGCCTCCGCGAGTGCCAGTCACACTGCCTCCGCGAGTGCGAGTCACACTGCCTCCGCGAGTGCGAGTCACACTGCCTCCACGAGTGCCAAATACACTGCCTCCACGAGTGCCAGTCACACTGCCTCCACGAGTGCCAAACACACTGCCTCCACGAGTGCCAAACACACTGCCTCCACGAGTGCCAAACACACTGCCTCCACGAGTGCCAGTCACACTGCCTCCACGAGTGCCAAACACACTGCCTCCACGAGTGCCAGCCACACTGCCTCCACGAGTGCCAGCCACACTGCCTCCACGAGTGCCAAACACACTGCCTCCACGAGTGCCAAACACACTGCCTCCACGAGTGCCAGCCACACTGCCTCCACGAGTGCCAGCCACACTGCCTCCACGAGTGCCAGTCACACTGCCTCCACAAGTGCCAAACACACTGCCTCCACGAGTGCCAGCCACACTGCCTCCACGAGTGCCAGCCACACTGCCTCCACGAGTGCCAGCCACACTGCCTCCACGAGTGCCAGCCACACTGCCTCCGCGAGTGCCAGTCACACTGCCTCCGCGAGTGCCAGTCACACTGCCTCCACGAGTGCCAAATACACTGCCTCCACGAGTGCCAGTCACACTGCCTCCACGAGTGACAAACACACTGCCTCCACGAGTGCCAAACACACTGCCTCCACGAGTGCCAAACACACTGCCTCCACGAGTGCCAGCCACACTGCCTCCACGAGTGCCAGCCACACTGCCTCCACGAGTGCCAAATACACTGCCTCCACGAGTGCCAGTCACACTGCCTCCACGAGTGACAAACACACTGCCTCCACGAGTGCCAAACACACTGCCTCCACGAGTGCCAAACACACTGCCTCCACGAGTGCCAAACACACTGCCTCCACGAGTGCCAGCCACACTGCCTCCACGAGTGCCAGCCACACTGCCTCCACGAGTGCCAGCCACACTGCCTCCACGCATTTACGCGTCAGGGGCAATGTCTGGACGCACAAAGCTCACACAGCTGTAATGGTTTGGGCTTCACTTCACCAATATTGGTGGTACTGGGCCGTACAGACTAGTAATACTATACCTCTCAAATTGGAGCAGTTGGGGAATAGGAGGTGGCAGAAGCGATTTCGGGGCAACATTCGACCCATGTCTTCAAATGAAAAAAAAAAACGCGTGCCCCTCTCTTAAAGAGGACACGTCCTCTCTGCTTTACCTATACCACAGGAGAGGAAAATGTGACAGGTTCCCTTTAATGGAGCGCAGCAAAAATACTACCACGAATCATGGGATTTACTGGGAATTATCCGCTAAGATGATCTTTTTTGATCCGGTTTAACGTGATTAGAAATATCACTGGATTTTATTTGCATTACAAAATTGAACTGTCCCAGATGTGGAAATCAAACAATCAAAAGCAATGTCACAATATATTAGCCACCCGCCACTTGATAACCAAAATGTCCCCCATTACAGCTCCCACTGGGGCTCGTCTCCCAGCTTTCTAAGAATCCTGAGAGGCAAAACTGCCCAGTTATAGAGCCCATCAACTGCTCCCATATCATTGCATTGCTAAACACATTAGCCATTCTGGAGTCTGGGAAAGCTTGGTGGCAACCTAGGGTGGAGCTGTAATGGCCGCTCGTTTGGATGTGACTATAAGAAATGGCTGAAGAGAACTTCAACAAAAAGACAATAAGAGAACGACGACCCCAGTGAGAGATGGTATTTGTTGCAACCCAACTTTCCCAGAATCAGATATAACTGCGAGGACTTGAATTCATCCAATAGTACAGCAACTCTATAATCTGGACTCACCAGACCAGAGGCATAAAACAGAGCAGATAAGCTCTTCCATGATGTCTGATAATCCGGCACCTGTTTGGGGGTTGCCACCCGGCTGGTAAACCACGGCCCGACCGGTATCCACATCAGGAGGGCTGTGTCAGTAAAAGATTTTCACCGGCAATAATAATTGGAGTGTTAGGAAATCTAAAAAGTGAGTAGTCTTATTTTTTATTTTATAAAATGTTTTCTTTTTTAGTCTGATCAGGGGTCTGAAGTCACAGGGGGCATTGTGTATAGCATTATCTACCGGAGGCATTGTGTGTGGCACTATTTACAGGGGCCACTGCGTGTGGCACTTCTACAGGGGGTGTGTAGCATTATCTAAAGGGGGCGCTGTATGTGGCACTATCAACAGGTAGCACTGTGTATGGCAATATCTACAGGAGGCACTGTGTGTGGCAATATTATTTGATTCGATGGCACTATTTTCGGTGGGCACAGCGTGTGGCTCTATTTTTATGAGGCACAGTGTATGACATGATTGTATTCAGGGGGGGCACAGTGTGTGTGTGTGTGTGTGTGTGTGTGTGTGTGTGTGTGTGTGTGTGTGTGTGTGTGTGTGTGTGTGTGGTTTCAGACTACATTCATCTACTGTGTATGGCCTCTGCCATAAAGTCATTGAAACTAAACGTATAAAGTTACACTCCTTGTGAAACCACAAAACTACACCCACTTGTTTACGCTGAAAATAAATATTTTGCCTCTGTCATAAAGAGATCATCACCATCACCTCCATGTCCCAACCTCATTTATCACAATTCTCCTGTGAAAGTCACGTCTGATAACACCGAGAACACGAGCGAAATGTACAGGCCGAGGGACACCTATACACGTCTGCAGAGTCCTCTCTATATACATGATGCACTCTCTATATACACACAATCTGCTCTCTATATACACAATCTGCTCTATATATACATGATACACTCTCTATATACACAGTCTACTCTCTATATACATGATGCACTCTCTATATACACATTCTACTCTATATATACATGATACACTCTCTATATACACAATCTACTCTCTATATGCATGATGCACTCTCTATATACACAATCTACTCTCTATATGCATGATGCACTCCCTATATACACAATCTGCTCTCTATATACACAATCTGCTCTATATATACATGATACACTCTCTATATACACAATCTACTCTCTATATACATGATGCACTCTCTATATACACAATCTACTCTCTATATACATGATGCACTCTCTATATACACAATCTACTCTATATATACATGATGCACTCTCTATATACACAATCTACTCTCTATATACATGATGCACTCTCTATATACACAATCTACTCTCTATATACACAATCTGCTCTCTATATACACAATCTGCTCTCTATATACACAATCTGCTCTCTATATACATGATGCACTCTCTATATACACAATCTACTCTATATACATGATGCACTCTCTATATACACATTCTACTCTCTATATACATGATGCACTCTCTATATACACAATCTACTCTCTATATGCATGATGCACTCCCTATATACACACAATCTACTCTCTATATACATGATGCACTCTCTATATACACAATCTACTCTCTATATACACAATGTGCTCTCTATATACATGATGCACTCTCTATATACACAATCTACTCTCTATATACACAATCTACTGTCTATATACATGATGCACTCTCTATATACACAATCTACTCTCTATATACATGATGCACTCTCTATATACACAATCTACTCTCTATATACATGATGCACTCTCTAGATACACAATCTACTCTATATATACATGATGCACTCTCTATATACACAATCTACTCTCTATATACATGATGCACTCTCTAGATACACAATCTACTCTCTATATACATGATGCACTCTCTAGATACACAATCTACTCTCTATATACATGATGCACTCTCTATATACACAATCTACTCTCTATATACATGATGCACTCTCTATATACACAATCTACTCTCTATATACATGATGCACTCTATATACACAATCTACTCTATATATACATGATGCACTCTCTATATACACAATCTACTCTCTATATACATGATGCACTCTCTATATACACAATCTACTCTCTATATACATGATGCACTCTCTATATACACAATCTACTCTCTATATACATGATGCACTCTCTATATACACAATCTACTCTCTATATACATGATGCACTCTCTATATACACAATCTACTCTATATACATAATGCACTCTCTATATACACAATCTACTCTATATACATGATGCACTCTCTAGATACACAATCTACTCTCTATATACATGATGCACTCTCTATATACACAATCTACTCTATATATACATGATGCACTCTCTATATACACAATCTACTCTCTATATACACAATCTGCTCTCTATATACACAATCTGCTCTCTATATACATGATGCACTCTCTATATACACAATCTACTCTCTATATACATGATGCACTCTCTAGATACACAATCTACTCTCTATATACATGATGCACTCTCTATATACACAATCTACTCTCTATATACATGATGCACTCTCTATATACACAATCTACTCTCTATATACATAATGCACTCTCTATATACACAATCTACTCTCTATATACATGATGCACTCTCTAGATACACAATCTACTCTCTATATACATGATGCACTCTCTATATACACAATCTACTCTCTATATACATGATGCACTCTCTATATACACAATCTACTCTATATATACATGATGCACTCTCTATATACAGTCTACTCTCTATATACATGATGCACTCTCTATATACACAATCTACTCTATATATACATGATGCACTCTCTATATACACAATCTACTGTCTATATACATGATGCACTCTCTATATACACAATCTACTCTCTATATACACAATCTGCTCTCTATATACACAATCTCCTCTCTATATACATGATGCACTCTCTGTATACACACAATCTACTCTCTATATACATGATGCACTCTCTGTATACACACAATCTACTCTCTATATACATGATGCACTCTCTATATACACAGTCTACTCTCTATATACACAATCTACTCTATATACATGATCTGCTCTCTATATACACAATCTACTCTCTATATACATGATGCACTCTCTATATACACAATCTACTCTCTATATACATGATGCACTCTCTATATACACAATCTACTCTCTATACACGCAATCTGCTCTCTATATACACAATCTGCTCTCTATATACACAATCTGCTCTCTATATACATGATGCACTCTCTATATACACAATCTACTCTATATACACAATCTACTCTCTATATACACAATCTGCTCTCTATATACATGATGCACTCTCTGTATACACACAATCTACTCTCTATATACATGATGCACTCTCTGTATACACACAATCTACTCTCTATATACATGATGCACTCTCTATATACACAGTCTACTCTCTATATACATGATGCACTCTCTATATACACAGTCTACTCTCTATATACATGATGCACTCTCTAGATACACAGTCTACTCTCTATATACATGATCTACTTTGTGTATACACAATATAGGGCCACATCTACATGTAGCATGAATATACAATCCTCACATTTATCCTATGCAGACACATTATCAGTAATAAAAATGCACAGTCCAGGGCCCATCATCATGTACCAATATGGAGCCATCCCTACAACAAATACACGATGACAGGCGGAGGAGGATGATATGGCATACAATGTAATATATATATATATATATATATATATATATAGCGCCAGCCAAGCAATGTAATATATATATATATATATATATATATATATATATATATAGAGAGAGCCGGTCATATAATGTTATATATGGTCCAGTGCTGTATACGGCAATGTGTGGACAGTTACGTATGGAGGAGCTGAGGCTCATACATAACAATGGAGCCATCCTGGTATAATATAACGTGCTGGGTGCAGATACATCAGTCACAAGCAGGACTCGCTGCCGCTACAGACTAATCTATATAATCACGGAGAATGATACAATGGATGCTGGATGCTATTATTACAGCTAGAACAATGCACAGGCCAGGGCTGATAACAGCGAGTGCAGCAGAGCCCGTGTATATAATGTATGGAGAATGTATAACGACCAGTCTAGAATTATAATACTACTACATGATAAATATATAATATCATACAATATGGATGCACTGTGCTGTCTGACATCATATATTACATTACACCCTATTATATTGTATTACATAGGGGATATCATATTACAGCACAATATATATACAGTATATTACATTACAGCATATTATATATATGACACCATATTACAGTACAGCTGATTATATTACACTACATTATATATATTACAGTACATTATATATACAGTATATTACATGACACCATATTATATTACACTACAGCTGATTATATTATGCTACATTATATATGTATTACAGTACATTATTACATATTATAGATTAGAAGCCCCGCACTCACCAGCAGCAGCTCCACGATCAGGGTGAGGTGTGTAATGACCAGCTCTGCACTCACTGCTGGGGGGCACACACAAACCACGCCCCCTGGCAAAATAGCCACACCCCTCAATACTAGTTACACGCCCCTAGCACACCGCGCCCTCCCATCGATCATCGAGGTGAAGACCACGCCTACAGCGTCTACACAGGCACCGCCTCCCGTGGTTACGATCAACTAACCCATTCATGCCGATCGCGAGACCACGCCCCTAACTTAGAAAAACACACCCCCAAGTACACGGCTGCGGCACGACACGCCCTCTCTTTTGGTATTGGTTACGCTGGGGAAGCGCAAGCCCCGCCCATCACGACTGCGGGTTGAAGCCTCTGCTGCGCGATCAGGTTTCTCAGCTGGTCGTTATAGCAACCACCCAGTTAGGGAAGAGGAGGAGTAAGAGGCGTGGCAGGACCGCCCACTGATTGATTGACGTGAGGGAGATGCTCGCTTTAGTTTCCATAGCAACGACGCAAGCAGCCGTGTCCGGTTCTCCGTCCTCCGGGGCCCTGCGCAGACCAGGTAACCGAGCCGGTAATTAATATTAGTCCGTGTGTGACGTCACGGAGCTGGTGTTATAAGGTGTAGTGTTATAATATAGATGTAGTGACGTGTATGACGACTTCCTGCTCCTCGTTATTACTATGTAGTTGTCACATTGATGAGTCGAAGAAATTGCGCAGACCTAAATCGGTTTTCATCGTCTTCTGTGCGTTACGACCGCGGAGCCGTAGACGTAACCGCTTTCCGGAACGCTGTAAACGATTTTACCACCGTGGCATTTACGTCGCGTCCCGGTAATAATACATGTGGGACAACGCAAAGATACAACAGGGGAGATTCACGAAGCAAAACGCGCAAAAATTGTGACACGAATTGCGCTACAAAACTACCGTACGTGCCGAGCGCCAAATCTTTTATGTGCTTTGTATACAGTTTTTGCGAAAAACGTCTAGAAAAATAACGTTATTCGCCGTAGCGGTCGCTGGTTTATTATTTGCAGCGTTTTTTGGTCTTGTACAAAACGCCATTCATTTTATTGTGTTTTTTTGCCGGATTTCGGTTATTCAAATGTTTTTGACTTGCGTTTTTTCAAGCCTTACAGAGAGGCCTATGGGAAAGCACTAAAAAAGGGGGAAAAAAACGGCACCAAAAAACGCATTGTTTATAGCGCGTTTAACGTTCCCCTTTTGACCTCCAGCTAACAACTGTTCGCAACGTTTTTTTACCGCAAAAATCGCCAAAACGTAAAATTCTGCCACAAATCCGCGGCAAATTCTGGTAGAAAATCCACAACAAATTGTGTTTCATTTGGTGCAGATTTTTTCGGACGGATTTACCGCTGTGGAGAACAAAAGCGGGGGAACCATAAATAGCTCCCTTGGTGGTACCGCAGCGTTGCGTCTCTGCCTCCCCTCCCCCTCCCCCTCTGTGCAGCCGGGCTCCTGGGATGACGTTGCAGTCGCGTCGCTACACGGGCCCCGGGGGATTATGGTCTTTTGGTCTTTTTTTCCTATTTTAAAGTGGAAACAGATCTGGATGGAAAAACTGCAGCAATTCTGCTACGTATGAACAGCGCCTTAACCCCGTAAGCCGTGGCGGATACGCTGCGTAATAGCAAACATGGCTTCCACACCGGGCACCGCAGGAAATTATGGGCGAAAAACGGCACCAAATTGTGGCGCAGTTTTTCGCCCGGAATGTCCACTGCTAGCCAGGCGGCCTCCTAGTATGATGTTTCATCCCATGTGACCGCTGCGGCCTGTGATTGGCTGCAGCCTTTGATTGGCCTGTGAGTGGCTGCAGCCTTTGATTGGCCTGTGATTGGCTGCAGCCTTTGATTGGCCTGTGATTGGCTGCAGCCTGTGATTGGCCTGTGATTGGCTGCAGCCTGTGATTGGCCTGTGATTGGCTGCAGCCTGTGATTGGCCTGTGATTGGCTGCAGCCTTTGATTGGCCTGTGATTGGCTGCAACCTGTGATTGGCCTGTGATTAGCTACAGCCTTTGATTGGCCTGTGATTGGCTGCAGCCTTTGATTGGCCTGTGATTGGCTGCAGCCTGTGATTGGCCTGTGATTGGCTGCAGCCTTTGATTGGCCTGTGATTGGCTGCAACCTGTGATTGGCCTGTGATTGGCTGCAGCCTGTGATTGGCCTGTGATTGGCTGCAGCCTGTGATTGGCCTGTGATTGGCTGCAGCCTGTGATTGGCCTGTGATTGGCTACAGCCTTTGATTGGCCTGTGATTGGCTGCAGCCTTTGATTGGCCTGTGATTGGCTGCAGCCTGTGATTGGCCTGTGATAGCCTGTGATTGGCCTGTGATTGGCTGCAGCCTGTGATTGGCCTGTGATTGGCTGCAGCCTGTGATTGGCCTGTGATTGGCTGCAGCCTTTGATTGGCCTGTGATTGGCTGCAGCCTTTGATTGGCCTGTGATTGGCTGCAGCCTGTGATTGGCCTGTGATTGGCTGCAGCCTGTGATTGGCCTGTGATTGGCTGCAGCCTGTGATTGGCCTGTGATTGGCTGCAGCCTTTGATTGGCCTGTGATTGGCTGCAACCTGTGATTGGCCTGTGATTGGCTGCAGCCTGTGATTGGCCTGTGATTAGCTACAGCCTTTGATTGGCCTGTGATTGGCTGCAGCCTTTGATTGGCCTGTGATTGGCTGCAGCCTGTGATTGGCTGCAGCCTTTGATTGGCCTGTGATTGGCTGCAACCTGTGATTGGCCTGTGATTGGCTGCAGCCTGTGATTGGCCTGTGATTGGCTGCAGCCTGTGATTGGCCTGTGATTGGCTGCAGCCTGTGATTGGCCTGTGATTGGCTACAGCCTTTGATTGGCCTGTGATTGGCTGCAGCCTTTGATTGGCCTGTGATTGGCTGCAGCCTGTGATTGGCCTGTGATAGCCTGTGATTGGCCTGTGATTGGCTGCAGCCTGTGATTGGCCTGTGATTTGCTGCAGCCTGTGATTGGCCTGTGATTGGCTGCAGCCTGTGATTGGCCTGTGATTGGCTGCAGCCTGTGATTAGCCTGTGATTGGCTGCAGCCTGTGATTGGCCTGTGATTGGCTGCAGCCTGTGATTGGCTGCAGCCTGTGATTGGCTGCAGCGGTCACATGGGTTGAAACATCATCCCAGGATGCCGCGCCGGAGGGAGGAACACAGACTTCTGGGTAAGTATGAGATTGTTTTAAACCTCAATGACCAAGTACATGTTTACGTGTTTTTTTTTTGACATCGCTGTATAAGGTCTTGTTTTTTGACGGAAAAAGTTGTATTATTTTAATAGCCCCGTTTTGGGGTACATCGAATTGATTGACTAACTTTTTTGGTGGGGAACTGGAAAAAAACCCTTCAATTTTGCTACACTTTTTTGCGTCTTAGATTGACACCGTTTACCGCGTGGTATAAATAACACGATAACTTTATTCAGCGGGTCGTTGCGTCCGCGGTGATACTCCATGTATATCGTTTTTTATGTTTTACTGCTTTTACACACTGGTTTTTTTCGAAACTATTTGTTTTTGTGTCGCATTATTTTAAGAGCCATGACTTTTTTCCGGTAACGGAGCTGTATTTGGGCTTTTTTTGTTTTGCGGGACGACTTGTAGTTTTTATTGGAGTACAGACGACTTTTTCTCGCTTTTTCTCCCAAAAATTTTTAAGGCAGGATTCACAGAAAACCGCAATTCTGGCGTTTGTTTTTTATTTTATTTTTTACTGCGTTCACCGCGCGGGTTAAATAATGTAATCGTTCTATAGTCGGGGTTGCTACGGACGCGGCGATGCCAAATACGTGTGACTTTTTTTCCACAATAAAACATTGTAAGGGGAAAAAGTGGGTTTTTCACAGTTTTTTTTACTTGGGATTTTTCTTCATTTATTGTAAATTTTAATAACCCCTTAACGACCGGCGTACAGTGTTTTTACGGCGCCCGCTCAGGGTAGTTTTTCTGAAGCACCGCCTTGTCATCACGGCGGCAGTTCAGAATATATTTTCCCGAATCGGGCGCTCTGCTCCTGAACCCCCGCAGCCTCGGGCTTCCGGGCGACGGTCGGACACCAATAGCAGTGGTCTCCTGGTAATGTTTAACCCCTCAGATGCAGTGGTCAATAGCGACTGCCGCATCTCCGTGATTTTAGAGGGAGGGGGCTCCCTCTCTCACACCATCAGCACTCTGCGTTGCGATCGCGGGGTGCCGATAGTTTTTATGGCAGCCGGGGGGCTGACAGCGGCCCCCAGGTCTGCCTTTAGTAAATTCCTGTTAGGTTCAGTGTTACCGTTTCCCTGGTCAGAAGGGCAGGACACAACCTATTAACAAGGGGAACGGTAACACCGTATTGTCAATTTATTCATACATTTCCAGGAGGAATAGCAGAGGAACGGCACAGTTCTGGGAAGTTAATCCTGAATTATTTTTTTTTGCAGTATTTACTAACACAAGAGAGGAGTCACGGCCGCTAAGCTTCCTCTCGCCCAATCACATGAGGGAGCTCCCTTACTCCACCTACATGAATGCACACAAGACGAGGGACCCTCTCATTGCATCTCATTGGTCATTGGGGGGTGTGAACTTACTAATTTGCGTACTGCGAGCCACTGCTAGCACCCACTAAATTGTATATGTTGTAATATTGGCTCTCTGATGTAGAGCAATGCACAGAACAGCGCCACCTAGTGGAACGCTGCAGTATTATTTTGGAAATGCAAAGAGTTTCTTTACTGACCACAAGGGGGCATAAATAACGTATTACAAATGGAAGATGAGGGAACAGACCTTCTGAGGTGCCTCATGTTCCCACGCTGCATTGATCTGAGAATCCACAGCATGCACTCAAATCCACACTTTTTTTTTCTGCTGCTTGTGGTTTTGTAAATCCCTGTTAATATTCATTGCACTCTCTGAAAATCTGCAACAAATACTCCACGAATGAATGTGGCCTAAAGGACGAGGCCCCCTACAGCTCGGAAGACTCAGGATAGACCAATGAGATCAGATCGTGGGGGTCTGACTTCACTTCAGTGGGAATGAGCTGCAGTACCAGGCACAGCCACCATCAAACGTATGGCGCTGTTCCTGGTAAGCAATAAGTCTAAGTCCACACATAGCGGAGACACTGCAGAATTTTCATCCGGAATTTTGGTGCAGAAATTCTGCAAGATAAATTTACATGCTGCAGAGTTAGAATCCGCACTGTAGGTCAACTTCTGCATGTGTTTTCTGCAAATTTCTACACGGAAATTCCTGACAGAAATTGATGGTGGTGCCAGGACTCGCACCCTCACTTATCCTAAGTATAGGACATCAATGTAATCCCAGAAAATGGAAATAATTCTGAAAAGTTGTTAATATTTTTTGTGTTGTAATTTTAAAATTATCAGAGTGCGGTCAGTGAATAGGAACATCTACAAGCTGAAAACCTGTCCTGACCTGATACAGCTCACAGCTGAGTGTTTGTTACAGTTGTATCCAGTCTAGACAATCATCTGTGGATTCCTGACTGCTACATTTTACCTTCACTGATACATTGTAACAAACTATCAGTATTTAATGGGAGGCTACTGCAGGGGAGATCATACGAGTCATAATAGCGGGCAGGAGTTGCTCTATGACATATGGTTTTAGACAAAGTAGGGGGCCTAGGTTAAAAGTGGGGCCCGTTCACGTCTTCCATCAGACCTTTCTGTCATGGAAACTCATGAATGTAAACCAAACGAAAACCATAGCTTCCATTTGCATTACCATTGATTTGAATGGTAATGTTTCCGTTGCAAATTGTTTCCGTTCCATAAGGTTTCTGTTTTTTTGGCGGAAACAATAGCGCAGTCGACTGCACACCATAACCACACATTAACTGAATAATACCCCCATACTGTTACTGAATAATACCCCCACACCATAACCACATAGTGACTGAATAATACCAATATACTGTTACTGAATAATACCTCCATACCCTAACCACATACTGACTGAATAATAACCCCATACTGTTACTGAATAATAGCACCACATCATAAACACATAGTGACTGAATAATACCGCCATACTGTTACTGAATAATACCACCACACCATAACCACAAAGTGACTGAATAATACCAATATACTGTTACTGAATAATACCTCCATACCCTAACCACATACTGACTGAATAATAACCCCATACTGTTAGTGAATAATAGCACCACATCATAAACACATAGTGACTGAATAATACCCCCATACTGTTACTGAATAATACCACCACACCATAACCACATAGTGACTGAATAATACCCCCATACTGCTACTGAATAATACCACCACACCATAACCACATAGTGACTGAATAATACTCCCATACTGTTACTGAATAATACCACCACACCATAACCACATAGTGACTGAATAATACCCCCATACTGTTACTGAATAATACCTCCACACCATAACGACATAGTGAATGACTAATACCCCCATACAGTTACTGAATAATACCTACACAACATAACCACATAGTGACTGAATAATACCCACATACTGTTACTGAATAATACCTCCCCACCATAACCACATAGTGACTGAATAATACCCCCATACTGTTACTGAATAATACCGCCACACCATAACCACATAGTAACTGAATAATACCCCCATACAGTTACTGAATAATACCTCCATACCCTAACCACATAGTGACAGACTAATACCTCCATACTGTTACTGAATAATACCTCCACACCATAACCACATAGTGACTGAATAATACCCCCATACTGTTACTGAATAATAGCACCACAGCATAACCACATAGTGACTGAATAATACCCCCATACTGTTACTGAATAATACCACCACACCATAACCACACATTAACTGAATAATAACCCCCATACTGTTACTGAATAATACCGCCACACCATAACCACATAGTGACTGAATAATACCCCCATACTGTTACTGAATAATACCTCCACACCATAACCACATAGTGACTGAATAATACCCCCATACTGTTACTGAATAATACCGCCACACCATAACCACATAGTGACTGAATAATACCCCCATACTGTTACTAAATAATACCTCCACACCATAACCACATAGTGACTGAATAATACCCCCATACTGTTACTGAATAATACCACCACACCATAACCACATAGTGACTGAATAATACCACCATACTGTTACTGAATAATACCCCCATACTGTTACTGAATAATACCGCCACACCATAACCACATAGTGACTGAATAATACCACCATACTGTTACTGAATAATACCCCCATACTGTTACTGAATAATACTGCCACATCATAACCACATAGTGACTGAATAATACCCCCATACTGTTACTGAAGAATACCGCCACACCATAACCACATAGTGACTGAATAATACCCCCATACTGTTACTGAATAATACCCCCATACTGTTACTGAATAATACCACCACACCATAACCACATAGTGACTGAATAATACCCCCATACTGTTACTGAATAATACCCCCATACTGTTACTGAATAATACCGCCACACCATAACCACATAGTGACTGAATAATACCCCCATACTGTTACTGAATAATACCCCCATACTGTTACTGAATAATACCGCCACATCATAAACACATAGTGACTGAATAATACCCCCATACTGTTACTGAATAATACCTCCACACCATAACCACATAGTGACAGAATAATACCCCCATACTGTTACTGAATAATACCCCCATACTGTTACTGAATAATACCGCCACACCATAATCACATAGTGACTGAATAATACCCCCATACTGTTACTGAATAATACTGCCACATCATAACCACATAGTGACTGAATAATACCCCCATACTGTTACTGAATAATACCACCACACCATAACCACATAGTGACTGAATAATACCCCCATACTGTTACTGAATAATACCGCCACACCATAATCACATAGTGACTGAATAATACCCCCATACTGTTACTGAATAATACCTCCACACCATAACCACATAGTGACTGAATAATACTCCCATACAGTTACTGAATAATACCGCCACATCATAAACACATAGTGACTGAATAATACCCCCATACTGTTACTGAATAATACCACCACACCATAACCACATAGTAACTGAATAATACCCCCATACTGTTACTGAATAATACCTCCACACCATAACCACATAGTGACAGAATAATACCCTCGTACTGTTACTGAATAATACCGCCACACCATAACCACATAGTGACTGAATAATACCCCCATACTGTTACTGAATAATACCACCACACCATAACCACATAGTGACTGAATAATACCCCCATACTGTTACTGAATAATACCGCCACACCATAACCACATAGTGACTGAATAATACCCCCATACTGTTACTGAATAATACCTCCACACCATAACCACATAGTGACTGAATAATACCCCCATACTGTTACTGAATAATACTGCCACATCATAAACACATAGTGACTGAATAATACCCCCATACTGTTACTGAATAATACCTCCACACCATAACCACATAGTGACGGAATAATACCCCCATACTGTTACTGAATAATACCTCCACACCATAACCACATAGTAACTGAATAATACCCCCATACTGTTACTGAATAATACCGCCACATCATAAACACATAGTGACTGAATAATACCCCCATACTGTTACTGAATAATACCTCCACACCATAACCACATAGTGACGGAATAATACCGCCACACCATAACCACATAGTGACTGAATAATACCCCCATACTGTTACTGAATAATACCACCACACCATAACCACATAGTGACTGAATAATACCCCCATACTGTTACTGAATAATACCGCCACACCATAACCACATAGTGACTGAATAATACCCCCATACTGTTACTGAATAATACCTCCACACCATAACCACATAGTGACTGAATAATACCCCCATACTGTTACTGAATAATACTGCCACATCATAAACACATAGTGACTGAATAATACCCCCATACTGTTACTGAATAATACCTCCACACCATAACCACATAGTGACGGAATAATACCCCCGTACTGTTACTGAATAATACCGCCACACCATAACCACATAGTGACTGAATAATGCCCCCATACTGTTACTGAATAATACCGCCACACCATAACCACATAGTGACTGAATAATACCACCATACTGTTACTGAATAATAGCACCACAGCATAACCACATAGTGACTGAATAATACCCCCATACTGTTACTGAATAATACCGCCACACTATAATCACATAGTGACTGAATAATACCCCCATACTGTTACTGAATAATACCTCCACACCATAACCACATAGTGACTGAATAATACCCCCATACTGTTACTGAATAATAGCACCACAGCATAACCACATAGTGACTGAATAATACCCCCATACTGTTACTGAATAATACCACCACACCATAACCACATAGTGACTGAATAATACCTCCATACTGTTACTGAATAATACCACCACACCATAACCACATAGTGACTGACTAATACCCCCATACTGTTACTGAATAATACCACCACACCATAACCACATAGTGACTGAATAATACCCCCATACTGTTACTGAATAATACTGCCACACCATAACCACATAGTGACTGAATAATACCTCCATACTGTTACTGAATAATACCTCCACACCATAACCACATAGTGACTGAATAATACCCCCATACTGTTACTGAATAATACTGCCACACCATAACCACATAGTGACTGAATAATAACCCCATACTGTTACTGAATAATACCTCCACACCATAACCACATAGTGACTGAATAATACCCCCATACTGTTACTGAATAATACCTCCACACCATAACCACATAGTGACTGAATAATACCCCCATACTGTTACTGAATAATACCTCCACACCATAACCACATAGTGACTGAATAATAACCCCATACTGTTACTGAATAATACCTCCACACCATAATCACATAGTGACTGAATAATACCTCCATACTGTTACTGAATAATACCGCCACACCATAATCACATAGTGACTGAATAATACCACCATACTGTTACTGAATAATAGCACCACAGCATAACCACATAGTGACTGAATAATACCCCCACACTGTTACTGAATAATAGCACCACAGCATAACCACATAGTGACTGAATAATACCCCCACACTGTTACTGAATAATAGCACCACAGCATAACCACATAGTGACTGAATAATACCCCCATACTGTTACTGAATAATACCGCCACACCATAACCACACAGTGACTGAATAATACCCCCATACTGTTACTGAATAATACCTCCACACCATAACCACATAGTGACTGAATAATACCCGCATACTGTTACTGAATAATACCACCACACCATAACCACAGTGACTGAATAATACCCCCATACTGTTACTGAATAATACCTCCACACCATAACCACATAGTGACTGAATAATACCCCCATACTGTTACTTAATAATACCTCCACACCATAACCCCATACTGTTACTGAATAATACCGCCACACCATAACCACATAGTGACTGAATAATAACCCCATACTGTTACTGAATAATACCACCACACCATAACCACATAGTGACTGAATAATAACCCCATACTGTTACTGAATAATACCACCACACTATAATTACATAGTGACTGAATAATACCCCCCATACTGTTACTGAATAATACTGCCACATCATAACCACATAATGACTGAATAATACCACCATACTGTTACTGAATAATACTGCCACACCATAACCACATAGTGACTGAATAATACCCCCATACTGTTACTGAATAATACCTCCACACCATAACCACATAGTGACTGAACAATATCCCCATACTGTTACTGAATAATACCTCCACAACATAACCACATAGTAACTGAATAATACCCCCATACTGTTACTGAATAATACCGCCACACCATAACCACATAGTGACTGAATAACACCCCCATACTGTTACTGAATAATACCCTATACTGTTACTGAATAATACCACCACACCATAACTACATAGTGACTGAATAATACCCCCATACTGTTACTGAATAATACCTCCACACCATAACCACATAGTGACTGAATAATACCACCACACCATAACCACATAGTGACTGAATAATACCCCATACTGTTACTGAATAATATCCCCATACAGTTACTGAATAATACCAACACACCATAACCACACAGTGACTGAATAATACCCCCATACTGTTACTGAATAATACCACCACACCATAACCACATAGTGACTGAATAATACCCCCATACTGTTACTGAATAATACCACCACACCATAACCACATAGTGACTGAATAATACCACCATACTTTTACTGAATAATACCTCCACACCCTAACCACATAGTGACTGAATAATACCCCCATACTGTTACTGAATAATACCTCCACACTATAGCCACATAGTGACTGAATAATACCCCCATACTGTTACTGAATAATACTGCCACATCATAACCACATAGTGACTGAATAATACACCCATACTGCTACTGAATAATACCTCCACACCATAACCACATAGTAACTGAATAATATCCCCATACAGTTACTGAATAATACCACCACACCATAACCACATAGTGACTGAATAACACCCCCATACTGTTACTGAATAATACCACCACACCATAACCACATAGTAACTGAATAATATCCCCATACAGTTACTGAATAATACCTCCACACCATAACCACATAGTGACTGAATAATACCCCCATACAGTTACTGAATAATACCAACACACCATAACCACACAGTGACTGAATAATACCCCCATACTGTTACTGAATAATACCAACACACCATAACCACACAGTGACTGAATAATACCCCCATACTGTTACTGAATAATACCACCACACCATAACCACACAGTGACTGAATAATACCCCCATGCTGTTACTGAATAATACCTCCACACTATAGCCACATAGTGACTGAATAATACCCCCATACTGTTACTGAATAATACTGCCACATCATAACCACATAGTGACTGAATAATACCACCATACTGTTACTCAATAATACTGCCACACCATAACCACATAGTGACTGAATAATACCCCCATACTGTTACTGAATAATACCACCACACCATAACCACATAGTGACTGAATAATACCCCCATACTGTTACTGAATAATACCTCCACACCATAACCACATAGTGACTGAATAATACCACCATACTGTTACTGAATAATACCACCACGCCATAACCACATAGTGACTGAATAATACCCCCATACTGTTATTGAATAATACCGCCACACTATAATCACATAGTGACTGAATAATACCCCCATACTGTTACTGAATAATACCACCACACCATAACCACATAGTGACTGAATAATACCTCCATACTGTTACTGAATAATACCACCACACCATAACCACATAGTGACTGAATAATACCCCCATACTGTTACTGAATAATACCGCCACACCATAACCACATAGTGACTGAATAATACCTCCATACTGTTACTGAATAATACCTCCACACCATAACCACATAGTGACTGAATAATACCCCCATACTGTTACTGAATAATACTGCCACACCATAACCACATAGTGACTGAATAATACCCCCATACTGTTACTGAATAATACTGCCACACCATAACCACATAGTGACTGAATAATAACCCCATACTGTTACTGAATAATACCTCCACACCATAACCACATAGTGACTGAATAATACCCCCATACTGTTACTGAATAATACCTCCACACCATAACCACATAGTGACTGAATAATAACCCCATACTGTTACTGAATAATACCTCCACACCATAATCACATAGTGACTGAATAATAACCCCATACTGTTACTGAATAATACCTCCACACCATAATCACATAGTGACTGAATAATACCTCCATACTGTTACTGAATAATACCGCCACACCATAATCACATAGTGACTGAATAATACCACCATACTGTTACTGAATAATAGCACCACAGCATAACCACATAGTGACTGAATAATACCCCCACACTGTTACTGAATAATAGCACCACAGCATAACCACATAGTGACTGAATAATACCCCCACACTGTTACTGAATAATAGCACCACAGCATAACCACATAGTGACTGAATAATACCCCCATACTGTTACTGAATAATACCACCACACCATAACCACACAGTGACTGAATAATACCACCATACTGTTACTGAATAATACCTCCACACCATAACCACATAGTGACTGAATAATACCACCATACTGTTACTGAATAATACCCCTACACCATAATCACATAGTGACTGAATAATACCCCCATACTGTTACTGAATAATACCACCACACCATAACCACATAGTGACTGAATAATACCTCCATACTGTTACTGAATAATACCTCCACACCATAACCACATAGTGACTGAATAATACCTCCATACTGTTACTGAATAATACCTCCACACCATAACCACACATTAACTGAATAATACCACCATACTGTTACTGAATAATACCACCACGCCATAACCACATAGTGACTGAATAATACCCCCATACTGTTATTGAATAATACCGCCACACTATAATCACATAGTGACTGAATAATACCCCATACTGTTACTGAATAATACCACCATACTGTTACTGAATAATACCTCCACACCATAACCACATAGTGACTGAATAATACCCCCATACTGTTACTGAATAATACCACCACACCATAACCACATAGTGACTGAATAATACCACCATACTGTTACTGAATAATACCTCCACTATAACCACATAGTGACTGAATAATACCACCATACAGTTACTGTATAATACCTCCACACCATAACCACATAGTGACTGAATAATACCTCCATACTGTTACTGAATAATACCTCCACACCATAACCACACATTAACTGAATAATACCCCCATACTGTTACTGAATAATACCGCCACACCATAACCACATAGTGACTGAATAATACCATCATTTCAGTTACTGAATAATACCACCACACCATAACCACATAGTGACTGAATAATACCCCCATACTGTTACTGAATAATACCTCCACACCATAACTACACAGTGACTGAATAATACCCCCATACTGTTACTGAATAATACCTCCACACCATAACCACATAGTGACTGAATAATATCCCCATACTGTTACTGAATAATACCTCCACACCATAACCACACAGTGACTGAATAATACCCCCATACTGTTACTGAATAATACCACCACACCATAACCACACAGTGACTGAATAATACCCCCATACTGTTACTGAATAATACCTCCACACCATGACCACATAGTGACTGAATAATACCCCCATACTGTTACTGAATAATACCGCCACACCATAACCACATAGTGACTGAATAATACCCCCATACTGTTACTGAATAATACCCCCGTACTGTTACTGAATAATGCCTCCATACCCTAACCACATAGTGACTGAATAATACCCCCATACTGTTACTGAATAATACCTCCATACCCTAACCACATATTGACTGAATAATACCCCCATACTGTTACTGAATAATACCACCACACCATAACCACATAGTGACTGAATAATACCCCCATACTGTTACTGAATAATACCTCCACACTATAGCCACATAGTGACTGAATAATACCCCCATACTGTTACTGAATAATACTGCCACATCATAACCACATAGTGACTGAATAATACCCCCATACTGCTACTGAATAATACCTCCACACCATAACCACATAGTAACTGAATAATATCCCCATACAGTTACTGAATAATACCACCACACCATAACCACATAGTGACTGAATAATACCCCCATACTGCTACTGAATAATACCTCCACACCATAACCACATAGTAACTGAATAATATCCCCATACTGTTACTGAATAATACCACCACACCATAACCACATAGTAACTGAATAATATCCCCATACAGTTACTGAATAATACCTCCACACCATAACCACATAGTGACTGAATAATACCCCCGTACTGTTACTGAATAATACCTCCACACCATAACCAAATAGTGACCGAATAATACCCCCATACTGTTACTGAATAATACCGCCACACCATAACCATATAGTGACTGAATAATACCCCCATACTGTTACTGAATATTAGCACCACACCATAACCACATAGTGACTGAATAATACCCCCGTACTGTTACTGAATAATACCAACACACCATAACCACACAGTGACTGAATAATACCCCCGTACTGTTACTGAATAATACCACCACACCATAACCACATAGTGACTGAATAATATCCCCATACAGTTACTGAATAATACCAACACACCATAACCACACAGTGACTGAATAATACCCCCATACTGTTACAGAATAATACCTCCACACCATAACCACACAGTGACTGAATAATACCCCCGTACTGTTACTGTTACTGAATAATACCTCCACACCATAACCACATAGTGACTGAATAATATCCCCATACAGTTACTGAATAATACCAGCACACCATAACCACACAGTGACTGAATAATACCCCCATACTGTTACTGAATAATACCAACACACCATAACCACACAGTGACTGAATAATACCCCCATACTGTTACTGAATAATACCACCACACCATAACCACATAGTGACTGAATAATACCCCCATACTGTTACTGAATAATACCACCACACCATAACCACATAGTGACTGAATAATACCCCCATACTGTTACTGAATAATACCCCCATACTGTTACTGAATAATACCTCCACACCATAACCACATAGTGACTGAATAATACCCCCATACTGTTACTGAATAATACCACCACACCATAACCACATAGTGACTGAATAATACCCCCATGCTGTTACTGAATAATACCTCCACACTATAGCCACATAGTGACTGAATAATACCCCCATACTGTTACTGAATAATACTGCCACATCATAACCACATAGTGACTGAATAATACCACCATACTGTTACTGAATAATACTGCCACACCATAACCACATAGTGACTGAATAATACCACCATACTGTTACTGAATAATAGCACCACAGCATAACCACATAGTGACTGAATAATACCCCCATACTGTTACTGAATAATACCGCCACACTATAATCACATAGTGACTGAATAATACCCCCATACTGTGACTGAATAATACCTCCACACCATAACCACATAGTGACTGAATAATACCCCCATACTGTTACTGAATAATAGCACCACAGCATAACCACATAGTGACTGAATAATACCCCCATACTGTTACTGAATAATACCACCACACCATAACCACTTAGTGACTGAATAATACCTCCATACTGTTACTGAATAATACCACCACACCATAACCACATAGTGACTGAATAATACCCCCATACTGTTACTGAATAATACTGCCACACCATAACCACATAGTGACTGAATAATACCTCCATACTGTTACTGAATAATACCGCCACACCATAACCACATAGTGACTGAATAATAACCCCATACTGTTACTGAATAATACCTCCACACCATAACCACATAGTGACTGAATAATACCCCCATACTGTTACTGAATAATACTGCCACACCATAACCACATAGTGACTGAATAATACCCCCATACTGTTACTGAATAATACCGCCACACCATAACCACATAGTGACTGAATAATACCCCCATACTGTTACTGAATAATACCGCCACACCATAACCACATAGTGACTGAATAATACCATCATACAGTTACTGAATAATACCACCACACCATAACCACATAGTGACTGACTAATACCCCCATACTGTTACTGACTAATACCTCCACACCATAACTACATAGTGACTGAATAATACCGCCATACTGTTACTGAATAATACCTCCACACCATAACCACATAGTGACTGAATAATACCCCCATACTGTTACTGAATAATACCGCCACACCATAACCACATAGTGACTGCATAATACCCCCGTACTGTTACTGAATAATACCTCCACACCATAACCACATAGTGACTGAATAATACCCCCATACTGTTACTGAATAATACTGCCACACCATAACCACATAGTGACTGAATAATACCCCCATACTGTTACTGAATAATACTGCCACACCATAACCACATAGTGACTGAATAATAACCCCATACTGTTACTGAATAATACCTCCACACCATAACCACATAGTGACTGAACAATATCCCCATACTGATACTGAATAATACCACCACACCATAACCACATAGAGACTGAATAATACCCCATACTGTTACTGAATAATACCGCCACACCATAACCACATAGTGACTGAATAATACCACCATACTGTTACTGAATAATACCGCCACACCATAACCACATAGTGACGGAATAATACCACCATACTGTTACTGAATTATACCACCACACCATAACCACATAGTGACTGAATAATACCCCCCATACTGTTACTAAATAATATCCCCATACAGTTACTGAATAATACCAACACACCATAACCACACAGTGACTGAATAATACCCCCATACTGTTACTGAATAAAACCACCACACCATAACCACATAGTGACTGAATAATACCCCCATACTGTTACTGAATAATACTGCCACATCATAACCACATAGTGACTGAATAATACCCCCATACTGTTACTGAATAATACCGCCACACCATAACCACATAGTGACTGAATAATATCCCCATACAGTTACTGAATAATATCCCCATACTGTTACTGAATAATACCTCCATACCCTAACCACATAGTGACTGAATAATACCCCCATACTGTTACTGTATAATACCTCCACACCATAACCACATAGTAACTGAATAATACCCCCATACTGTTACTGAATAATACTGCCACACCATAACCACATAGTGACTGAATAATAACACCATACTGTTGCTGAATAATACCACCACACCATAGCCACATAGTGACTGAATAATACCCCCATACAGTTACTGAATAATACCAACACACCATAACCACACAGTGACTGAATAATACCCCCATACTGTTACTGAATAATACCACCACACCATAACCACATAGTGACTGAATAATACCCCCATACTGCTACTGAATAATACCACCACACCATAACCACATAGTGACTGAATAATACCCCCATACTGTTACTGAATAATACCTCCACACCATAACCACATAGTGACTGAATAATACCCCCATACTGTTACTGAATAATACCTCCACACTTTAGCCACATAGTGACTGAATAACACCCCCATACTGTTACTGAATAATACCCAACCATAACCACATAGTGACTGAATAATACCACCATACTGTTACTGAATAATACCACCACATAGTGACTGAATAATACCCCCATACTGCTACTGAATAATACCACCACACCATAACCACATAGTGACTGAATAATACCCCCATACTGTTACTGAATAATACCTCCACACCATAACCACATAGTGACTGAATAATACCCCCATACTGTTACTGAATAATACCTCCACACTTTAGCCACATAGTGACTGAATAATACCCCATACTGTTACTGAATAATACCGCCACACCATAACCACATAGTGACTGAATAATACCACCATACTGTTACTGAATAATACCGCCACACCATAACCACATAGAGACTGAATAATACCCCCATACTGTTACTGAATAATACCGCCACACCATAACCACATAGTGACGGAATAATACCACCATACTGTTACTGAATAATACCACCACACTATAACCACATAGTGACTGAATAATACCCCCCATACTGTTACTGAATAATACCAACACACCATAACCACATAGTGACTGAATAATACCCCCATACTGTTACTGAATAATACTGCCACATCATAACCACATAGTGACTGAATAATACCCCCATAATTCTACTGAATAATACCACCACACCATAAACACACAGTGACTGAATAATACCCCCATAGTGTTACTGAATAATACCGCCACTCCATAACCACTTAGTGACTGAATAAAAAACACTATACAAAGACCAATATTACCACCATATAGCGACCATATAGTGGTAGATAACAGTTATACACAGGAGCTCTGCAGACCATATAAGTGATTACAGCACATTTATATCTAGTGACTCACAGGTGATGTTTTCTCTGATTCGAATCGTTCACTTTCCCTTTTTTTTCTCTATCCGGCCCAGACCACTGTGACGACTTATTCCAGCCACGACTCGTCTCTGCAGAATTTGACACATTTTGGTTTCTCGCTTTTCAAGCACCCACCACACCTATACCCCATCCTCTAAACAAACTCGTAATCTACAGTGCCCCAGATGGTAATAATGATCCCTCAGTGCTTGACACAATAAAAGTGCCCCTTCAGTAACTGTGCCCCCACAGCAGTAATGCCCCCTTTGTGCCCCTGTAGATAGCGACACACATAGCCCCCCTGTAGATAGCGCCACAGTCCTCCCCCCTTATATAGTGCCACACAACCCCCCTTAGTAGATTGTGCCACACAGCCCCCCCTTAGTAGATCGTGCCACACAGCCCCCCCTTAGTAGATCATGCCACACAGCCCCACTTAGTAGAAAGTGCCATACAGCCCCTCTTGTATATAGTGACACACAGCACCCCTCCCTTGTATATATAGTGCCACACAGCCCCCGTACCTTGTATATTGAGCCACAATGCCCTCCCCTTGTATATAGTGCCACAATGCCCTCCCCTTGTATATAGTGCCACACACCCTCCCTCCTTGTATATAGTGCTGCACAGCAATCCCCCCCCTGTATATTGCCACACAGCCCCCCTCCCTTGTATACAGTGCCACACATAAACCCCCTTATTTATAGTGCTACACAGCCCTCCTCTCCCTTGTGTATAGTGATACACATCCCCCCTCCCTTGTATATAGTGCAATATAGAACCACCCTTGTATATAGTGCCACACAGCACCCCCTCTCTTGTATATAGTGTCACACAGTGACCCCCTTGTATATAGTGCTACACAGAACCCCCCCTTGTATATAGTGGCACACAGAACCTAGCCTTGTATATAGTGCAACAACCCCCTGTATATAGTGCTACACAGCCCCCTCTCCCTCGTATATAGTGCTACACAGCACCCACTTGTATATAGTGATACACAGTGCCCCCCTTGTATATAGTGCCACACAGAACCTAGCCTTGTATATAGTGCCACGGTATATAGTGGTACACAGCCCCCCTCCCTTGTATATAGTGCTACACAGCGCCCCCTTGTATATAGTGCCAAACAGAACCCCTCTTGTATATAGTGCCACACAGAACCCCCCATTGCCTATAGTAACACCCACCTCCCTTGTATATAGTGGTACACAGCCCCCCTTGCATATAGTGCCACACAGAACCCCCCTTGTGTATATAGTGCCACACCCCTCTCTTGTATATAGTGCCACCCTCCTCCCTTGTATATAGTGTTACACAGCCCCCCTTGAATATAGTGCCACACAGCGCCCCCCGCCTTGTATATAGTGTGACACAGCGCCCCCTTGTATGTGTATATATATATATATACTGCCACCCCCGTTATATATAGTGCTACACAGCCCCCTCCCTTGTATATAGTGCTACATAGCCCCCTCCCTTGTATATAGTGCCACACAGAACCCCCCCTTGTATATAGTGCCACACCCCTCTCTTGTATATAGTGCCACCCTCCTCCCTTGTATATAGTGTTACACAGCCTCCCTTGTATATAGTGCTACACAGCGCCCCCCCTGTATATTGCCACATAGCCCTCACCCCAAAATAATATTTTTGTACTTACCTTGCCCCGTTCCCGCGACGGACCGAGGGATGCACTACCTCTTTGGGGAACGCATGCGTAGACCAGCGTGATGCAGTGACGTCATCACGCTGGCCTGCGCAGAGAGTCTACCCAGGGCCTTATAGGCTGCAGGCCTAACGTGACCTGCAGCCTATAGTATTCAATTTTATCTGCGTCCTGAGGATGCAGATACAAGTGAATGTGGCTGTCGCTAGCACCAGGCCCCCTCCGGTACTAGCGATTCCGTCGGGCATGAGGGGGCCCGTGCCGCCTGGCCCATAAATGTTATGGGCCAGGTGGTGCGGGCCCCATAGCAGCGCGGGCAGGGGGCCCTAAGATGATGGGGGCCCCAGGAAATTGCCCAGTTTGCCCCCCCCTAACGCCGGCCCTGGATATAATAGGAAATATGGACTGGGGCTGGACAACCCCTCTAAGAAGTTTTGGAGCTAGTCAAGTGATTTCTGTCAGCCAATCAGCTTAAAGGGCCATTCATTTTTTGGGACTGGAAACCCCCTTTAAGCAGGATAGACACAGTGCAGCATACAGCTGTTTTAGGGCATATTATCACGTGGTGTAATTGCTGCAAATTTTCCGTCCGGATCTGCAGGCGGAAAATGACGCACAGGAAATGTTCCCGGTGCAGATTATACATTTATGCAGCGAATTTGCTGCGCAATTGTTGCTAAATTTCCCGATTAGGTTTAGTGGGGAAGTCAAATTCTACAGCAAATGACATCTTTTGCGGAATTTGCTGCGAATATGCAGGATAAAAAAAAAGCCTATACTTACCACGTCCCTGCTCTTCCGGCCGCTCTGTGTCCACGCTGCCCCCTATGATGACATTTCATCACATGTAACTTGCAGCCAATCACATTTTATTTGATTTTTGCAGCGGCCGTTTTTCGCAGCGGAAAATTCTGCCACATATACGCCCACCATGTGCTGCTAATACTGCATGTTCTGGGTCGTGTTCTGTGCAGCGTATACGCCCTGTGTGAACATACACGTAAACTTATATCCGTCTCTGGGAAAGCTGGGTGACAGCCACAGTGGTGGCTAATAACACTCCCTTCAGTGTTGTCACCCAGCTTTCCCATGCTCCTGAATGACCAGTCTGCTTTAGTATAGAGTAATTTGGGAGTGGGGGATATGCTGCGGCAGAAGATTTGCCTCCCAGGACAGCTAGAACACCGTATTTGTGGTCGCCTGCTCCGGAAATTGCGCCTGTTTTATTTGTATGTGGGCCATACAGCCTGGTTGGATGCAGGAAATGTAATACCGCATCACTCGGTGGATTTGTCAATCTAAATGGGACTATGGGCGCTGTAATGGCGGCCATAATAATTGCCACCCAGCTTTCCCAGAATGGGATTTGCCTAAGAAAGCGTTGAATGGACGACTCTGATATTTTCCGGCAGGTATGGCCGCGCTCGGAGCCTCGCGTGTATTCGGATCGCGCAGCTCTAGTTTTAAATTTCACTAAATGTAAAAGGAATTAACTCCGTAAACCCTGCGTGTCATCATCTGTCCAAACATGTCAGCTGTGACAAATGACCGCAACCGCTCCACAAGTCAAACAGGCCTGAGCGCTAATCCCCAGTGACCGGCAGAATGACATTTTTGTACGAGCGATCGTAAAATCAGCGCAGCTTTGTGTAAATGTGGCGGCTGCGCGGGTGAGTAGACTGGGTAAATACGGAGAAGCACGCAGTGGGGGAGGGGGCGCTGATCCGCCATCACCTCTCATCTCTTTTCTCTTTCCTGGAATGTAGAAGAAATGGCGTTTGCTCCACCTAAGAACATGGAGGGAGCGAAGCTGCAAACGAAAATGAGCACATGGACGCCCCTGAACCACCCGCTGATGAACGACAAGGTGGGGCGGCAGGCCGCTGATGGCGTACGGTTTTGCCGCTATTTTTGATGCTTTTGTTATTACGCAAACCAAAAAAGTCTCATGTAAATGTACCGGTACAGCAACGCACGCAACCTCAATGTTTACCTGTAGGGGAAAATGTTGCGCCATAGTCTAATGTACGTTTGTATTAATTCCACACGGTTTTCAAGATCTCTTCTTGCGGTCATTGAATTGGAACTTGTTTCTGTCTAAGGCTATGTTCACACGCAGTGACTAAAAACGTCTGAAAATACGGAGCTGTTTTCAAGCGACAACAGCTCCTGATTTTCAGACGTTTTTTGTAACCACTCGCGTATTTTACGGCCGTTATCGGAGCTGTTTTTCAATGGAGTCAATGAAAAACGCCTCCAAAAATGTCCCAAGAAGTGACATGTACTTATTTTTCGCGGGCGTCTCTTTACGCGCCGTATTTTGACAGCGACGCGTAAAATTAAGCCTCGTGGGAACAGAATATCGTAAAACCCATTGACACAATGGGCAGATGTTTGTAGGTGTATTAGGGGCGTTTTCTCAGGCGTAATTCGAGGCGTAAAACGCCTGAATTACGTCTGAAAACCGTGCGTGTGAACATACCCTAGCAGATGAAAGTCTGTCTTGGTCATGTGATGGACACACCGGTGCAGGACACGTTAGAAGACTCAGCTCGGATAACTGTAACGAGTCATGCACCTGTGTGATCATCACATGACCAGGTCAGATTTAGATCCTATGGTCACAACTTTCTTTCTCATAGGGAAACTTGAAGTTGCCAGCGACTCACGGTAATGCCGCAATTGCATGTCACATCACGTCCAACTCTGTGTCGCCATGGAGCGCTGCTCTGAAGTGGTTTTATTGAAATAAAGTTTTGTGAAATGTTCTGTAACTTTCTTATACACTTAGAAACTTCTTAAAGAGGATCTGTCACCAGTTTATTCATTCTCTATCTCCTAACTAATCTAATGGGCTATGATGCTGATAATTACAATGTATTTTGTTTTTCAATAACGGTTATTATTTGCAGTTTTGTGCATTTTTCTAAATATATTAATATGGCTCTAATAGCCAAATGGGAGGGGACTCTTTCTTTTCACTCTGGGCGGTGTAATGTTTTCTGTATGACGCTGTCCAATCAGCATACAGCTCCTCCCACTTCCCTGCCCTGCAACACAGAGTATACAGCTTCCATTCCAGACTATGTATTCAACAGGTGATATCTCCGGTTGTTTCAGAACTGCGATCCTGGTGTCTTATGAAAGATTGGAATCTCCTCTTTTATATGACACCAGAACCGCTGTTCTAGGTGGTCCGCAGCCAGAAATATGGCTATTTGAAGTGATCCCCCTTCCCTCCAGCCTCAGTCTCTTGCGCTGTGTGAAGCAGCTTCATTCTGATTGGACAGTGTCAGAGGCTGGGAGGAGGCTCCACCTCCGGAGAATCGCTGCTGTTACCTCCCACTTGTCTAGTACAGCCTTATTTACATATTTAGAAAAAAACTCATAACTTCTAAAATAATAAACATTTTGGGACCCAATTTCCACTATTATTATCAGTGTGACCGCGCCTATTAGATTAGCCAGGAGATTGGGCGTTATTAAACTAGTGACAGATCGTTTCTGTTCACATGGTGCATCTGCTTATTACCGCAAACACGCCATGGTTTTTGCGAAATCGCTGCAAGACAACAGCATTTTGGGGCAATTTTGCGGTAGTCTCGGCAAAAAAACGCAATTTGACCGCACTGTGTGAATAGACGGTAAAAATCTCTGCTTACTGGCAGGCCCCATGCACACGACCCTAAAAATCATCCGTAATTGCGGACCGTAACTATGGTCCGCAATTACGGACCCATTCACTTCTATTGACCACGGACAACTTCCCGTATATTTGCGGGAAGGTGTCCGGGCCGTAGAAATGTTCAGAAAATTATGGAACATGTCCGTTCTTTTGCTTTTTACAAGCCGTGCTCCCATACTTTGTATTGTACTGCCACACATGTACCTTGCACAGGCCGAAAATGCAGCCCACCGTGCCCGTAATTGCGGCTTGTGATTACAAGCACGGCCGTGTGCAGGGGGCCTTAGGGAATGTAAACATCAATTCAGAGGCTGAAAACCTAGTCTTGATCTAGTCCTGCTCACACAGCTGAATGTTTTTAGAAGTATCTGTCCAGTACAGCAGCAGCAGCACAAATCTGTCCTGAAGGCTTGTTACAATGTATCAGTGGGGGTAAAGCGTATCAGCCTGGAGTCTAGGATAAGAGATGCTGCCTTCAGCTCATAGAGGGTTGATTACTCTAGACCAGTGGTTCCCAACAGGGGTGCCGTGGCACTCCTCTGAACCACTGTGGCCGTGCTTTTTCTCCTCACGGCGCAAAGTGCTTGTCAGGAGGAGGAGATTTTTTGCAGCCAACTTGTATTTAGCACCCCCCACATCTGTAGATGGCACCCTGTGGCCGGGAATTCCGCTCCTGAATGAAGCGCTTGATGTCTCTGTCCATATATGGAGTGGAATCCCCGGTCACCGGCAATGCTGTGGATGGGCATTCCGCTTCAGGGTTTGCCCCTGATGTCTCTGTCCATATATGGACAGAGACATCATGCGCTCCCTTCAGGAGCGGAATCCCCGGCAACATGGGGATTCCTCTCCTTCCGGGAGTTACAGTGCGCTATGTATAGGAAGGGGGGGGGGGGTGCCATCTACAGAGGTGGGGGGGCGCTATCTACAATGGGGCTGTGTGGCACTACCTATAAGGTGCTGTGTGGCACTACCTACAAGGGGGCAATGTAGTAAGTACCTTTACGCAGAGTATCCGCCCTGTGTGAACTTACCGTAATGAGCGGCTCAGATGGGGCAATTGAACATGATCAGGACAGGTTTTCAATTTCAGAATGTATAAATAAATTCCACATTCACTGACAGCAAGCAGAGAAATCATCTTATATATCAGTACAGTTACTTCACTTTAGATTTAGTCTACGGTTCAATGGCGACTTTTGATTGTGCAACAGTCGCCGTAAAATTGTGGGTTACTGCAACTATCGTGTTTCTCACTAAAGCGGGAAAAGTACGACAAAAAGGGGTCATGGAGCCCCAGTCTTAAAGCAGTATTCCCATGTTACACATTTATGGCACGTCCACTGGATATACTATAAATATGTTATACGTGCGGGTCCAACCTGTGGACTGCCACCTATCAGGAGAATCGGTCGCAGGTAGAAGTTGCAGCTATCACGCATTTATGGCATATCCATTCCTGTGTAAGGTGGGAATGCCCCTTTAAACTGTTCAGATATTGAGTTCTGTCCCGCTCTATCACATTGTATCCTATGTGCACTGTATACATGTGACTTACTGCTGTGGACCTCTGTGTTTATATAGGTGTTTGAAGAAAGAGGAGCTTTACTCGGAAAGTGGGTACGAGGCGATCCTCCGTCCATTCATTCACGTGATGTATAAGTCATGATGACTGTTCTACTCCTGTCCCCCATGATCAATAGGGTTTTATTGTGTCCATAAATATTCTGTGACATCGTCATTTTTATGTTATTCCTCTAATGTTTGCTAGAAAAAGAATAATATTCTATACAGCTCTATAGATGGAGCTTCATGGCCTTCACACCCATACTGATCTACTAGTAATTCACATATAGAATTCATCTACATAAACAGCAGAGTCACTGTGTACATACATTACATTACTTATCCTGTACTGATCCTGAGTTACATCCTGTATTATACTCCAGAGCTGCACTCACTATTCTGCTGGTGGAGTCACTGTGTACATACATTACTTATCCTGTACTGATCCTGAGTTACATCCTGTATTATACTCCAGAGCTGCACTCACTATTCTGCTGGTGGAGTCACTGTGTACATATATTACTTATCCTGTACTGATCCTGAGTTACATCCTGTATTATACTCCAGAGCTGCACTCACTATTCTGCTGGTGGTCACTGTGTACATACATTACATTACTTATCCTGTACTGATCCTGAGTTACATCCTGTATTATACTCCAGAGCTGCACTCCCTATTCTGCTTGTGAAGTCACTGTGTACATACATTACATTACTTATCCTGTACTGATCCTGAGTTACAGCCTGTATTATACTCCAGAGCTGCACTCACTATTCTGCTTGTGAAGTCACTGTGTACATACATTACATCACTTATCCTGTACTGATCCTGAGTTACATCCTGTATTATACCCCAGAGCTGCACTCACTATTCTGCTGGTGGAGTCACTGTGTACATACATTACATTACTTATCCTGTACTGATCCTGAGTTACATCCTGTATTATACTCCAGAGCTGCACTCCCTATTCTGCTTGTGAAGTCACTGTGTACATACATTACATTACTTATCCTGTACTGATCCTGAGTTACAGCCTGTATTATACTCCAGAGCTGCACTCACTATTCTGCTTGTGAAGTCACTGTGTACATACATTACATCACTTATCCTGTACTGATCCTGAGTTACATCCTGTATTATACCCCAGAGCTGCACTCACTATTCTGCTGGTGGAGTCACTGTGTACATACATTACATTACTTATCCTGTACTGATCCTGAGTTACATCATGTATTATACTCCAGAGCTGCACTCACTATTCTGCTGGTGGAGTCACTGTGTACATACATTACATTACTTATCCTGTGCTGATCCGGAGTTATATCCTGTATTATACTTCAGAGCTGCACTCATTATTCTGCTGGGGGAGTCACTGTGTACATACATTATATTACTTATCCTGTACTGATCCTGAGTTACATCCTGTATTATACTCCAGAGCTGCACTCACTATTCTGCTGGTGGAGTCACTGTGTATATGCATTACATTACTTATCCTCTACTGATCCTGAGTTACATCCTGTATTATACTCCAGAGCTGTCCTCACTATTCTGCTGGTGGAGTCACTGTGTACATACATTACATTACTTATCCTGTACTGATCCCGAGTTATATCCTGTATTATACTCCAGAACTGCACTCACTATTCTGCTGGTGGAGTCACTGTGTACATACATTACATTACTTATCCTGTACTGATCCTGAGTTACATCCTGTATTATACCCCAGAGCTGCACTCACTATTCTGCTGGTGGAGTCACTGTGTACATACATTACATTACTTATCCTGTACTGATCCTGAGTTACATCCTGTATTATACTCCAGAGCTGTACTCACTATTCTGCTGGAGGAGTCACTGTGTACACACATTACATTACTTATCCTGTACTAATCCTGAGTTGCATCCTGTATTATACTCCAGAGCTGCACTCACTATTCTGCTGGTGGAGTCACTGTGTACATACATTACATTACTTATCCTGTACTGATCCTGAGTTACATCCTATATTATACTCCAGAGCTGCACTCACTATTCTGCTGGTAGAGTCACTGTGTACATACATTACATTATTTATCCTGTACTGATCCTGAGTTACATCCTGTATTATACTCCAGAGCTGCACTCACTATTCTGCTGGTGGAGTCACTGTGTACATACATTACATTACTTATCCTGTACTGATCCTGAGTTATATCCTGTATTATACTCCAGAGCTGCACTCACTATTCTGCTGGTGGAGTCACTGTGTACATACATTACATTACTTATCCTGTACTGATCCTGAGTTACATCCTGTATTATACTCCAGAGCTGCACTGACTATTCTGCTGGTGGAGTCACTGTGTACATTACATTACTTATCCTGTACCAATCCTGAGTTACAGCCGGTAATATACTCCAGAGCTGCATTCACATTTGTGCAAGCTTCAGAGCTGAAATCTCCTAGCACTTCAGTGTCTTTGCTTGCTCTGGTTATTTGTCTTATTGGCTGTGTAGTCTTTGCACCAGGCACTGTACAGTAATCTGATGTCAGATACTTAGTCACATTGAAAGCTGCATCCATAACTGGCTTGCACTTCTTATTAGGCTGGATTCACACGCGCATGTTCGGTCCCGGACCGAACACTCTGCAGGGAGCCGGGCTCCTAGCATCATAGTTATGTACGACGCTAGGTGTCCCTGCCTCTCTGTGGAACTACTGTCCCGTACTAGTATGGGACAGTTGTCCTGCAGCGAGGCAGGGACTCCTAGCGTCGTACATAACTATGCTCGCTGCAGTGTGTTCGGTCCGGGACTTGCGGCCGAAATACGTTCCGTACATTACGGATGTAACATGCTCGTATGAACCCAGCCTAAGTCCGCACGTTCTGACAGATACTTGCTGACAGTCTAGCTGAGATCCCAACATGGACTGCATTCTGCTTCATGCCATTGTGGGCAATGTCGCTTCTTCCTTATACCAGGCAACTATACAGTGCCTGCTGAAAACACTACATCTCCCACAATTCATTGCAGTAGAGCATGCACTTTACAGACATAGAATTAGCAGAAGGAAGCAATAACATGCAAAGTCCAGCAGCCTTAGAGCTAACTAAAGACAAGCATAATAGTAAATGCAGCTCTGGATGTGACTGGAGTATAAAACATGTAAATCAAGGTCAGTACGATATCAGTAAAGAAAAATATTTTTTAAATTATTATATGCAAATTTATAGACCCCTGTTCTTGGACGCTCAATAATCTGGAGATCCAGTGCCGGACTGCCCGAGTTTTGCTGCACGCTCCACGTAGCGCCCGTCCTACGCTCGGTTACCCATCGTCCTGAGAACATTCCTTTTCATAATGAAACTTCTCATTCATTTCTTTCCGCCTACTTGTTCTAGAGCCGGGCAAACATTTGTATTATGTGGAGGGACACAGGTGTCATTGTATAGGAGGGCTGTGTGCTTAGTAAATGAGCCTGTAAATGATGGGAGTCGCTGTCATTACCCGAGCTTCAATATTTGTTAATTAACCCCCGAGTGCGTCTCCTTCGCTTACACGTGCAGAACGGCTTGACGTTAAATACACAGATTAGGGAGATAAGAGGATGATGGGGGAGATCTCACATAGACACAGGTGGGACCTCGGATGAGCTCGGAAGGCGGTTGTATACGGGGACGACAGCCATGCAGCAGGATAAAGACTTAAAGGGGATGTTCACCTGCAACTACCTTGTGACCTGGGGCGTAGCTAAAGGCTCATGGGCCCCGGTACAAAAGTTCTTCTTGGGCCCCCCAACCTCTTCATGGCCGACGGCCCGCAGCATTCAACTGCATCGCTGGGTCTCCTAAGTGACCCATCAATGCAGCCCCAACAGCCAGGGGCGTAGATAAGGTCTTAAAACGTGAGCGGCAATAGCCCCAATACATATGTCCCCTCCCCCCCAAATGAGTCTATATATATCTATCAAAGACAGCATATCTATAGAACTATGACCCCTATAACTTAGGATTACATACAGAAGCTCAGCAGACAGTATCACACATCATAGGCTTAGATACAGCAGCTCAGCAGACAGTTTCACACATCATAGGCTTAGATACAGAGCCCAACGAACATTATTGCACATGATCGGCTTAGATACAGGGCCCAGTAGGCAGTATCTACATGGTGGGCTTAGATACAGCGCCTCAGCAGGCAGTATCACACATCATAGACTTAGATATAGAGCCCAACGAACAGTATCACACATGGTAAGCTTAGACACAGCAGCTCAGCAGACCGTTTCACACATCATAGGCTTAGATACAGAGCCCAGCAGACAGTATCACACATGGTCGGCTTAGATACAGGGCACAGCACACAGTATCACACATGGTAGGCTTAGATACAGGGCCCTCAGACAGTATCGCACATGGTCGGCTTAGATACAGGGCACAGCACACAGTATCACACATGGTCGGCTTAGATACAGGGCCCTCAGACAGTATTGATATACCCTCCTCGCTCCTGATCCTGGTTCTCTTCGGCTCCGTGCTCCGCGTGGGTCCTGACGCCATTCAGCATCATGACGTTGTGTCCCGACTCAGGCGCGAGGAGGGTAAGTTTACCGTTACTGTAGTTACAAGGGCCCGTGTAGTTTATTACATAGACCCCAGTTACTACAGTAACAGACCTGCCTGGTTTCGGGGCCTGGTTGCAATTGCGACCCTCATAGCTACTCCACTGCTTGTGACAAGTTATTAAAGGGACTTCCCAGTCTTATAAAAAGTCTGCAATTTTCTAATATACATTGCATTTTAATCCCTTTTCAATTTCTAGATCACTGCTTGCTGTCACAGAACAGAAACATTCTTGTTTAAATCCAGAGGCTGAAAACATGTACTCACCTGAGGCATCATGCACACGACCGTTTCCGTTTTATCGAACCCATACACTAGAATGGGGGAGACGGACCACTAATATGGGCATGAATAGGACATGTTCTATAATTTACAGAACGGACACACTGATCGTAAAAAACGGATAACGGATTTGTGCATGGCCCCATAGAAATGAATGGTCCAGTGTGTTATCCGCAAATAAAAATAAATGGATAGGACACTGAAGAAAACAACGGTCGTGTGCATGAGCAGAGCTGTGGATTTGTTACAATGTAGTAGCTGACAGTTGATTGTCCACTCTGCTACTTTTAATTGTGTGTGCTGAACTAGCTGAGGATGAGTTTTCAGCCTCCTGAATATGAATGGGAATGCTTCCATCCACTGACAGCAAGCAGAGATCTGGAAAATTGTGAGATATTGATAGACAAAGTATATGAGAATGTTGCAGAACTTTCTATCATACAATGATTAGGCTTTATTAACATAAGACTAGAGAACCCCTTTATGATAGTATAGGCGGGGAACCCTGCTCAGAATGGAGGTGCTGTTTCCAGGGTGTCAGGACCCGTTGTTTGGCATTGAGAGATAGGACAACACATTGTACCAAACCTCATTACCCCTTCTCTGCCCCCAGTCCAGTGACATTTTAACCTTGTGCTCAAGACCTGATCAATCTGAGACAGACTGGTTGCTAGGGACACACTGGCTGACAACCCTATATAGAAGGTTGTAGCTGTTACATTGTATCCATAGCAACCAGTCTGCCTCACATGACTCCGCTCTTTAGTCCGGCTTTAATCGTCATGTTTTACGTCACAAATTCTGTGCTGATAATTTTTTTAATATGTCCTTATAGCAGTCAGAGCTTTGTTTGTAATAGATCTAGATTTATAATATTCCATTCTAGCTACCCGCAGCCACCACTAGAGGGAGTATGTTCACATGGGTCGTGGTTTGAATGAAAAAAATCCGATGCGGGATGGATCTGGACACTCCTAGGCTTCTCCGCAGGGAATCCACGTCTAGAATTTCCGCAACATCTGTACGGACACAGATTTCCCATTTAATTCATTGGGAGGCGGATTTTGGCACAGAATCCAAGAGGAAATCTGCAATGTGTGAACAGTGCCTACTGAATACAGTGTTATTATGGAGTTCAATGTATGAATAGTATGCAGTAAGCTCCTGAGCTCCCCCTAGTGGTGGCTGCAGGCAGAGTTATATGCTTTAATTTGATACCTATTGCATGGGATTTGAAGCTCTGTATTAAAAAAACAAATATTAAAAAATGAATAAGCCCAGAATTTTGAATCTATATAGATAAAAAAAATGAATGGTTTTTAAGGATGGACATAACCTGAGAGCTGGATTGTCCCTGTACTGACAGCAGAGCAGGGGAGGGCCCTCCACAATCCAATACTTTATATACGTAGTATCAATAAAAGGCATGGAAATACAATCCAAGTGAAGAAGTGAAGTTCAGCCTGCTCTATTAATCAGATTTTTACATCATTTTCTTAAACATATTTTACCCCCCTCCATCCATCCTGATCAGAAAGCCATAGAGGAGTGCAGAATGTAAATCTGGGCATATCTCTCTGCTGATTGGCCGATCATATGGCCGGTTCCCTCACACTTTTTTTTTTTTTTGTAAAAGTGCCATTGAGCCAGTTACCAGACAGTGCACTTTCTTTCGTGGTCCATCATTTAGAAGGAGCTATTTAAAGCGACCTTCCAGTCCCGGGACAACATTTTATATATGATCGGTGTATATAGAGTCATAATATCTGATGCCCTCTAGCTGTGCCCTTCTGCCGTGGATCCGCCGTTTTAGGGTACCCTTTGAGCTGTCCCACAATGGCGGCAGCGCTTCTAGGACTCAGAGTCTGAGACACTCCCTCTGTTCTCGGATTGGCCAGAGTTGCTCACATGAGTAGCTCTGTCCAATCCGTGAGCAGAGGGAGTGTCTTAGACTCGGTCTGAGAAGCGCTTCGGCCATTTTGAGACAACACAAAGGGGACCCTAAAACAGCGGATCCACGGTAGAGGGGCACAGCTAGAGGTCACCAGGTAATAATACTCCATGTACCCCATCACATTTATCATTTTGTCCTAAGACCGGAGGGTCTCTTTAATAGGGTGCCCGGAATGCTGGGCAGGGGGAGGCTTGTTAGGACCTATAACGCCATGTCACCAGTACTGATGATGTGGGCAACTGTAACTGAACACCCCGGGCTAAATTGTAGGGGGGTTCAAAACATCAGAGATCCGCACAGCCGTTTCTCACTACATATTATAATGTACGTAGCCCATAGGAGAGAATAACAATGCAAGACCCGGGCTAAGCTTTGAAGAACTCGGATCCTAATGTAATTCCTAAAATAATCCAGAATAGAGCAAAAAAAAGAGGTTCTGCAGGGCTCTGAGAGCAGATCAGTCAGGAGGCGCGTGGTTGATTGATGCCTCATTACACAACTGCCGAGGAAGTGAACGTAGATCTCATGATTGGTGTTTCCAGGCTATACCCGGGACACCTGCACAATGGTCTCCTATTAGGTGGTACACACAGAGGCTTTGATGTAGTAACCGAGACCCCCGTCCAGTCAGACAAGCCACGACCTTAATTGACCTCTATTCTCAAGAAACCGTAATTAGGGGCTTTTAAAGAACCGTCCTAACCTGTAATAAGACCATTACGTGTCGTGTTTATTGCTTTATGGGGCACATGATTGTAGATTATTATCCAAAGCTCGCACTCTTAGTTTCTGGGCTGAGGACCCCCCCCCCCCCCCCCCATATTGGTAAATCAGAGACATGACATAATATTGGCTGACACACTTTATTTTGACGGTTTCTCCACATCGTCGGCCATTCATTCACCACGTTCCTTCTGATATCCATCATGTCATAATTTTTATCTATCGTGGCAGATAATTGGCACCTTTTAGAAGTTTCTGGTACGATCGGCCAATCAGATGGTTGTAAATGCATTTATTTATTTGCAGTTGCTTACATAGCGCCAACATACTCTGCAGCGCTGTACAACGATTGTTATCAGTCACTGTCCCCAATGGGGGTCAGGACAATTTCAATTGACCTATTAGTTTTGTAGAGCATGTACACACGCCATGCACATATTTTCCTTGGTCGGATTCAAAGCAGCGTTTGGCAGACACACATGTCAAGATTGGGCAGCCCCTTTTTAGATAGTGCCGCAGTGCCCTCGGTGGATGCTGCCGCAGTGCCCTCGGTGGATGCTGCCGCAGTGCCCTCTGTAGATAATGCAAAACACCCCTAGATGCTGCCACAGTGCCCTCTGTAGATGATGCCGCCACAGTGCCCTCTGTAGATGATGCCGCCACAGTGCCCTCTGTAGATGATGCCGCCACAGTGCCCTCTGTAGATGATGCTGCCACAGTGCCCTCTGTAGATGATGCTGCCACAGTGCCCTCTGTAGATGATGCTGCCACAGTGCCCTCTGTAGATGATGCTGCCACAGTGCCCTCTGTAGATGATGCTGCCACAGTGCCCTCTGTAGATGATGCTGCCACAGTGCCCTCTGTAGATGATGCTGCCACAGTGCCCTCTGTAGATGATGCTGCCACAGTGCCCTCCGCAGATGCTGCCACAGTGCCCTCCGCAGATGCTGCCACAGTGATGTCAGGGGCTTGCCCAGAGCTGGGGTCCCGGAGCAGAGCCACTTCTAGCACTCTGCCTGGGATTCCAGCTCTGCTCCTGACATCACTGTCCATATATGGACAGAGATGTCAGGGGCAACCCCAGAGCTGGAGTCCCGGGCAGAGCGCTAATAGGCTCTTCCTGGGACTCCAGCTGTGCTCCTGACATCACTGGGACTCCTGCTCTGGGGAAGCCGCTAACATCATTGTCGATGTATGGACAGCGGTGTCAGAGGCTTCCCCAGAGTCCCAGAGCAGAGCCTATACTAGCGCTCTGCCCGGGACTCCGGCTCTGGGGCATCCCCAGACATCGTGTGTCCAAACATGGACACCGATGTCAGGGGATTCCACAGAGTCACGGAGTAAAACCTATACAAGCGACTCTGTGTCCCGCGGGCCGCAGATGACAGCCCCAGGGGCCGCGTGCTTGAGAGCCCTGCATTAGACTAATTTTGGCCGAATCCACCAATTTCAGTTGGATCGGCGGACCATCTATCGTGTATTAGATGTTAGATTGACATTAGTTCGGCAGATATCGTGAAAAAAAAGGATCGGACATGTTGAAAATTAACATACCTGATCTTTGGCTCTCAAGGAAGAGTAGTCTGGCAGTGTCTCCCCATTGAGGGCTCATGCACGCTCGGCCGAACCAAGTATACCTGTGTATAGGGAGGTCGAGAGGAACAGCTGTCAGATGAATGAGTGTTCGGCGGAAAATTATTGAAAGTGTATGACCAGCTTCAGTTTTCATGCATACAGCCGTATTTCTACACATCTGGCCCATAGGATACCTCTGATTTTATATGCCATATTATACGTTTTCTCCCCTTAACGCATTACTTCTAGAGCAGAATGAGGTGCACCATAAGGCAGCACATGGAGTGCCAGAGGTCCCTAATACTCAAACTGATCATATCCAGCTGACACAGGTACTGGGCTCATCTGATACACTGTAACAAGCCCTGCATATGTGTAAGTTGGTTGTGATCAGGACAGGTTTTCAACCTCTGGATGTTAACAAGAATGTTCCCATTCACTGACAGGAAGCAGAGATCTTAAAAATGGTGAGGATTTGAAATCGAAAGCACATAAGACAATGGTAGAATGTTTCACTACACAACGATTAAAGGGATTGACATATTGCTAGTATATGTTACCAATGTCCATCGGCAGAGTTCCAGCCACTGTGACCCCCGCCGATCACTAGAATAAAATGGCGCTAGGAGAGCACCGTGCCACTTCGTGTATACTCAGCTTTCTCCAAAGGCGGCATGATCGTCCCTTTATAGCCAATGGTTGAGTATATGCAGTTAGGTCCAGAATTATTTGGACAGTGACACAAGTTTTGACATTTTAGATGTTTACCAAAACATATTGAATATACAGTTATATAATCAATATGAGCATAAAGTGCAGACTATCCGCTTTCATTTGAGGGTATTCACATCCTAATTTGAGGTAGGTTTTAGGAATTACGGCTCTTTAATATGTAGGTGCCTCTTTTTTCAAGGGACCAAAGGTAATTGGACAATTATCTCAAAAGCTATTTAATGGGCTGCTTGGGCTATTCCCTCGTTAATCCATTATCAATTAAGCAGGTAAAAGGTCTGGAGTTGATTCCAGGTGCGGCATTTGTATTTGGAAGCTGTTGCTGTGAACCCACAACATGAGGTCAAAGGAGCTCCCAATGCAAGTGAAACAGACCATCGTTAGGCTGAAAATAGAATCGGCCTCAAAAATAGAAATGCCAGATTAGACTTTGCCAAACAACATGTAAAGAAGCCGCCCAGTTCTGAAACCGCATGAAACTAAGATCAACCTGTACCAGAATGACGGGAAGAAGAAAGTATGGAGAAGGCTTGGAACGGCTCATGATCCAAAGCACACCACATCCTCTGTAAAACATGGTGGGGGCAGTGTGATGGCATGGTGGGGGCAGTGTGATGGCATGGTGGGGGCAGTGTGATGGCATGGTGGGGGCAGTGTGATGGCGTGGTGGGGGCAGTGTGATGGCGTGGTGGGGGCAGTGATGGCGTGGTGGGGGCAGTGTGATGGCGTGGTGGGGGCAGTGTGATGGCGTGGTAGGGGCAGTGTGATGGCGTGGTGGAGGCAGTGTGATGGCATGGTGGAGGTAGCGTGATGGCATGGTGGAGGCAGCGTGATGGCATGGTGGGGGCAGCGTGATGGCATGGTGGGGGCAGCGTGATGGCATGGTGGAGGCAGCGTGATTGCATGGTATAGGCAGCGTGATGGCATGGTGGGGGCAGTGTGATGGCATGGTAGATTCTGTGTGATGGCATGGTGGGGGCAGTGTGATGGCATGGTGGGGGCTGTGTGATGGCATGGTGGGGGCAGTGTGATGGCATGGTGGGAGCAGTGTGATGGCATGGTGGGGGCAGTGTGATGGCATGGTGGGGGCAGTGTGATGGCATGGTGGGAGCAGTGTGATGGCATGGTGGGGGCAGTGATGGCATGGTGGGGGCAGTGATGGCATGGTGGGGGCAGTGTGATGGCGTGGTGGGAGCAGTGTGATGGCGTGGGGGGGGGCAGTGATGGCGTGGTAGGGGCTGTGTGATGGCATGGTGGGGGCAGTGTGATGGCATGGTGGGAGCAGTGTGATGGCGTGGTGGGGGCTGTGTGATGGCGTGGTGGGGGCTGTGTGATGGCGTGGTGGGGGCAGTGTGATGGCGTGGTGGGGGCAGTGTGATGGCGTGGTGGGGGCAGTATGATGGCGTGGTGGAGGCATTGTGATGGCGTGGTGGGGGCAGTGTGCTGGCATGGTGGGGGCTGTGTGATGGCGTGTTGGGGGCAGTGTGATGGCGTGGTGGAGGCAGTGTGATGGCGTGGTGGTGGCAGTGTGATGGCATGGGGGAGGCAGTGTGATGGCATGGGGGAGGCAGTGTGATAGCATGGGCATGCATGGCTGCCTGGCACTGGGTCACTGGTGTTTATTGATGATGTGACTGAAGACAGAAGCAGCCGGATGAATTCCGAAGTGTTCAGGGATTTACTTTCTGCTCAGATTCAACCAAATGCAGCAGATTGAATGGACGTCGCTTCACAGGACAGATGGACAATGACACAAAACATACTGTGAAAGCAACCCAGGAGTTTTATAAGGCAAAGTGGAATATTCCAATGGCCAATTCAATCACCAGATCTCAACCCGATCGAGCATTTCACTTGCTTAAGACAAAACTTAAGGCAGAAAGAGCCACACACAAGCAACAACTGAAGACGCTGCAGTAAAGGCCGGGCAAAGCCTCACAAAGGAGGAAACCCAGCGTGTGGTGATGTCCATGCGTTCCAGACTTCAGGCCGTCATTGCCTGCAAAGGATTCTCTACAAAGTATTAAAAAAAAGTTTTTTATTTATAGTAATGTTAATTTGTCCAATTACTTTTGAGCTCCTGAAATGAGGCGGCCGTGCAGAAAACTAGTTACAATTCATAAACGTTTCACAGGATATTTTGGTTCAACCCCTTGAATTAAACCTGAAATTCTAAACTTCAATTGTATCTCAGTTGTTTCATTTTATATTCAATGTGGTGGCAGCAGATCCCAAACCATGAAGATTGTGTCACTGTCCAAATAACTCTGTTCCGGACTGTAATCTTCCTATAGAGATTTGCAGCTCTGTACCCGGCCGCGCTGCACATGTAATAATCCGGTATTTGTTTTCTTGCTCTCAGTTTGACAAGTGGTCGGACGCTCAGCGGCGCCGCATCCTGTGTGACCTGTTTGAGAGATGCAACGTGTCCCAGCTCAGATTCTGCAGCGGCCATATGCAAGGAAAAGCCCCCAGAGACTGCGTGGATTTCAGCACTCTGCTCCCCAGGGTGATCAGCCTCTACATTTTCTCCTTCCTGGACCCTCGCAGCCTCTGCCGCTGTGCCCAGGTGGGTGCTGGTGGGACCTGTGCAGGAACAATGGGGCACAGAATGGATATTTATGTATTGCCGCACATTGTGATATACCAGAACAGATTCTCAGTCATCCGTCATCCTCCCCGGTTCACGTTGAATACGATGGGAATATTAATTTGCAACATTTTTGCTTTATCTTGCCAAAAGCGAACCACAGACCCGGCAAATCAATTCACCCGATGTTAATTAAAGCAGCGGTCCCCAACCTTTTTGGTCATGGTCATTCCAAGTTGCTTGTCCTCGGCTTTTCCGTGTAATATAAGTACAAAATTTTTCATAGCATTTGAACTGGGTTGCGGAAACCTCACATGCATGGGATGCAGATTGTCATCGAAATCCGTATCAAATTCAACATGTGTGAACGGGGCCTTAGGGTGAATTAAAAAAAACCTCTTATGCCACATGCACACGATGCGTATTATATGTGGATTTGCCGCATGTGTTTTAGTGCGGCAAATCCGCAGCGTAATACAGGACCAGCAAAGTAAATGAGATCTGCACGCCGCAGATTTTTTCTGCATATAAATTGACATGCGGTGCGTGTTTTATAATCTGCAGCATGTCAATTTATTTAGCGTTTCCGCTTGCAAATTGTATCTGCCAAGTTTTACAAAAATAACAAATCCGCAGCATAAAACCTGCACTGTATTTTCACATCAAAATGTAAAAACCGCACCTAAAAATGCACTATTAGGGCGCGTCCACATGTTGCGGAATTGCTGTGTTTTTTCCGTCCTGAATTGCGGACAGAAAAAACGCAGCAGAACACAGTAGCAGCAAAGTGGGTGGGATTTAACAAATCTCATCCACGCGCTGCGTAAAAATTCCGACCAGAAACTGACCTGCGGTGCGTATTTTTCGAACCTCCGCATGTCAATTCTTGCTGCGGAAAGTGGACTGAATTGCTGCGTTTTTCAGGGGAGATGTCGCCATATCCCAGCATTGAGAACGCTGCAAAATACGCAGCATTTTCTGTAGTCAAAAATGCAGGAAATGGTGTGTTTTTTCTGCAGCGGAACGTCTGCTACTTTCAACGGAATTGCTGCACAAATTTTCTGCAGCAATTCTGTTCTCTATGGACATGTCCTTAGGTGCGGATTTGACCTGCTGCTTTACCTGCGGTTTTGATGCAGATTTTCTGCACCAAATTCCTCAACGCAGTGGCGGACACAGACTGCAAAAGGCCCCTGTGCAGATAATGTGCCAGGGCCCCCCCCCACCCACCCCGCAAACTTCTCATGGCCGACGGTCCGCTTTCAGCTGCATCGCTGGGTCTCCTAAGTGACCCAACAATGCAGCACTAGCAGCCGGGGCGTCACTAAGGCTGGGTTCACACACACACTATTTACGGACGTAATTTGGGCGTTTTAGCATTGAATTACATCCGAAAATGCGGCTCAAAAGCGTCGGAAAACATCTGCCCATTCATTTGAATGGGTCTTACGATGTTCTGTGCCGATGGTCATTTTTTTTTACGCGCCGCTGTCGAAAGGCGGCGCGTAAAAAACTGCCTGTCACTTCTTCAGATGTAAATGGAGCCGTTTTCCATGGACTCCATGGAAAACCAGCTTCAATTACTTCCGTAGTGGACGCAGCAAAAGACGCCTGCACATGCCATTACGGCTGAAATTACGGTGCTGTTTTCTCCTGAAAACAGCACAGTAATTTCAGCCGTAACAGACGCTGCCGTGTGAACATACCCTCAGGGCTTAAAATGTCCGGGAAATAGCCCCAATACATATGTGTCCGCCCCAAAAAAAAGTGTGTGTATAGGAGACAGCATAGCATATCTATAGCACTACGACCCTATAAACTATGGATAGGATTAGATACAGTGGCTGAGCAGACAGTATCACACATGATAGGATTAGATACAGTGGCTCAGAAGGCAGTATCACACATGATAGGATTAGATACACAGCTCAGCAGACAGTATCACACATGATAGGATTAGATACAGTGGCCCAGCAGACAGTATCACACATGATAGGATTAGATACAGTGGCTCAGCAGACAGTACCACACATGATAGGATTAGATACAGTGGCTCAGCAGACAGTACCACACATGATAGGATTAGATACAGTGGCTCAGCAGACAGTATCACACATGATAGGATTAGATACAGTGGCTCAGCAGACAGTACCACACATTATAGGATTAGATACAGTGGCTCAGCAGACAGTATCACACATGATAGGATTAGATACAGTGGCTCAGCAGACAGTATCACACATGATCGGATTAGATATAGGGCCCAGCACAGTATCATACATGATTGGATTAGATACACAGCTCAGCAGACTGTATCACACATGATAGGATTAGATACAGGGCCCAGCTCGCTGACATTGCGGCTCCAGCGCTGGACCCAGGAAAGGTAAGAATAATAATTTTGCTTCTTTATGTGTTACTGATTATTTTTGTGTGTTTGTGTTTTTTTTACAGGTTCGGTTGTTGGACTTCGGATACGAGGACTTCAATGACGGCGTTTTTTTTATTCTCAATAAAATGGTTAATGAGGGTTGTGTTTTTATTTCAATAAAAAAAATTTCTATGTGCTTGTATCTTTTTAAACTTTATTATCACCGCCTTAGTAATGGCCGCTGGCTGATTGACAACCTCCATTACTAAGGCGAGGCTTAATGTTAGCCGGTGCAGAGTCTACACTAACCCCCATTATTACCCCGGTACCCACCGCCACCAGGGGTACTGGGAAGAGCCGGGTACAAACCAGTACCCGACCAGCTGTAGTGACGGGCAGGCACCGGGGTGGCCGCAGGCTGGTAGTATTAGGCTGGGGAAGGCCAAAAACAGTGGCCCTTCCCACCCTTGTAATGCTGCCTGCTGCTGCTGTGTTGTATCTGGCTGGTTATGAAAATTGGGGGGGACCCGACATCGTTCTTTCCAATTATTTTTTAAATGACGTGGCGTCCCCCCCATTTTCATAACCAGCCAGATACAATAAAGCAGCAGCAGCCTAGCATCACCAGGGTAGGAAGGGCCACTGTATCTGGCCTTTCCCCTCCTGATAATACCAGCCTGCGGCCACCCCAGTGGCCGACCATCACTACAGATGGTCAGGTACTGGATCGTACCCGGCTCTTCCCAGCACCCCTGGTGGCGGTGGGTACCGGGGTAATAAAGGGGGTTAGTGTTAGCCTCTGCACCGGCTAACACTAAGCCCTGCCTTAGCAATGGATGCTGTCAATCAGCCGGCGGCCATTACTAAGGCGGTAGTAATATAGTTTAAAAAAAACCACAAAGACATAGAAAAAATATTTTATTGAAATAAAAAAAAAAAACACAACCCTCATTAACCATTTTATTAATAAAAAAAAAAGCTGTCATCGAAGTAGTCCTGGAATCCGCCGTAGTCCAACGACCGAACCTGTAAGAAAACACACAAAAAATGATTAGTAACACATGTGTTAGGGTATGTGCACACACACTAATTACGTCCGGAATTGACGGACGTATTTCGGCCGCAAGTACCGGACCGAACACACTGCAGGGAGCCGGGCTCCTAGCATCATAGTTATGTACGACGCTAGGAGTCCCTGCCTCGCTGCCGGACAACTGTCCGGTACTGAAAACATGATTACAGTACAGGACAGTTGTCCCACAGCGAGGCAGGGACTCCTAGCGTCGTACATAAGTACGACGCTAGGAGCCCGGCTCCCTGCAGTGTGTTCGGTCCGGTACTTGCGGCCGAAATACATCCGTCACTTACGGACGTAATTAGTGTCTGTGCACATACCCTAAGGCTTAGATACAGGGCCCATGTGTGATACTGTCTGTGGGACCCTGTATCTAAGCCTACCACAAGGTAGGCTTAGATACAGGGTCCAGCAGACAGTAATCTTATACAGTATAAGATTACTGTGTGCTGGGGCCCTGTATCTAAACCTACAGTGTGGTAGGCTTAGATACAGGGCCCAGCAGACAGGATCACGCATGGGCCATGTATCTAAGCCTACCATGTGATTGGCTTAGATACAGGGCCCAGCAGACAGCATCACACAATCTGTGATCCTGTCTCATGGGCCCCCTAAGCCTGCTACATCGTAGGCTTAGGGGTTGTGCAGTCCCTAAACATTGATGGCCTATCCTCAGGATAGGCCATCAATAGCTGATGTGTCGCCCGGGACCCGCAAATCAGCTGTTTTGAAGGGGCCGCAGCACTCGTACGAGAGCTGCTTCCCCTTCATTTCACTACTCGCCCACACTGTGAATCGCCGACACCGATTCACAGTGTGACCGGAATGAAGTGACAGGAATGAAGGGGAGCAGCTCTCGTACGAGTGCTGCGGCCCCTTCAAAACAGCTGATTGGCGGGTCCCAGGAGTCGGACCCCGCCAGTCAGGGCTATCTTACCTTCCTCTTCGGCCGCGGCGGGAGTTCTGTAGTCTCGATGCTGTGCGCGGCGGCATAGCGCTGTGACGTCATGCGCTGCGCACAGCGCCTGACGTCAGGACCTCCGCTGCGATCCGGAACCAGGAAGGTAAGTAAAGTATGTTACTATAGTAACAGGGGCCCGCGGCCCGAGTTACTATAGTAACTTTTTATTGATGTGGTGCGGGGGGCCGTGGGCCCCCCTGGCTTCGGGGCCCGGTCGCAATTGCGACCGCTGCGACCCCTATAGCTACGCCAGTGGTCCACGGGCCTCTGTCTCAGTCCTCAGCATCGCGCAGCTGAGAACTGAGTCGGCCAGCAGAGGAACGGGCCCCCTTCCCACGCGGGGCCCTTGTGCAGCTGCACCGGCTGCACATGCGGTATGTCCGCCCCTGCCTCAACGTGTGCGTGTAGCCTTACAGATTTTGCTAGGGATTTGCAGCAAATTAACCTTGTGCACTGTAAAGGGTGAAATACGTTACAATTCTGCAACATAATAGGCATGCAGCTGATTTAATAGTCAGCACCACGTCCTAAATTCCATGCAGATTTTTTTCTGCTGCATGTGCATGGGGTTTTGAAATCCCCATTCACATGAGTCAGGGCTTATTCAGATGAAAAAACAATGTGTAAACGCGTAAAAAACGGTAGCATTTTTGCAAGGTGCTTTTTAAAGTACAGGCGTTTTTGTTGTGTTTTTTGGGCGCATAATTAGGAATCCCATTGACTATGGGGATTAGGCGCCTTTTAAGCGCTAAGAATTGACCTGACGCTTCTTTTTTTATACTACGCGTTTTTTAAAGACGCGATAGTTTTTTGTACATTACTAAAAACTATCTTTAACATATTTTTTAGTCCCTCTAGGAGGCTTGAACTGGTACAAAACAATAGTATGTGATTTTTACCGGTTATAGGCAGAAAGATGGCAGACCTGGAGGCCTTCATCAGGACGCCAGGCTGCGATGACAACCATTGGCACCCCTCGATCGCTTCACAGGGTGCGGATGGAGTGACAGAGGGGGCCCTCCTCCTCGTTCTAACGGCTTAAATGCCGAGGTCGTTATTGATCTTGGCATCAAAGTGGTTAAATCAGCCGGGATTGGACTTCTCTCCGATCTAGGACGTTACAGCGAGGTGTGGTACACCGCTGACACCCGCAGCGTATAGAGCGTAGTCTGCTTTAATTTAACATATGGGGGCAATATTGGAGGTGCCCCTTATATGAACCCCCTCTATTAGGGAATGTGCCGACGTTGCAGATTTTCTATGTGGATTCCACACTAATTTACAGTACAATTCTTCTGCTTGTGGTTTTCAAAACCCTGTCCACACGTAGCGGAAATAATCTACCGGGATTTCAGGGCATGCCCATTATGTTGCAGAATCATAGTGGATTTTCTACACGGGTTGCACCCTTTACATTTCATGCGGATTTCATGCAGATTTCATGCGGATTTCTTTGCAGATTTGCCATTGATTTGAAAAAAAATCTCAATATCAAACTGATTAACCTATTTTTTGGGGATAACGTGTAGGTGAGCTGGCACTGGAAGACCCTAACCGAACTGGACCAACTCTGGATGCCAAAGTGTCTACGCTTTGGTTGGTGCATCAATTTTTCCCCAACCCCTTTCGAGCAGGGTGTTTGGAAGAGACAATACATAGAGATGGTGGAAGTGCTTCATGTGACGAGGCCCAAGGTGCGTACAGCTGACTTGTTGTTTCTGGGCAGGATTTTATAACTACCCTTCCTCTTTGGGTTGTCGGTGAGTATGATTGGTGATAGACGACCAGTAGCCCATGAAATCAAGGCAATGATGACAGCAGCAAGAGAGGAGTGCACAGAGTATTTCAGGAGAGGAGTGTGCTGATCTTGGAGGCAGGGACCTGTCCACTCGTGATAATGTTAGTGAGGACAGGGCGGCATGTGATGGGGCAGTGTCATAATGTCAGGAGGAGAATGAAGACCAGTGGGAGGTCACAGACGGATGGTGGAAGCAGCAGGACTGCAGTCTGTGTAGATCATATAACATATCAGATTTTCTTCCATTGCAGACTCCTCCAAGGGACGATTTCGTGGTTATCGATGTTCAGCCAATTACTAAAGAAGTTTTGGATTCAAAATGGACTTCATTCTATAACCAATCTGTGTCTATCAAGTCACATGACAAAGGAAAAAAGGAATTCCCACCATGGCGGTCATCTGACAAACACCCCACCGATACCATAAGATTCAACTATCTAGATAACTTTGATCCCATCGAGCAAGCGCGGCAGGCGTAAGTCAAGTGACTTCTGTAGTCGATTCTTACAATTAAAGTGAATGTGCAACTCCATTTTATAGTTTACATATAGAATTAGTCTACATAAACAGTTGTACATACATTACATTACTTATCCTGTACTGATTCTGAGTTACATCCTGTATTATACTCCAGAGCTGCACTCACTATTCTGCTGGTGGAGTCACTGTGTACATACATTACATTACTTATCCTGTACTGATCCTGAGTTACATCCTGCATTATACTCCAGAGCTGCACTCACTATTCTGCTGGTGGAGTCACTGTGTGCATACATTACATTACTTATCCTGCACTGATCCTGAGTTACATCCTGTATTATACTCCAGAGCTGCACTCACTATTCTGCTAGTGGAGTCACTGTGTACATACATTACATTACTTATCCTGTACTGATCCTGAGTTACATCCTGTATTATACTCCAGAGCTGCAGTCACTATTCTGCTGGTGGAGTCACTGTGTACATACATTACATTACTTATCCTGTACTGATCCTGAGTTACGTCCTGTATTATACTCCAGAGCTGCACTCACTATTCTGCTGGTGGAGTCACTGTGTACATACATTACATTACTTATCCCGTACGGATTCTGAGTTACTGTAAAGGATCTGCCAGACACAGCTTCTGTGTCGATGCCCCTGGTTACTCAGTCTGCACCTGCTTCTAAGTCTGATAGAGTGACTCCTTCTTCTACCACTCAGGCTGGGAGGCTGAGGAGTGGGAGAGCCCATCACAGCCTGGCCAGACGGAGCTAGCTCCCGCCCTCTGTCTATTTATACCTTAATTTCCTGCTTCTCCTTTGCCTGTGATTCCACTTGTTTCCTGGCTCTGCTGCTGCTGCTGCTTGTACTATTTGTCCTCTGCTTCATATTGACCCTGGCTTTACTGACTACTCTCTTGCTCTGCGTTTGGTACCTCGTACACTCTTGGTTTGACTCGGCTCATTCACTACTCTTGTAGCTCACGGTGTTGCCGTGGGCATCTGCCCCTTTTACCTTTGCTTCTTTGTACCCTTGTCTGTCGTGCACATAGTGAGAGTAGGGACCGTCGCCCAGTTGTACGCCGTCGCCTAGAACGGGTCGTTGCAAGTAGGCAGGGACTGAGTGGCGGGTAGATTAGGGCTCATCTGTCTGTCTCCCTACCCCTTCATTACAGTTACATCCTGTATTATACTCCAGAGCTACACTCACTATTCTCCTGGTGGAGTCACTGTATACATACATTACTTATCCTGAGTTATATCCTGTATTATACTCCAGAGCTGCACTCACTATTCTGCTGGTAGAGTCACTGTGTACATACATTACATTACTTATCCTGTACTGATCCTGAGTTATATCCTGTATTATACTCCAGAGCTGCACTCACTATTCTGCTGGTGGAGTCACTGTGTACATACATTACATTACTTATCCTGTACTGATCCTGAGTTATATCCTGTATTATACTCCAGAGCTGCACTCACTATTCTGCTGGTAGAGTCACTGTGTACATACATTACATTACTTATCCTGTACTGGTCCTGAGTTATATCCTGTATTATACCCCAGAGCTGCACTCACTATTCTGCTGGTGGAGTAACTGTGTACATACATTACATTACTTATCCTGTACTGATCCTGAGTTACATCCTGTATTATACTCCAGAGCGGCACTCACTATTCTGTCGGTGGAGTCACTGTGTACATACATTACATTACTTATCCTGTACTGATCCTGAGTTACATCCTGTATTATACTCCAGAGCTGCACTCACTATTCTGCTGGTGGAGTCACTGTGTACATACATTACATTCCTTATCCTGTACTGATCCTGAGTTACATCCTGTATTATACTCCAGAGCTGCACTCACTATTCTGCTGGTGGAGTCACTGTGTATATACATTACGTTACTTATCTGGTACCAGCATTATGGCTTGTATAATAAATATGTCTCAATACAGCCACAAAGCAGCTGCCATGGAGGGTTGTATAATAATTTACAGATACAGGTGCCCCCCATAGAAAGAATAGTGTGAGAAAGAAATGAAGCCTGTCATACCCACACAGTCACGTAACTTCCTTGTCCTGGTTCTCTGGATCGAATGCCAAAAATGTTGATTGGTTCTTGTAGGATTGCTCGGCCTCGTTATAATGAATGTGGCAGCTCCCACTGAAGTGGACAGCCCCTCTGGTGTTGCTGATCCCACCACTGACATGGGTTTATGTGTAACAGCCAGGTACTTGGCAGGACAGGTGAGGAGCGGTGTGTGATGGATCACTGTGCTGTGATAACCTGCGTGGAACACGTCTCACTATGTTGTGAGATAAGACTGATGGATTGGAGGCGCTAGTCCCTGACTGGAGAGTTCAGCAGTCATGTGTGACGAATACAATGTATTTTTCATTGTCTTTGGACCTGAACTGCTCTGTTTATCTCTCAGTTTCAGATGTACAGTGCACCTTTAGGCTACATTCACACGAGCGTGACAGATTTACTAGTGTAAAAAAAACACGCATAAAATATGTCCGCGTACGTTGCGTTTTGCGTCGGTGTGTTTGCGTGTGGCGTGTGTTTTTCACGCACTCGCAAGCACTTCTTTTTTTTTTTTGTTCAATGTAATTGATGTGTAAAACACGGACAGCACACGTATGTGCATCCAGGTGCTGTCCGTAGTTTTCACACACTCATTGACATCAATGGGCGACTAGGTGTGTGAAAATGCAACAATATAGGACTTGCAGTGAGTTTCACGCAACGGACACTCGCTGTGTGAAAACTCACGCATGTGTGAATAGCCGTATTGACATCAACGGGTCCGTGTGCTGTGCGGTTTCAACGTGGATGAGAATCACGCTTGTCTGAATGAGCCCTTAGTCCACCTACCTGGCACAAAGAGTCACGGCAGTTAAGTTACAGATTATTTTTCCTCCCAACCCGTGTCGATTTCCAGAGTCCGATCAGGTACAGCCACCTATATGTACGGCGCCGTGCCTGCTGATCTGAGGGTGTCCTGGATGTGGGAACTTTACCGATCATGCGTTGAGTGTTTTCCTAATAGATAAGTCACCAATTTAAAGGGGTTCTCCGCTATGAACTATCCCTACTTTATAGAAGGGTTGCATAACAGAAAGCTGATCACAAACTATCCCCCTGCTGGGACGCTTAGCAATCAGCTGTAATCTGTGGCAGTAAGTGTTCAATTTCCCTGCAGTGCCACCACAGGAGATATTGGGTATTACACAGTATCCATTCATATCAATGTGTGGTCTGTGTAATACAGGACAGGACAGGTCCTCCAGAGACGCTCTATGTAACCGCTCTCCACTCCGGTCAAGAGATGAGGATCCTGAACAGAGGACCCCCAGCTATTAACTCACAATTCCCTAATAGGATATAGGAAAATGTTTTTTTTTTAAAAATAGACAACCCCTTTAAAGTCCTGGACAACCTCTTTAAGAGCTTACAGTCTAACGGCCCATTTAGGCTCTGTTCACACTGATTAGTTCTGGGCAATAATAGGGTCACCTTTGGTAGTACCTACTAATATTACCAAGTGCCCATTATTAGTACCAACTTCATTAGTGCCCATAGTGTGTGCCCATAGCAGTGTGCATTATTAGCATCAGCCATGACTGTCCTGTTGAATCTTAGGTGGTCGGAGATTTTCTGTATTTAATAAATACATAATATAGCAGATTCCGGTAAAACATACAGATGGGCATAGGTGGAGACACCAGTGACAGATGTGCCAATATTCCCAATTTTCATGGGGCTTTCTTGAAAACCGTACCACAAAAGGGGCTCATTTACATTAAAAGGGGTGTCTGTGCAGAGACTTAAAATGTATTTTGAATTCAATGTGTATAATTATGCGATGAGCAGCAACGAGGGTCTATGTCACATTTGCCCCCAGTACACTAGATTGGAGGGGCACAGTGGGTGGGTATTTAGTGGGTGCAGCACTAGATTCGCTTATTTATAGAGATCTGTCCTGCGCTCCATCTGAGACGACCGGTTGAGCTGCTCACGGGTTAACAATCCAGTTCTGCAGATCAGTTGTGACAGGATCAGATTGTGGTCAGGAATGTCTTATTTTAGTTGTTTGCTTTGACAAATCCTGCAACATAAATATTCTACGAGGAAACCGCTCGTCCTCCTCAAAGACACTGTGAACGCCTGCGACTACTCGATGAAAGAAACGCCATATGGGCGATCTAAGGGTTGTGTTTTTTCAGCACATTTAAAGAGTCGCCCTCTTCTGTTAAGGAAAGCTGGCTGACAACCAATATGGCCGCCATTGCAGTTGTCACAGCGGTTGTCACCCAGCTTGCCCAGCCTAGTTTTGCATACGCTCCTGTATTACTGCACTAGCCATTTTTTATTTAAGCGCACCTTTCGCATCAGTTCTTCAAAACCCTCCACCCCTCCCCTCAAAAATACTTATATACGTGAATCCTGGCCCGCAGATTCACCAGTCTATACAATACAATAGGAGAATCAATTTGCCTATTTTTTTTCATTTGCATTTCCCCAAAATGCAAATCTCAAACTTATCAAATCGATTTATCCAATTCTTGTTTTTTCGGCCGCAGAATAGAAAACTGATTTGCGAATTGTAGAAAATAAAAATCAAGCAAAACAATGTATTTTCAATCCCCCTTCCGTTTAAAGTCACTATTAGGTGACTGAGAAGAACTTTAAATCCTGATGTCTTTGACTAATTCATCCCCCATTGCTCCTAAAAGAGCTGGACAGGATTAGAAAAACATAACTGCTTTCTTCCAGAAAAAGCGCCCCCAGTACTGTGTCTGGTATTGCGGTTCTGCTCCATTGAAGTGGATAAGGTTTAGCTATAATACCACGCACAACCTGTGGACAGGTGTGGTGCTGTTTTTGTGGGAAAGCAGCCATGTTTATCTGGACAACCCATTTAAAAGGGTTGTTTAGTGTAAAAAAAAAAAAAAACTCATTTTCAAAGACTCTATTAGGTGATTCTGAATAGATAAAGGTGGAGTTGGGGAATGTCCGCCGCTCAGGACCGTCATCTATTAACCAAAGCTGAGAGCGGCTAAAGAGTGTCCCTCGTTCGGATGGCCCCAACACATCTGTTTATTACAAAGCTCATTGATTTCAATAAGGATTGTAATACTTCTTATCCCCTGTGGTGGCACTGTGGGGAAACTGAACACTTACTGCCAGATTCCTCCCCAGATTACAGCTGATCACTGGAGGTCTCAGCAGCGGGACATCCCGTGATGATTTTATGATCAGGTGACTCTTCTAATAAAAATCATCTGTACAATGTATATAGTGAACATGCTGCTTTGTTTAATGTACAGGGTATCTATATACAGATAATGCTGAGTATTTATACTGATGCGGCTTACATGTGAAAAGCTCATCACTGTCAATCAGTATACAATGAGAATTGTTCAAAGCAGGGAACCCCCTTAAAGGATCAGATAGCCCCTATTGTGATATAGATCTTAGAGGGGGTCCTCTGTTTAGAACCCCTAAAAGCCGGGGCAGTAAGAGACTACTAAAGGATCTCGCTCTGGAAGACTTAGAACAACAATTTATTGCATAGTTGCCCACTTCCTCTGGCACTAACGGCTAATCACCAGGGGTTACTGCAGCCAGACCCCCATAGATCAGCTGATCGCTGAGGGCTGCATTTGGAATGGTGGTTTCCTCACTGGACAATCCATATAATGATAAAAAGACTCATGACGGATCAGTTTTTATTACAGGTGCAGGAGGCCATATGTTTAGCGTCTTGTGAAAACAGAAATCCTGATGGAACTGTTATATTTTACCGTCATATGAGTCTCATAGCAATGAATCAGATCTATGAATAGATGCATTACATTCCATTTTTCGGCAAATTATATATAAAAAAAAAAAAGATAGTTCTAGGCAATACAATCAAGCAAGTAGGGAAATCTACCTTTAATGCAGCTCTGGATTGGTCTCATACCCATAATATGTTTACGTTTCCTCACTGTGATATTCATTCTTGTATATTTCACAGGCGAAAGGCCGGTGCTGGGACCTCAATCCTTAACAAACAGAACTCTGAGAAAAAGAAGAGACCATCATCTGCATCTTACAGGCTACGCAAGGCGAAATCACTGGTACGTTGTCTGGTTGTACAGCACTATGGACCCATCAACTTCTTAGTAACCCTAATAGTCTAGAATTCAGGGGTGTCAAACGCATTTTCACCGAGGGCCACATAAGCTTTATGTTTGACATGTGTGGTCTAGATATACAAAGATAGGGTAGATAATACCCCGCCTATGTACAAGTGTATAACTACTATAATACTGTCCCCTATGTACAAGAATATAACTACTATAATACTGCCTCCTATATACAAGAATATAACTACTATAATACTGCCTCTATATACAAGAATATAACTACTATAATACTGCCTCCTATATACAAGAATATAACTACTATAATACTGCCCCTATATACAAGAATATAACTACTATAATACTGCCCCTATATACAAGAATATAACTACTATAATACGGCTCCTATATACAAGAATATACCTACTATAATACTGCTCCTATATACAAGAATATAACTACTATAATACTGCCCCTATATACAAGAATATAACTACTATAATACTGCTCCCTTTGTATAAGAATATAACTACTATAATGCTGCCTCCTATATACAAGAATATAACTACTATAATACTGCTCCCTTTGTATAAGAATATAACTACTATAATACTGCTCCCTTTGTATAAGAATATAACTACTATAATACTGCCTCCTATATACAAGAATATAACTACTATAATACTGCCCCCTATATACAAGAATATAACTACTATAATACTGCCCCCTATATACAAGAATATATCTACTATAATACTGCCTCTATATACAAGAATATAACTACTATAATACTGCTCCTATATACAAGAATATAACTACTATAATACTGCCCCTATATACAAGAATATAACTACTATAATACTGCCTCTATGTTCAAGAATATAACTACTATAATAATGCCCCCTATATACAAGAATATAACTACTATAATACTGCTCCTATATACAATAATATACCTACTATAATACTGCCCCCTATATACAAGAATATAACTACTATAATACTGCCTCCTATATACAAGAATATAACTACTATAATACTGCCCTCTATATACAAGAATATAACTACTATAATACTACCCCTATATACAAGAATATAACTACTATAATACTGTCCTATATACAGGAATATAACTACTATAATACTGCCCCTATATACAAGAATATAACTACTATAATACTGCTCCCTTTGTATAAGAATATAACTACTATAATACTGCTCCCTTTGTATAAGAATATAACTACTATAATACTGCCTCCTATATACAAGAATATAACTACTATAATACTGCCCCTATATACAAGAATATAACTACTATAATACTGCCCCCTATATACAAGAATATAACTACTATAATACTGCCTCTATATACAAGAATATAACTACTATAATACTACCCCTATATACAAGAATATAACTACTATAATACTGCTCTTATATACAAGAATATAACTACTATAATACTGCCTCCTATATACAAGAATATAACTACTATAATACTGCCCCTTATATACAAGAATATAACTACTATAATACTGTCCTATATACAAGAATATAACTACTATAATACTACCCCTATATACAAGAATATAACTACTATAATACTGCTCTTATATACAAGAATATAACTACTATAATACTGCCCCTATATACAAGAATATAACTACTATAATACTGCCCCTTATATACAAGAATATAACTACTATAATACTGTTCCCATATACAAGAATATAACTACTATAATACTGTCCTATATACAGGAATATAACTACTATAATACTGCCCCTATATACAAGAATATAACTACTATAATACTGCTCCCTTTGTATAAGAATATAACTACTATAATACTGCCTCCTATATACAAGAATATAACTACTATAATACTGCTCCCTATATACAGGACAGGAATATAACTACTATAATACTGCCCCCTATATACAAGAATATAACTACTATAATACTGCCCCTATATACAAGAATATAACTACTATAATACTGCTCCCTTTGTATAAGAATATAACTACTATAATACTGCCCCTTATATACAAGAATATAACTACTATAATACTGCCTCCTATATACAAGAATATAACTACTATAATACTGCCCCCTATATACAAGAATATAACTACTATAATACTGCCCCCTATATACAAGAATATAACTACTATAATACTGCCCCTATATACAAGAATATAACTACTATAATACTGCCCCTATATACAAGAATATAACTACTATAATACTGCCCCTATATACAGGAATATAACTACTATAATACTGCCCCTATATATAAGAATATAACTACTATAATACTGACCCCTATATACAAGAATATAACTACTATAATACTGCCTCCTATATACAAGAATATAACTACTATAATACTGCTCCTATATACAAGAATATAACTACTATAATACTGCCCCCTATATACAAGAATATAACTACTATAATACTGCCCCTATATACAGGAATATAACTACTATAATACTGCCCCTATATATAAGAATATAACTACTATAATACTGCTCCTATATGCAAGGATATAACTACTATAATACTGCCCCCTATATACAAGAATATAACTACTATAATACTGCCCCTATATACAGGAATATAACTACTATAATACTGCCCCTATATATAAGAATATAACTACTATAATACTGACCCCTATATACAAGAATATAACTACTATAATACTGCCTCCTATATACAAGAATATAACTACTATAATACTGCTCCTATATGCAAGAATATAACTACTATAATACTGCCCCCTATATACAAGAATATAACTACTATAATACTGCCCCTATATACAAGAATATAACTACTATAATACTGCTCCTATATACAAGAATATAAGTACTATAATACTGCCTCCTATATACAAGAATATAACTACTATAATACTGCTCCTATATACAAGAATATAACTACTATAAGGGCAAAGCCACACGTGGCGGAATTGCTCTTGAATTCCGCTGCGGACACTCCGCAGCGTTAATCCGCAGCGGAGCCGTTTCTCCATTGCCTTCCACTTCTTTTTAGTAGGCTTCGTTTAGACGAGGCAGAAAATTCCGCTGCGGAGCATAGGCTGCGGTGCGGAATTTGGTGTCCGCAGCATGCAATGGCTGTTGCAGAGTTGTGGCGGACTGGTTGCGGACTCATGGCGGAATTTCTCCATTGACTTCAATGGAGATTCTAAATTCCGCAATGAAGTCCGCAGCTGGCATGCACATGTTATGTGTGCTGCGGATGCGTCTTGCTTTTTTGACATGACATTTCTTCATTCTGGCTGGACCTATGTATTTCTAGGTCTACAGCCAGACTGAGGAAGTCAATGGGGCTCCCGGAATTACGGGAGCGTTGCTAGGCGACGTCAGTAAATAGTCACTGTCCAGGGTGCTGAAAGAGTTAAGCGATCGGCAGTAACTGTTTCTGCACCCTGGACAGTGACTACCGATCCCAATATACAGCAACCTGTAAAAAAAATAGAAGTTCATACTTACCGAGAACTCCCTGCTTCTGTCTCCAGTCCGGCTTCCCAGGATGACGTTTCAGTCTAAGTGACGGCTGCAGCCAATCACAGGCCAATCACAGGCTGCAGCGGTCACATGGACTGTCACTTCATCCAGGGAGGTCGGGCTGGATGCCGAAAGAGGGACGCGTCACCAAGACAACGGCCGATAAGTATGAAATTCGTTTACTTTCACGAGGGAAAGTGCTGTCCCTTCTCTCTATCCTGCACTGATAGAGAGAAGGGAAGCACTTTTACCGCAGTCCGCAGCAGCTAGTCCGCATCAATTTACTGCACATTTCGGGCAGATCCGCCGCAGAATCTGCAACGCAGATTCTTTGCGGCATTGATGCGGACAGTTGCGGAGGAAATCCGCCACGTGTGGGCATACCCTATTACTGCTCCTATATACAAGAATATAACTACTATAATATTGCCCCCTATATACAAGAATATAACTACTATAATACTGCTCCTATATACAAGAATATAACTACTATAATACTGCTCCTATATACAAGAATATAACTACTATAATACTGCCCCCTATATACAAGAATATAACTACTATAATACTGCCCCCTATATACAAGAATATAACTACTATAATACTGCCCCCTATATACAAGAATATAACTACTATACTACTGCCCCCTATATACAAGAATATAACTACTATAATACTGCCCCCTATATACAAGAATATAACTACTATAATACTGCCCCCTATATACAAGAATATAACTACTATAATACTACCCCCTATGTACAAGAATATAACTACTATAATACTGCCCCCTATATACAAGAATATAACTACTATAATACTGCCCCCTATATACAAGAATATAACTACTATAATGCTGCCCCCTATGTACAAGAATATAACTACTATAATACTGCCTCTATATACAAGAATATAACTACTATAATACTGCCCCCTATGTACAAGAATATAACTACTATAATACTGCCCCCTATATACAAGAATATAACTACTATAATACTGCCCCCTATATACAAGAATATAACGACTATAATACTGCCCCTATATACAAGAATATAACTACTATAATACTGCCTCTATATACAAGAATATAACTACTATAATACTGCTCCTATATGCAAGAATATAAATACTATAATACTGCCCCCTATATACAAGAGTATAACTACTATAATACTGCCCCCTATGTACAAGAATATAACTACTATAATACTGCCCCCTATGTACAAGAATATAGCTACTATAATACTGCCCCTATATACAAGAATATAACTACTATAATACTGCCCCCTATATACAAGAATACATCTACTATAATACTGCCCCCTATATAGAAGAATATAACTACTATAATACTGCCCCCTATATACAAGAATATAACTACTATAATACTGCCCCCTATATACAAGAATATAACTACTATAATACTGTCACTATATAGAAGAATATAACTACTATAATACTGCCCCCTATATACAAGAATATAGCTACTATAATACTGCCCCTATATACAAGAATATAACTACTATAATACTGCCCCCTATATACAAGAATACATCTACTATAATACTTTCCCCTATATACAAGAATATAACTACTATAATACTGCCCCCTATATACAAGAATATAACTACTATAATACTGCCCCCTATATACAAGAATATAACTACTATAATACTGCCCCCTATATACAAGAATATAACTACTATAATACTGCCCCCTATATACAAGATTATAACTACTATAATACTGCCCCCTATATACAAGAATACATCTACTATAATACTGCCCCCTATATACAAGAATATAACTACTTTAATACTGCCCCCTATGTACAAGAATATAACTACTATAATACTGCCCCCTATGTACAAGAATATAACTACTATAATACTGCTCCTATATACAAGAATATAACTACTATAATGCTGCCCCCTATGTACAAGAATATAACTACTATAATACTGCCCCCCTATATACAAGAATATAACTACTATAATACTGCCCCCTATGTACAAGAATATAACTACTATAATACTGCCCCCTATATACAAGAATATAACTACTATAATACTGCCCCTATATACAAGAATATAACTACTATAATACTGCCCCCTATGTACAAGAATATAACTACTATAATACTGCCCCCTATATACAAGAATATAACTACTATAATACTGCTCCTATATACAAGAATATAACTACTATAATGCTGCCCCCTATATACAAGAATATAAATACTATAATACTGCCCCCTATATACAAGAGTATAACTACTATAATACTGCCCCCTATGTACAAGAATATAACTACTATAATACTGCCCCCTATGTACAAGAATATAGCTACTATAATACTGCCCCTATATACAAGAATATAACTACTATAATACTGCCCCCTATATACAAGAATACATCTACTATAATACTGCCCCCTATATAGAAGAATATAACTACTATAATACTGCCCCCTATATACAAGAATATAACTACTATAATACTGCCCCCTATATACAAGAATATAGCTACTATAATACTGCCCCTATATACAAGAATATAACTACTATAATACTGCCCCCTATATACAAGAATACATCTACTATAATACTTTCCCCTATATACAAGAATATAACTACTATAATACTGCCCCCTATATACAAGAATATAACTACTATAATACTGCCCCCTATATACAAGAATATAACTACTATAATACTGCCCCCTATATACAAGAATATAACTACTATAATACTGCCCCCTATATACAAGATTATAACTACTATAATACTGCCCCCTATATACAAGAATACATCTACTATAATACTGCCCCCTATATACAAGAATATAACTACTTTAATACTGCCCCCTATGTACAAGAATATAACTACTATAATACTGCCCCCTATGTACAAGAATATAACTACTATAATACTGCTCCTATATACAAGAATATAACTACTATAATGCTGCCCCCTATGTACAAGAATATAACTACTATAATACTGCCCCCTATATACAAGAATATAACTACTATAATGCTGCTCCTATATACAAGAATATAACTACTATAATGCTGCCCCCTATGTACAAGAATATAACTACTATAATACTGCCCCCTATGTACAAGAATATAGCTACTATAATACTGCCCCTATATACAAGAATATAACTACTATAATACTGCCCCCTATATACAAGAATACATCTACTATAATACTGCCCCCTATATAGAAGAATATAACTACTATAATACTGCCCCCTATATACAAGAATATAACTACTATAATACTGCCCCCTATATACAAGAATATAACTACTATAATACTGTCACTATATAGAAGAATATAACTACTATAATACTGCCCCCTATATACAAGAATATAGCTACTATAATACTGCCCCTATATACAAGAATATAACTACTATAATACTGCCCCCTATATACAAGAATACATCTACTATAATACTTTCCCCTATATACAAGAATATAACTACTATAATACTGCCCCCTATATACAAGAATATAACTACTATAATACTGCCCCCTATATACAAGAATATAACTACTATAATACTGCCCCCTATATACAAGAATATAACTACTATAATACTGCCCCCTATATACAAGATTATAACTACTATAATACTGCCCCCTATATACAAGAATACATCTACTATAATACTGCCCCCTATATACAAGAATATAACTACTTTAATACTGCCCCCTATGTACAAGAATATAACTACTATAATACTGCCCCCTATGTACAAGAATATAACTACTATAATACTGCTCCTATATACAAGAATATAACTACTATAATGCTGCCCCCTATGTACAAGAATATAACTACTATAATACTGCCCCCTATATACAAGAATATAACTACTATAATGCTGCTCCTATATACAAGAATATAACTACTATAATGCTGCCCCCTATGTACAAGAATATAACTACTATAATACTGCCCCCTATATACAAGAATATAACTACTATAATACTGCCCCCTATGTACAAGAATATAACTACTATAATACTGCCCCCTATATACAAGAATATAGCTACTATAATACTGCCCCCTATATACAAGAATATAACTACTATAATACTGCTCCTATATACAAGAATATAACTACTATAATGCTGCCCCCTATGTACAAGAATATAACTACTATAATACTGCCCCCTATATACAAGAATACATCTACTATAATACTGCCCCCTATATACAAGAATATAACTACTATAATACTGCCCCCTATGTACAAGACTATAGCTACTATAATACTGCCCCCTATATACAAGAATATAACTACTATAATACTGCCCCCTATATACAAGAATACATCTACTATAATACTGCCCCTATATACAAGAATATAACTACTATAATACTGCCCCCTATATACAAGAATATAACTACTATAATACTGCCCCCTATATACAAGAATATAACTACTATAATGCTGCCCCCTATGTACAAGAATATAACTACTATAATACTGCCTCTATATACAAGAATATAACTACTATAATACTGCCCCCTATGTACAAGAATATAACTACTATAATACTGCCCCCTATATACAAGAATATAACTACTATAATACTGCCCCCTATATACAAGAATATAACGACTATAATACTGCCCCTATATACAAGAATATAACTACTATAATACTGCCTCTATATACAAGAATATAACTACTATAATACTGCTCCTATATGCAAGAATATAAATACTATAATACTGCCCCCTATATACAAGAGTATAACTACTATAATACTGCCCCCTATGTACAAGAATATAACTACTATAATACTGCCCCCTATGTACAAGAATATAGCTACTATAATACTGCCCCTATATACAAGAATATAACTACTATAATACTGCCCCCTATATACAAGAATACATCTACTATAATACTGCCCCCTATATAGAAGAATATAACTACTATAATACTGCCCCCTATATACAAGAATATAACTACTATAATACTGCCCCCTATATACAAGAATATAACTACTATAATACTGTCACTATATAGAAGAATATAACTACTATAATACTGCCCCCTATATACAAGAATATAGCTACTATAATACTGCCCCTATATACAAGAATATAACTACTATAATACTGCCCCCTATATACAAGAATACATCTACTATAATACTTTCCCCTATATACAAGAATATAACTACTATAATACTGCCCCCTATATACAAGAATATAACTACTATAATACTGCCCCCTATATACAAGAATATAACTACTATAATACTGCCCCCTATATACAAGAATATAACTACTATAATACTGCCCCCTATATACAAGATTATAACTACTATAATACTGCCCCCTATATACAAGAATACATCTACTATAATACTGCCCCCTATATACAAGAATATAACTACTTTAATACTGCCCCCTATGTACAAGAATATAACTACTATAATACTGCCCCCTATGTACAAGAATATAACTACTATAATACTGCTCCTATATACAAGAATATAACTACTATAATGCTGCCCCCTATGTACAAGAATATAACTACTATAATACTGCCCCCCTATATACAAGAATATAACTACTATAATACTGCCCCCTATGTACAAGAATATAACTACTATAATACTGCCCCCTATATACAAGAATATAACTACTATAATACTGCCCCTATATACAAGAATATAACTACTATAATACTGCCCCCTATGTACAAGAATATAACTACTATAATACTGCCCCTATATACAAGAATATAACTACTATAATACTGCCCCCTATGTACAAGAATATAACTACTATAATACTGCCCCCTATATACAAGAATATAACTACTATAATACTGCTCCTATATACAAGAATATAACTACTATAATGCTGCCCCCTATATACAAGAATATAAATACTATAATACTGCCCCCTATATACAAGAGTATAACTACTATAATACTGCCCCCTATGTACAAGAATATAACTACTATAATACTGCCCCCTATGTACAAGAATATAGCTACTATAATACTGCCCCTATATACAAGAATATAACTACTATAATACTGCCCCCTATATACAAGAATACATCTACTATAATACTGCCCCCTATATAGAAGAATATAACTACTATAATACTGCCCCCTATATACAAGAATATAACTACTATAATACTGCCCCCTATATACAAGAATATAACTACTATAATACTGTCACTATATAGAAGAATATAACTACTATAATACTGCCCCCTATATACAAGAATATAGCTACTATAATACTGCCCCTATATACAAGAATATAACTACTATAATACTGCCCCCTATATACAAGAATACATCTACTATAATACTTTCCCCTATATACAAGAATATAACTACTATAATACTGCCCCCTATATACAAGAATATAACTACTATAATACTGCCCCCTATATACAAGAATATAACTACTATAATACTGCCCCCTATATACAAGAATATAACTACTATAATACTGCCCCCTATATACAAGATTATAACTACTATAATACTGCCCCCTATATACAAGAATACATCTACTATAATACTGCCCCCTATATACAAGAATATAACTACTTTAATACTGCCCCCTATGTACAAGAATATAACTACTATAATACTGCCCCCTATGTACAAGAATATAACTACTATAATACTGCTCCTATATACAAGAATATAACTACTATAATGCTGCCCCCTATGTACAAGAATATAACTACTATAATACTGCCCCCTATATACAAGAATATAACTACTATAATGCTGCTCCTATATACAAGAATATAACTACTATAATGCTGCCCCCTATGTACAAGAATATAACTACTATAATACTGCCCCCTATGTACAAGAATATAGCTACTATAATACTGCCCCTATATACAAGAATATAACTACTATAATACTGCCCCCTATATACAAGAATACATCTACTATAATACTGCCCCCTATATAGAAGAATATAACTACTATAATACTGCCCCCTATATACAAGAATATAACTACTATAATACTGCCCCCTATATACAAGAATATAACTACTATAATACTGTCACTATATAGAAGAATATAACTACTATAATACTGCCCCCTATATACAAGAATATAGCTACTATAATACTGCCCCTATATACAAGAATATAACTACTATAATACTGCCCCCTATATACAAGAATACATCTACTATAATACTTTCCCCTATATACAAGAATATAACTACTATAATACTGCCCCCTATATAGAAGAATATAACTACTATAATACTGCCCCTATATACAAGAATATAACTACTATAATACTGCCCCCTATATACAAGAATATAACTACTATAATACTGCCCCCTATATACAAGAATATAACTACTATAATACTGCCCCCTATATACAAGATTATAACTACTATAATACTGCCCCCTATATACAAGAATACATCTACTATAATACTGCCCCCTATATACAAGAATATAACTACTTTAATACTGCCCCCTATGTACAAGAATATAACTACTATAATACTGCCCCCTATGTACAAGAATATAACTACTATAATACTGCTCCTATATACAAGAATATAACTACTATAATGCTGCCCCCTATGTACAAGAATATAACTACTATAATACTGCCCCCTATATACAAGAATATAACTACTATAATGCTGCTCCTATATACAAGAATATAACTACTATAATGCTACCCCCTATGTACAAGAATATAACTACTATAATACTGCCCCCTATATACAAGAATATAACTACTATAATACTGCCCCCTATGTACAAGAATATAACTACTATAATACTGCCCCCTATATACAAGAATATAGCTACTATAATACTGCCCCCTATATACAAGAATATAACTACTATAATACTGCTCCTATATACAAGAATATAACTACTATAATGCTGCCCCCTATGTACAAGAATATAACTACTATAATACTGCCCCCTATATACAAGAATATAACTACTATAATACTGCCCCCTATATACAAGAATACATCTACTATAATACTGCCCCCTATATACAAGAATATAACTACTATAATACTGCCCCCTATGTACAAGACTATAGCTACTATAATACTGCCCCCTATATACAAGAATATAACTACTATAATACTGCCCCCTATATACAAGAATACATCTACTATAATACTGCCCCTATATACAAGAATATAACTACTATAATACTGCCCCCTATATACAAGAATATAACTACTATAATACTGCCCCCTATATACAAGAATATAACTACTATAATACTGCCCCCTATATACAAGAATATAACTACTATAATACTGCCCCCTATATACAATAATACATCTACTATAATACTGCCCCCTATATACAAGAATATAACTACTATACTACTACCCCCTAAGTACAAGAATATAACTACTATAATACTGCCCCCTATATACAAGAATATAACTACTATAATACTGCCCCCTATATACAAGAATATAACTACTATAATGCTGCCCCCTATGTACAAGAATATAACTACTATAATACTGCCCCTATATACAAGAATATAACTACTATAATACTGCCCCCTATGTACAAGAATATAACTACTATAATACTGCCCCCTATATACAAGAATATAACTACTATAATACTGCCCCCTATATACAAGAATATAACGACTATAATACTGCCCCTATATACAAGAATATAACTACTATAATACTGCCTCTATATACAAGAATATAACTACTATAATACTGCTCCTATATGCAAGAATATAAATACTATAATACTGCCCCCTATATACAAGAATATAACTACTATAATACTGCCCCCTATATACAAGAATATAACTACTATAATACTGCTCCTATATACAAGAATATAACTACTATAATGCTGCCCCCTATGTACAAGAATATAACTACTATAATACTGCTCCTATATACAAGAATATAACTACTATAATACTGCCCCCTATATACAAGAATACATCTACTATAATACTGCCCCCTATATACAAGAATATAACTACTATAATACTGCCCCCTATATACAAGAATATAACTACTATAATACTGCCCCCTATATACAAGAATATAACTACTATACTACTGCCCCCTATATACAAGAATATAACTACTATAATACTGCCCCTATATACAAGAATATAAATACTATAATACTGCCCCTATATAGAAGAATATAACTACTATAATACTGCTCCTATATACAAGAATATAACTACTATAATGCTGCCCCCTATGTACAAGAATATAACTACTATAATACTGCCCCCCTATATACAAGAATATAACTACTATAATACTGCCCCCTATGTACAAGAATATAACTACTATAATACTGCCCCCTATATACAAGAATATAACTACTATAATACTGCCCCTATATACAAGAATATAACTACTATAATACTGCCCCCTATGTACAAGAATATAACTACTATAATACTGCCCCCTATATACAAGAATATAACTACTATAATACTGCTCCTATATACAAGAATATAACTACTATAATGCTGCCCCCTATATACAAGAATATAAATACTATAATACTGCCCCCTATGTACAAGAATATAGCTACTATAATACTGCCCCTATATACAAGAATATAACTACTATAATACTGCCCCCTATATACAAGAATACATCTACTATAATACTGCCCCCTATATAGAAGAATATAACTACTATAATACTGCCCCCTATATACAAGAATATAACTACTATAATACTGCCCCCTATATACAAGAATATAACTACTATAATACTGCCCCCTATATTCAAGAATATAACTACTATAATATTGCCCCCTATATACAAGAATACATCTACTATAATACTGCCCCCTATATACAAGAATATAACTACTATAATACTGCCCCCTATATACAAGAATATAACTACTATAATACTGCCTCTATATACAAGAATATAACTACTATAATACTGCTCCTATATACAAGAATATAACTACTATAATGCTGCCCCCTATGTACAAGAATATAACTACTATAATACTGCCCCCTATATACAAGAATATAACTACTATAATACTGCCCCCTATATACAAGAATATAACGACTATAATACTGCCCCTATATACAAGAATATAACTACTATAATACTGCCTCTATATACAAGAATATAACTACTATAATACTGCTCCTATATGCAAGAATATAAATACTATAATACTGCCCCTATATACAAGAATATAACTACTATAATACTGCTCCTATATACAAGAATATAACTACTATAATGCTGCCCCCTATGTACAAGAATATAACTACTATAATACTGCCCCCCTATATACAAGAATATAACTACTATAATACTGCCCCCTATGTACAAGAATATAACTACTATAATACTGCCCCCTATATACAAGAATATAACTACTATAATACTGCCCCTATATACAAGAATATAACTACTATAATACTGCCCCCTATGTACAAGAATATAACTACTATAATACTGCCCCCTATATACAAGAATATAACTACTATAATACTGCCCCCTATATACAAGAATATAACTACTATAATACTGCTCCTATATACAAGAATATAACTACTATAATGCTGCCCCCTATATACAAGAATATAAATACTATAATACTGCCCCCTATATACAAGAATATAACTACTATAATACTGCCCCCTATGTACAAGAATATAACTACTATAATACTGCCCCCTATATACAAGAATATAGCTACTATAATACTGCCCCTATATACAAGAATATAACTACTATAATACTGCCCCCTATATACAAGAATACATCTACTATAATACTGCCCCCTATATAGAAGAATATAACTACTATAATACTGCCCCCTATATACAAGAATATAACTACTATAATACTGCCCCCTATATACAAGAATATAACTACTATAATACTGCCCCCTATATTCAAGAATATAACTACTATAATATTGCCCCCTATATACAAGAATACATCTACTATAATACTGCCCCCTATATACAAGAATATAACTACTATAATACTGCCCCCTATATACAAGAATATAACTACTATAATACTGCCCCCTATGTACAAGAATATAACTACTATAATACTGCCCCCTATATACAAGAATATAACTACTATAATACTGCCCCCTATATACAAGAATATAACTACTATAATACTGCTCCTATATACAAGAATATAACTACTATAATGCTGCCCCCTATGTACAAGAATATAACTACTATAATACTGCCCCCTATATGCAAGAATATAACTACTATAATACTGCCCCCTATGTACAAGAATATAACTACTATAATACTGCCCCCTATATACAAGAATATAACTACTATAATACTGCCCCCTATATACAAGAATATAACTACTATAATACTGCCCCTATATACAAGAATATAACTACTATAATACTGCCTCTATATACAAGAATATAACTACTATAATACTGCTCCTATATGCAAGAATATAAATACTATAATACTGCCCCTATATACAAGAATATAACTACTATAATACTGCCTCTATATACAAGAATATAACTACTATAATACTGCCCCCTATGTACAAGAATATAACTACTATAATACTGTCCCTATATACAAGAATATAACTACTATAATACTGCCCCCTATATACAAGAATATAACTACTATAATACTGCCCCCTATATACAAGAATATAACTACTATAATACTGCCCCCTATATACAAGAATATAACTACTATAATACTGCCCCCTATATACAAGAATATAACTACTATAATACTGCCCCCTATATACAAGAATATAACTACTATAATACTGCCCCCTATATTCAAGAATATAACTACTATAATATTGCCCCCTATATACAAGAATACATCTACTATAATACTGCCCCCTATATACAAGAATATAACTACTATAATACTGCCCCCTATGTACAAGAATATAACTACTATAATACTGCCCCCTATGTACAAGAATATAACTACTATAATACTGCCCCCTATATACAAGAATATAACTACTATAATACTGCCCCCTATATACAAGAATATAACTACTATAATACTGCCCCTATATACAAGAATATAACTACTATAATACTGCCTCTATATACAAGAATATAACTACTATAATACTGCTCCTATATGCAAGAATATAAATACTATAATGCTGCCCCCTATGTACAAGAATATAACTACTATAATACTGCCCCTATATACAAGAATATAACTACTATAATACTGCCTCTATATACAAGAATATAACTACTATAATACTGCTCCTATATACAAGAATATAACTACTATAATGCTGCCCCCTATGTACAAGAATATAACTACTATAATACTGCCCCCTATATACAAGAATATAACTACTATAATACTGCCCCCTATGTACAAGAATATAACTACTATAATACTGCCCCTATATACAAGAATATAACTACTATAATACTGCCCCCTATATACAAGAATATAACTACTATAATACTGCTCCTATATACAAGAATATAACTACTATAATGCTGCCCCCTATGTACAAGAATATAACTACTATAATACTGCCCCCTATATACAAGAATATAACTACTATAATACTGCCCCCTATATACAAGAATACATCTACTATAATACTGCCCCCTATATACAAGAATATAACTACTATAATACTGCCCCCTATGTACAAGATTATAACTACTATAATACTGCCCCCTATATACAAGAATATAGCTACTATAATACTGCCCCTATATACAAGAATATAACTACTATAATACTGCCCCCTATGTACAAGAATATAACTACTATAATACTGCCCCCTATATACAAGAATATAACTACTATAATACTGCCCCCTATATACAAGAATATAACTACTATAATACTGCCCCTATATACAAGAATATAACTACTATAATACTGCCTCCTATATACAAGAATATATCTACTATAATACTGCTCCCTATATACAAGAATTTAACTGCTATAATACTGCCCCCTATATACAAGAATATAACTACTATAATACTGCCCCTATATACAGGAATATAACTACTATAATACTGCTCCTATATACAAGAATATAACTACTATAAGGCCTCATTTACACGAGCGTGTGCGTTTTGCGCACGCAAAAAAACGCTGCGTTTTGCGTGCGCAAAAGGCAATTGACAGCTCCGTGTGTCATCCGTGTATGATGCGCGGCTGCGTGATTTTCGCGCAGCCGCCATCATAGAGATGAGGTAGTCGACGCCCGTCACTGTCCAAGGTGCTGAAAGAGCTAACTGATCGGCAGTAACTCTTTCAGCACCCTCGACAGTGAATGCCGATCACAATCTACACCAACCTGTGAATAAAAAAAGACGTTCACACTTACCATGAACTGCCTGCTTCCTCCAGTCCGGTCTCCCGGCCGTTGCCTTGGTGACGCGTCCCTCTCTTGTCATCCGGCCCCACCTCCCAGGATGACGCGGCAGGCCATGAGACCGCTGCAGCCTGTGATTGGCTGCAGCCTGTGCTTGGCCTGTGATTGGCTGCAGCTGTCACTTGGCCTGAATTGTCATCCCGGGAGGTCGGACTGGAGGAAGAAGCCGGGAGTTATCGGTAAGTCAGAACTTCTGTTTTTTTTTTACACGTATATGTATATTGTGATCGAAAGTCACTGTCCATGGTGCTGAAACAGTTTAAGTCTTTCAGCACCGTGGGCAGTGACTGTCTCCTGACGTCGCGTACCCGAACATTTTTTGCCGGGTTCGGTTAAAACGAGTTCGGCCGAACCCGGTGAAGTTCGGTGCGCTCATCTCTAATTAGACACTCCGTTTGGATGTTTGTAACCAGAAAAGCACGTGGTGCTTTTCTGTTTACATTCAGGAGTTTGACAGCTCTTGCGTGATTTTCGCGCATGCAACGCAGGACCGTCAGTGTGGCATGCGTTGTTTTCACGCACCCATTGAAGTCAATGGGTGCGTGTTGCGTGAAAAACGCAAGAATATAGAACATGTCGTGAGTTTTACGCAACGCACTCACGCTGCGCAAAATTCACGCATCGTCTAAACAGCCCCATAGACTATTATAGGTGCGTACGACACGCGTGAAAAGCACGCGCGTATAATACGCTCGTGTAAATGAGGCCTAATACTGCCCCTATATACAAGAATATAGCTACTATAATACTGCCCCCTATATACAAGAATATAACTACTATAATACTGCCCCCTATATACAAGAATATAACTACTATAATACTGCCTCTATATACAAGAATATAACTACTATAATACTGCTCCTATATACAAGAATATAACTACTATAATACTGCCCCCTATATACAAGAATACATCTACTATAATACTGCCCCCTATATACAAGAATATAACTACTATAATACTGCCCCCTATATACAAGAATATAACTACTATAATACTGCCCCCTATATACAAGAATATAACTACTATAATACTGCCCCCTATATACAAGAATATAACTACTATAATACTGCCCCCTATATACAAGAATACATCTACTATAATATTGCCCCCTATATACAAGAATATAACTACTATAATACTACCCCCTATGTACAAGAATATAACTACTATAATACTGCCCCCTATATACAAGAATATAACTACTATAATACTGCCCCCTATATACAAGAATATAACTACTATAATGCTGCCCCCTATGTACAAGAATATAACTACTATAATACTGCCCCTATATACAAGAATATAACTACTATAATACTGCCCCCTATGTACAAGAATATAACTACTATAATACTGCCCCCTATATACAAGAATATAACTACTATAATACTGCCCCCTATATACAAGAATATAACGACTATAATACTGCCCCTATATACAAGAATATAACTACTATAATACTGCCTCTATATACAAGAATATAACTACTATAATACTGCTCCTATATGCAAGAATATAAATACTATAATACTGCCCCTATATACAAGAATATAACTACTATAATACTGCTCCTATATACAAGAATATAACTACTATAATGCTTCCCCCTATGTACAAGAATATAACTACTATAATACTGCCCCCCTATATACAAGAATATAACTACTATAATACTGCCCCCTATGTACAAGAATATAACTACTATAATACTGCCCCCTATATACAAGAATATAACTACTATAATACTGCCCCTATATACAAGAATATAACTACTATAATGCTGCCTTTATATACATGAATATAACCACTATAATACTGCTCCTATATGCAAGAATATAAATACTATAAGGGTATGTTCACACGGCGGGGGTCCGTAACGGCTGAAATTACGGGGATGTTTCAGCCTGAAAACATCCCCGTAATTTCAGCCGTACCGGCATGTGCAGGCGCTTGAACGCCGCGTCAATTACGGCCGTAATTAGCGCTGCTATTCATTGGAGTCAATGAATAGCGGCTCCAATTACGGCCAAAGAAGTGACAGGTCACTTCTTCTACGCGGGCGTCTATTTACGCGCCGTCATTTGACAGCGGCGCGTAAATATACGCCTCGTGTGAACAGACAAACGTCTGCCCATTGCTTTCAATGGGCAGATGTTTGTCAGCGCTATTGAGGCGCTATTTTCGGGCGTAATTCGGGGCAAAAACGCCCGATTTACGTCCGTAAATAGGCCGTGTGAACATACCCTAATACTGCCCCCTATATACAAGAATATAACTACTATAATACTGCCCAGTATATACAAGAATATAACTACTATAATACTGCTCCTATATACAAGAATATAACTACTATAATGCTGCCCCCTATGTACAAGAATATAACTACTATAATACTGCCCCCTATATACAAGAATATAACTACTATAATACTGCCCCCTATGTACAAGAATATAACTACTATAATACTGCCCCCTATATACAAGAATATAACTACTATAATACTGCCCCCTATATACAAGAATATAACTACTATAATACTGCTCCTATATACAAGAATATAACTACTATAATGCTGCCCCCTATGTACAAGAATATAACTACTATAATACTGCCCCCTATGTACAAGAATATAACTACTATAATACTGCCCCCTATATACAAGAATACATCTACTATAATACTGCCCCCTATATACAAGAATATAACTACTATAATACTGCCCCCTATGTACAAGAATATAACTACTATAATACTGCCTCCTATATACAAGAATATAGCTACTATAATACTGCCCCTATATACAAGAATACAACTACTATAATACTGCCCCCTATATACAAGAATACAACTACTATAATACTGCCCCCTATATACAAGAATACATCTACTATAATACTGCCCCCTATATACAAGAATATAACTACTATAATACTGCCCCCTATATACAAGAATATAACTACTATAATACTGCCCCCTATGTACAAGAATATAACTACTATAATACTGCCCCCTATATACAAGAATATAACTACTATAATACTGCCCCCTATATTCAAGAATATAACTACTATAATATTGCCCCCTATATACAAGAATACATCTACTATAATACTGCCCCCTATATACAAGAATATAACTACTATAATACTGCCCCTATGTACAAGAATATAACTACTATAATACTGCCCCCTATGTACAAGAATATAACTACTATAATACTGCCCCCTATATACAAGAATATAACTACTATAATACTGCCCCCTATATACAAGAATATAACTACTATAATACTGCCCCTATATACAAGAATATAACTACTATAATACTGCCTCTATATACAAGAATATAACTACTATAATACTGCTCCTATATACAAGAATATAACTACTATAATACTGCTCCTATATGCAAGAATATAAATACTATAATACTGCCCCTATATACAAGAATATAACTACTATAATACTGCCTCTATATACAAGAATATAACTACTATAATACTGCTCCTATATACAAGAATATAACTACTATAATGCTGCCCCCTATGTACAAGAATATAACTACTATAATACTGCCCCCTATATACAAGAATATAACTACTATAATACTGCCCCCTATGTACAAGAATATAACTACTATAATACTGCCCCCTATATACAAGAATATAACTACTATAATACTGCCCCCTATATACAAGAATATAACTACTATAATACTGCTCCTATATACAAGAATATAACTACTATAATACTGCTCCTATATACAAGAATATAACTACTATAATGCTGCCACCTATGTACAAGAATATAACTACTATAATACTGCCCCCTATATGCAAGAATACATCTACTCTAATACTGCCCCCTATATACAAGAATATAACTACTCTAATACTGCCCCCTATGTACAAGAATATAACTACTATAATACTGCCCCCTATATACAAGAATATAGCTACTATAATACTGCCCCTATATACAAGAATATAACTACTATAATACTGCCCCCTATATACAAGAATACATCTATAATACTGCCCCCTATATACAAGAATATAACTACTATAATACTGCCCCCTATATACAAGAATATAACTACTATAATACTGCCCCCTATATACAAGAATATAACTACTATAATACTGCCCCGTATATTCAAGAATACAACTACTATAATATTGCCCCCTATATACAAGAATACATCTACTATAATACTGCCCCCTATATACAAGAATATAACTACTATAATACTGCCCCCTATGTACAAGAATATAACTACTATAATACTGCCCCCTATATACAAGAATATAACTACTATAATACTGCCCCCTATATACAAGAATATAACTACTATAATACTGCTCCTATATACAAGAATATAACTACTATAATGCTGCCCCCTATGTACAAGAATATAACTACTATAATACTGCCCCCTATATACAAGAATATAACTACTATAATACTGCCCCCTATGTACAAGAATATAACTACTATAATACTGCCCCCTATATACAAGAATATAACTGCTATAATACTGCCCCCTATATACAAGAATATAACTACTATAATACTGCCCCTATATACAGGAATATAACTACTATAATACTGCTCCTATATACAAGAATATAACTACTATAATACTGCCCCATATACAAGAATATAACTACTATAATACTGCTCCTATATACAGGAATATAACTACTATAATACTGCCCCTATATACAAGAATATAACTACTATAATACTGCTCCTATATACAAGAATATAACTACTATAATACTGCCCCCTATATACAAGAATATACTATAATACTGCCTCCTATATACAAGAATATAACTACTATAATACTGCTCCTATATACAAGAATATAACTACTATAATACTGCCCCATATACAAGAATATAACTACTATAATACTGCTCCTATATACAGGAATATAACTACTATAATACTGCCCCTATATACAAGAATATAGCTACTATAATACTGCCCCTATATACAAGAATATAACTACTATAATACTGCCTCTATATACAATAATATAACTACTATAATACTGCTCCTATATACAAGAATATAACTACTATAATACTGCCTCTATATACAAGAATATAACTACTATAATACTGCTCCTATATGCAAGAATATAAATACTATAATACTGCCCCTATATACAAGAATATAACTACTATAATACTGCCTCTATATACAAGAATATAACTACTATAATACTGCCTCTATATACAAGAATATAACTACTATAATACTGCTCCTATATACAAGAATATAACTACTATAATGCTGCCCCTATGTATAAGACTATAGGTTGATATGGTGGGTGTCAGCCTGCAGTAGACATATTTATGTTTTTCCTGTTTCCCTGTAATGTAATCCTGTGCCGTGTAGCATATACGGTCATGTGCAGGTGTTGCAGAGTTTACATCCCCGTTCACATTCCTCACCTCTGTCACACAATCTCCTTCTCCTCTCGGGATGGGCTGTCATTGTGGGGGAGATCTCACACCTGGGCCTCTTCATTCATGGTCTGTCATGTGTGAGGGATATTGGGGCGGTCACAGTTAGGCACCTCTATTACCGGGATTCAGTGAGCACCTTCACATCAAAGCCTCTATAGGAGAAGCCGTTCTTATTCTTTACCTACAGATATAACTCATGTGAGGGGCATCTACTGTGTGTGGGGATTCATGTTACATTTGTATGAACACAGCTTCCAGCTAATTACAACACTTACAGACACTGCTGGGGTAAATGCCCCGGGGGCTGGAAGCTGGGGGCGGGGCGGCAACAAGGGTAAAGTAGACAAGAGCAGCTTAGCTTTACCCTCAGGATTAGTGAATCTTGAATCTGGGCTACATGACAACTTGCACGCATGTACGAGCTGTTTGACAATTTATCCTGACCCGGCCTATAGCGTTTAGGGGTCATCCGCATTTATGTAAATAGTGCGTAAGCACTGTATAATGAACGGTTGTGCAACTTTCTAATATACCTTGTGTTTCAATTTGTCATCATTTTCAGGATTTCTGCTTGCTGTCAGTGAATGGGAGAATTCTTATTTTCATACAGAACCTGAAATCCTGTCCTGTTCATGTCCATCTGACACAGGAGTAAAAACCACATGGCAAAAACAGCAGCAATTCGCAGTATATCGCGTGTGGCTTTGGGGCCGAGCATTTTCTAGAGGTGTCACACGTTAAAAACAAGTGTTTCCCCTGTAAAAACCACACGGCTAATAATGGCATTGGAAAACAAGGCCGCACAGTGTAATGAGCCGTGCAGCCATGTGAGCAGCACAGGATCAGGATGAGTTATCAGCCTTCAAATGTACAAAGAAATCCATTCACTGACAGCAAGAAGAGATTGGAAAATACTTAGAAATTGAAACACAAAGGCCCAGATTTACTAATGCTGATTAATAGTTAGACAGCAAAACTTAGACCAAACAGTCACAAAGTGCGCCAAATTTATCTCAGTGGTGCATCTAGCATGACCTCTTAGCCGCCAGATTTTAGTGCATTTTAGGCGCACATTGGTGCATTTTAAGCTAAGCTTTTTAGGCAAACCACACCCCTTTTACCGCTAAGCCACACCCCCTTTTCAGAACCCTTTTAAAAAGTGTCTTACGAGGTGTATGCATAAAAATTGCGATAAACTGCGTTAATTTGGGATTAAAAAAATACAATTTAAATAAAGTTTATTGAAACAAAAAAATCATTCCAAAAATTCTAAATCCCCTTTTTTTCTCTTTGAAATTGTTTTATACTGAAAAAAAAATATATATTAAAAATATTAAATATTTATCCAAAATGCAACAAAAAATAGAGTAAAATGAACACGTTATTTACACCGCATGGAAAACGACGTAAACGAAAACCCCTAAAGAAAATATTTGCAGAATTGCTTTTTTGTTTAAACAAGCCCCTCCCCCCATCAAACTACGCAACATGTACAGGTAGCCTAAGGGTAAGGCCACACGGAGCAGCCCTGACACGGTTGCAAAGCGGCTAACAACCGCGCCGGCACCATGTTCTGTGCGGCTGTCAAATAGCCTGCTAGTGGCCGCACGTTAATGCGGGTAAACCGTCCCTTTATCTGCAAAATCGTGCGGCCATGAATTAATACACCCTTTATGTCCGCACGATTTTGCAGGTTACAACAAGTTACCCCCTATTCATTCTCAATGGCAGCGCCGGAAAAAAACCGAACACTGCACTCGGCTATCTCTGGCGCTCCCATAGAGAATGAATGGAGCGGCAGTGCGCGTGAGTATGTAACCAGAATACCCCTTAACAAGGTATTTGACAGCCGCGCCTACATAGTGCCAGCGTAGTTGTTGGCCGCGTTGCCACCGTGTCAGGGCCGCTCCGTGTGGCCTTACCCTTAGCGTGGTGAAAAGTTGCCAAAAACAGATGTGTAGGTTGAACCATTGTGCCGTGTTTCCATAGATGTCGCTTTCGGCCGAATTTGGAAACCTTGTGAAGCCCCCATCGAGACCGAGCTGGGCCGCTCACCAGTCCGGAGAATATCCAGTGAACAAGACAACGGCAAAGAACCTGGCGCTGAGTACGGAGTGGAACGCTGGAATACGACCGGCGCCCGTACGAGCCGACATCCCCAAACTGTCTGAGAAGGGAAGGAAAGCCTGTACCCGGACATCCAGGAGCTCCCCAAGTACGGACTGTCTCATAGTCACATGTCAAGTCCTTCATATGGCACCAGTAAAGCTTGATCAGGGCTTGTCACCCAGCTAGCCTAAACCCCTGAATTCCAGGGATGGCTTTAGGGGATGGCAAACTGGGCAATTACCCATGTACCATAATTACTAGGGTCCCCCAAAAGTGGGAACTCCAGGAGCAAACTTAAACCACATAGTATTATTGAGCAAAGTATGGTGGTATTATGGTGGGAATAGAATAGCAGTATTATGTGGGAACTATATAGCAGTATTATGTGGGAACTATATGGCAGTATTATGTGTCAGCTATATGGCAGTATTATGTGGGAGCTATATGGCAGTAATATGTGGGAACTATATTGCAGCAATATGTGGAGACTATATGGCAGTATTATGTGGATACTATATGGCAGTATTATGTGGGAGCAATATGACAGTATTATGTGGGAGCAATATGGCATGATTATGTGGGACCTATATGGCAGTATTATTTGGGAGCTATATGGCAGTATTATGTGGGAGCTATATGGCAGTATTATGTGGATACTATATGGCAGTATTATGTGGGAGCAATATGGCAGTATTATGTGGGAACTATATGGTAGTATTATGTGGGAGCTATATAGCAGTATTATGTGGGAACTATATGGTAGTATTATGTGGGAGCTACATGGCAGTACTATGTGGGAACTATATGGCAGTATTATGTGGAGACTATATGGCAGTATTATGTGGGAGCTATATGGCAGTATTATGTGGGAGCTATATGGCAGTATTATGTGGGAGCTATATGGCAGTATTATGTGGAGACTATATGGCAGTATTATGTGGGAGCTATATGGCAGTATTATGTGGGAGCTATATGGCAGTATTATGTGGGAGCTATATGGCAGTATTATGTGGAGACTATATGGCAGTATTATGTGGGAGCTATATGGCAGTATTATGTGGGAGCTATATGGCAGTATTATGTGGAGACTATATGGCAGTATTATGTGGGAGCTATATGGCAGTATTATGTGGGAACTATATGGCAGTATTATGTGGGAGCTATATGGCAGTATTATGTGGAGACTATATGGCAGTATTTTGTGGGAGCTATATGGCAGTATTATGTGTAGACTATATGGCAGTATTATGTGGGAGCTATATGGCAGTATTATGTGTAGACTATATGGCAGTATTATGTGGGAACTATATGACAGTATTGTGTGAATTATATAGCAGTAGTGTGTGGGAACTATGCAGGATTATTATGCTGGAAAGATATGGCAGTATTATGTTTGAACTATATGGTAGTATTATGTAGGAACTAAATGGCAGTATTATTTGAGGGAATATTCTTTAAGGGAATATTATTTGGAAACTACATTTTATTTGGGCATTATATGGCCTTATTATGTGGTCTGTATATGGCAGTATTATCTTGGCACTATATGGCGATATTATGTGGGCTGAAATTATGTGAAAAAATTGTCAAGAAATGACAAACATGTAATAGTGCCAGCCATACTAGTCCCCATGTGATAGTGCCAGCCATACTAGTCCCCATGTAATAGTACCAGCTACATAATACCCAAATAATAGAGCCTAACAGATTATTCCCCGTAGTACTGCTACACACCGGATTCATGGTGAGCACCCCTCATGGTGCAGGTAGCCCCTGTAAAGGAACGCTGGTCTAGAATGTACTTTTGGTGGCCAGCATAGTAATTGATGAACATATTAATAACGACTAATCCCTGTTTCCCTCTGTTTCTTATTTTTCAGCTATGTCCCTATTTGAGAGTCAGCCCTGGCAGGTCCCCACATCAGAACACGGCTCAGATGAGGACTAGAAAGGCTAGACATCATTAGCAATTATATGGGACAGACTTGCTCCAGGCACCTGCTGACCAGTCATGTCACTCATTTCTACATAGACGAGCAAGGTGCAGCCTCCTGTATCATTCCTAAGATCTGTCGTCCACCCTTGGCCACCAAACATGACCCCTTCCTGCCTCTTTTGTATACACAGTGCCTTAGATATGATCTCTACTCCCAAGTCATTATGTTTCACCGGTGACATCATGATTCATGATGCCTGGAGGTAGGGGGCTCAGACGAGACCCCTGAGGGGCAAGCGCCTGTATATCTTTGATTTCGGGCCCCTCATCTTCACCGTAACTGAAGGATCGGGAATGTTATGGTCTATGGTCATATATTCTTGCAATTATTGTAAATCAGGACAAAATACAAAGGCTCATGATACAAAAAGTATGTCATGAGAGTAGAGACAAATGAAAACGATTATCTCTTCATGATTCTATGTACATGTATTTTACAGTTAACCTTCTTATTTGTACTTCTTTACAATAGATAATTTTTTAATATTTAAATCTTTTCAATATTTTTTAATTTGAACTGTAAAAATATTTGTAAGAGTACAATAGTAGTATATAATAATAGTAAAAATTTAGTTATAAAGGGGCGTGTCCCTACACAGTCTGAAACTGTAAGCACTGATTGGACAGTATCACCCAGTGTAGGCACACGCCCCCAAGTAGTAACAACCAGTTGTAAATTTATTAATGCATTTCTAGGAGGAATAATAGAGGAATGGCACAATGCAAAGATGCTCCAGAATTGTTATATTATGGGAAATAAAAGTATCCACTAAAACAGACCTGTCAGGAGATTTCACAGCTCCTCTATATTACAACACACAGGAGAGCTGACAGATCCTCTATACTACACCACACAGGAGAGCTGACAGCTCCTCTATACTACACCACACAGGAGAGCTGACAGCTCCTCTATACTACACCACACAGGAGAACTGACAGATCCTCTATACTACACCACACAGGGGAGCTGACAGAACCTCTATACTACACCACACAGGAGAACTGACAGATCCTCTATACTACATCACACAGTAGAGCTGACAGATCCTCTATACTACACCACACAGGAGAGCTGACAGCTCCTCTATACTACACCACACAGGAGAGCTGACAGCTCCTCTATACTACACCACACAGGAGAGCTGACAGCTCCTCTATACTACACCACACAGGAGAGCTGACAGCTCCTCTATACTACACCACACAGGAGAGCTGACAGCTCCTCTATACTACACCACACAGGAGAGCTGACAGCTCATCTATACTACACCACACAGGAGAGCTGACAGATCCTCTATACTACACCACACGGGAGAGCTGACAGATCCTCTATACTACTCCACACAGGAGAGCTGACAGCTCCTCTATTACACCACACAGGAGAGCTGACAGATCCTCTATACTACCCCACACAGGAGAGCTGACAGATAATCTATACTACAGCACACAGGAGAGCTGACATCTCTATACTGCACCACACAGGAGAGCTGACAGGTCCTCTATACTACACCACACAGGAGAGCTGACAGATCCTCTATACTACACCACACAGGAGAGCTGACAGATCCTCTATACTACACCACACAGGAGAACTGACAGCTCCTCTATACTACACCACACAGGAGAGCTGACAGCTACTCTATACTACACCACACAGGAGAGGTGACAGATCCTCTATACTGCACCACACACAGGAGAGCTGACCGATCCTCTATACTACACCACACAGGAGAGCTGACAGCTCCTCTATACTACACCACACAGGAGAGCTGACAGATCCTCTATACTACACCACACAGGAGAACTGACAGCTCCTCTATACTACACCACACAGGAGAGCTGACAGCTACTCTATACTACACCACACAGGAGAGGTGACAGATCCTCTATACTACACCACACAGGAGAGCTGACAGCTCCTCTATACTGCACCACACAGGAGAGCTGACAGCTACTTTATACTACACCACAAAGGAGAGCTGACAGATCCTCTATACTACACTACACAGGAGAGCTGACAGATCCTCTATACTACACCACACAGGAGAGCTCACAGATCCTCTATACTACACCACACAGGAGAGCTGACAGCTCCTCTATACTACACCACACAGGAGAGCTGACCGCTCCTCTATACAACACCACACAGGAGAACTGACAGATCCTCTATACTACACCACACAGGAGAGCTGACAGAACCTCTATACTACACCACACAGGAGAACTGACAGATCCTCTATACTACATCACACAGTAGAGCTGACAGATCCTCTATACTACACCACACAGGAGAGCTGACAGCTCCTCTATACTACACCACACAGGAGAGCTGACAGCTCCTCTATACTACACCACACAGGAGAGCTGACAGCTTCTCTATACTACACCACACGAGAGAGCTGACAGCTCCTCTATACTACACCACACGGGAGAACTGACAGATCCTCTATACTACACCACACGGGAGAGCTGACAGATCCTCTATACTACCCCACACAGGAGAGCTGACAGATAATCTATACTACAGCACACAGGAGATCTGACATCTCTATACTACACCACACAGGAGAGCTGACAGGTCCTCTATACTACACACAGGAGAGCTGACAGCTCCTCTATACTAGACCACACAGGAGAACTGACATATCCTCTGTCACGGCGCGGGGTGTGGACCCACTGGGCCGTACCGCGTAGCGGGGTAGCAGCTGGCCAACAAGGTACAAAACAATGTCTATAGTTCAGAACGGGTACCTGAGGCAATGTAGACAGTAGCGGAACCACGACTTAACTTCCACAGCAGGTGGCACCATGGATGCAGCGGAAGACACGACTTGACTTTCACAGTAGATACGATAGCACGGGATACAGGGTACAGGCAGCAGGAACGGGTAACACTGGGAACTGGGAAAACACTGGGAGACCATTTGCAAGACAAACTTAGGTTTACAACAATGCTCAGGCAAGGAACCAGTGGGCAGAGCCCCTTTTTATAGTCCATCAGCCATTTGGGCTAATAATTGATGGGTGACAGCTGGACGCGTACTGGCCCTTTAAGGCCGTGCACACGCGGCCTTGCGCGCCCTGCGGGAATCAGTCCGAGAACCCGAAAGTGAGTGCCGGCGTCTCTCTGGAGGGAGCTGACGCCGTGAAGAGAGATGTCATGGCCGGGACCGTCAAGGGGTAAGTCTGAACGACGACCCCCGGCCATAGATGTTACAGTATCCACCCACTTAACGCTCCCTCCTCTTGGGGCCAGAGCGGGAAATAAATTTCTTCACGAGGACAGGGGCATCAATGTTCTCCTCTGGCTCCTAAGACCTCTCCTCTGGACCAAATCCCTCCAATCCACCAAATAAAACGTCCTTCTCTCCTACTTTCTTGGTGGCCAGGATCCCCTCACTTCGAAAGTTCCGGATGAACCGCCAGGAGCCACTGCGGAACTAGGAGTCCTGGAGTAGCGGTTCAGGCACCACGGGTTTCAGCAAGGAGACGTGGAAGGAGTTGGGGATCTTGAGGGTAGGAGGCAGTCAAAGCTTTTACGACACAGGATTGATCTGTAGTAGAATCTCGAAGGGTCCAAGGAACATGGGAGCAAACTTGCAGGACGGCACCCTCAGCCGGATATTCCTGGAAGACAGCCAGACCTTTGTACCTGGAAGAAACTGGGGAGGTTCTCATCTTCTAGTGTCTGCCTTTCTCTTCATGCGGTCCACCACCAGCAGAATAGAAGATCCTGTCTGCTGCCATATCTGCAGAAAGTTCCTGAAGGTAGAGTCGGCTGCAGGCACCTGGGACATAGTAGAGCCAGGCAGGAGTATTCGAGGATGTTGGCCGTAGACTATGAAGAACGAACTGGAGGTGGTGGACTCACTAGTATGGTTATTATAAGAGAACTCCGCCCACGGGAGCAGCTGCACCCAGTCATCATGTCGTCTGGAGACAAAGTGCCGCAGATAGTTCTCCATAATTTGGTTAACCCTTTCAACTTGTCCATTGGACTGAGGATGGTAAGCTGAGAAGTCCAACTTTACACCGAGTAGGCCGCAGAGTGCTCTCCAGAACTTTGAGGTGAACTGGACCCCTTGATCCGAGACAATATGCAGGGGTAATCCGTGCAGACGGAAGATGTGTTGCATGAAGAGATCAGCCAGCCGAGCAGCAGAATGCAGGCCAGTAAGAGAAACAAAATGAGCCATTTTAGAAAAACGATCCACCACCACCACACAGATCACACTGCATCCTGCAGAGAGAGGCAGATCTGTGACAAAGTCCATAGCAATATGCCGATAGGGGGAATCGGGCACAGGCAGTGGTTGGAGCAGACCGGCTGGTCTGGAGTGGGCAACTTTGTTTGCTGCACACACCGTACAGGAGGAGACAAAATCCATGACGTCTTTGGGCAATGTGGGCCACCAGAACTGACGGGCAATTAGGTCTCGGCTCTTACGGGCACCCGCGTGACCACCCAGCTTGGAACTATGACCCCAGCGAAGGATTCTTCCTCTGTCTGCCAGACGTACAAAAGTTTTTCCCGGAGGAATGTCTCTAACCTGCAGAGGGTTAACAGAGTAGATGCAGGAAGGATCGATAATATTCTGTGGGAACTCCACAGTGTCCTCTGTCTCAAATTACCTAGACAAGGCATCGGCCCTCACATTCTTGTCGGCAGGTTGGTAGTGGAGTTCGAACAGGAACCGTGCAAAAAAACAATGACCACCTGGCTTGACGAGGATTCAGCCGTCGAGCCGTCTGTAGATAGGTCAAGTTCTTGTGGTCTGTGAAGACCAGGATTGGATGAGCTGCGCCTTCCAGTAAGAGTCTCCACTCCGGGAGTTACTGGCCATCAAGCTGGCCCTGCAGATCTCCAATCGAGTAGTTGCGCTCTGCGGAAGAAAACAGCTTGGAGTAGTAACCGCATACCACCGTCTTGCCTCTCAAACCTCTCTGGAACAATAGTGCACCAGCACCAACAGAGGAGGTGTCCACCTCTAATGAAAACTGTAAAGACACATCAGGGTGATGAAGAATAGAGGCTAACGTGAAGGCCTTTTTTAAGGTTTTAAATGAGACTTCCGCCTCTGGAGTCCATACCTTGGCATTCATACCCTTTTTAATGAGGGTGGAGATCAGGGCTGTCAAAGAAGAGAAGTTGGGAATGAACAGTCTGTAGAAGTTAGCGAATCCCTGGAAGCGTTGTATGGCCCTTAAGCCTTGGGGACGTAGCCACCCCAGGACAGCCTTGACCTTTTCAGGGTCCATCTTGAGACCTTGGTCAGAGATGATATAGCCCAGCAAGGGTAGAGACTTCTCTTGGAACACGCACTTCCACAACTTGGCGTAAAGATGATTCTCCCTTAATCAAAGCAACACCTGGCGGACATGGCCCTGATGAGTCACAAGATCTGGGGAAAAATCAAGATATCATCGAGATACACCACAACTCAGACATAGAGGAGATCACGAAAAATGTCATTCACAAATTCTTGAAATACTGCGGGTGCGTTACACAGGCCGAAGGGCATGACCAAATATTCGCAGTGTCCATCACGTGTGTTAAATGCAGTCTTCCACTCGTCACCCTGACGGATCCGGATTCGATTTTAAGCCCCCCGCAGGTCAAGCTTGGAAAATGTTTTCGCCCCCCGTACACGATCAAAGAGTTTCTAAATCAACGGCAAAGGGTAGCTGTTCTTCAGCGTGATCTGTTTGAGGCCTCGGTAGGCAATGCAGGGTCGAAGGGATCCATCCTTCTTTTTGACAAAGAAAAACCCGGCTCCGGCCGGGAAAGAAGACTTTTGTATGAAGCGCCCTGCGGGAATCAGTCCGAGGACCCGGAAGCCAGTGCCGACATCTCCCTGGAGGGAGCTAACGCCGTGAAGAGAGATGTCCATGGCCGGGGCCGTCAAGGGGTAAGTCTGAACAATGAACCCCGGCCATAGACGTTACATCCTCTATTCTACACCACACAGGAGAGCTGAAAGATCCCCCTATACTACACCACACAGGAGAACTGACAGCTCCTCTACACTACACCACACAGGAGAGCTGACAGCTCCTCTATACACCACCACACAGAGAACTGACAGCTCCTCTATACTACACCACACAAGAGAGCTGACAGATCCTCTATGCTACACCAAACAGGAGAGCTGACAGATCTTCTATACTACACCACACAGGAGAGCTGACAGATCCTCTATACTACACCACACAGGAGAACTGACAGATCCTCCATACTACACCACACAGGAGAGCTGATAGATCCTCTATACTACACCACACATGAGAGCTGACAGATCCTCTATACTACACCACACAGGAGAGCTGACAGATCCTCCATACTACACCACACAGGAGAGCTGACAGATCCTCTATACTACACCACACAGGAGAGCTGACAGCTCCTCTGTACTACACCACACAGGAGAGCTGACAGCTCCTCTATACTACACCACACAGGAGAGCTGACAGCTCCTCTATACTACACTACACTACACAGGAGAGCTGACAGCTCCACTATACTACACCACACAGGGGAGCTGACAGATCCTCTATACTACACAACACAGGAGAACTGACATATGCTCTATACACCACCACACAGAGAACTGACAGCTCCAATATACTACACTACGGTCACGGACACAGGGTATGTGGACCCACTAGGCCGCTCCGCCGTAGCGGGGAGGCAGCTGGCCAGGTCACAGTCTATGCGAAAGTCAATGGCAGACAGTAACGCTTGGGTACCTGAAATAGTCCGGACGGTGGCAGTGGCTTCAGCACGGATGGAGGCTGGTGCGGCTGGTGGCGCCAGACGTGGCGGGCAGTATCCGATGAAGCAGAAGACACTGGACGTGGCAGTCGACACTGGACGTGGCAGTCGACACTGGACGTGGCAGTCGACACTGGACGTGGCAGTCGACACTGGACGTGGCAGTCGACACTGGACGTGGCAGACGACACTGGACGTGGCAAACGACACTACAACGCTGGTAGGCACAGGAACTAGAACAATACGGAATACAGGAATGGGTAACGGCACGAGTAACAGCTGGAACGGGAAACACTAAGGGACCATTTGCGAGACAGACTGGGATAGACTAACAACGCTCAGGCAAGGATCAGAAGGCCTGGGGCCTTCTTATAGACCAGGAAATCAGGGCAGTTGATGATGATGACGATAATTTGTGCGCGCGCTGGCCCTTTAAGGCCGTGCGCGAGCGCTCCCTACGGGACACAGCAGAACGGAGCGGAAGTGAGCGCTGGCATCTCCTAGAAAGGAGACCGGGACCAGCGCTCACGGATCCATGGGTGCGGGCTTCGGGGGGTGAGTAAACCCGACGGCCCGCGGCCATGGACGTTACAGTATCCCTCCTCTTACGCCCCCTCTTCTTGGGACCAGAGCAGGAGAGAAACTTTTTAATGAGAGCAGGAGCACTGAGGTTCGTTTCTGGCTCCCAGGACCTCTCCTCAGGACCAAACCCGTTCCAGTCCAAAAAATAGAAAGTCCTTCCTCCTACCCTCTTGCAGTCCAGGATCTCCTTTACCTCGAATACATCAGAAGGGCCGCTGGGAGCAACTGTGGAACTAGAAGTCTTGCTGTAGCGGTTCAGGACCACTGGTTTCAGGAGGGACACATGGAAGGAGTTAGGGATTCTGAGGGTAGGAGGCAGCCGCAGTTTATAGGAGACAGGGTTGATCTGTAGCAGAATCTCGAAAGGACCAAGGAACCTGGGAGCGAACTTGTATGAGGGTACCTTCAAGCGAACGTTCCGAGAGGACAGCCAGACTTTAGTCCCCGGAAGAAACTGAGGCGGCTCTCTTCTCTTAGTATCTGCCTTTCGCTTCATGCGATCTACTGCCAGCAAAATAGAGGACCGGGTCTGTTGCCAGATTTGCAGGAAGTCCCCATATGCAGAGTCAGCAGCGGGAACCTGAGATGAAGTCGACACAGGAAGAGGGACTCTGGGATGTTGACTGTACATGATGTGAAACGGAGTGGAAGTGGTGGACCCACTTGTGTGGTTGTTGCATGAAAACTCGGCCCATGGAAGAAGCTGTACCCAGTTATCGTACTGTGAAGAGATGAAGTGGCGGAGATAATTTTCCATGATCTGGTTGATCCTCTTAACTTGCCCATTGGATTGGGGGTGATAGGCAGAGGAAAAGTCCAAACTCACATCCAGGAGTTTACAGAGGGCTCTCCAGAACTTAGAGGTAAACTGAACCCCCCGGTCGGACACAATGTGAAGAGGCAAGCCATGCAAGCGAAAGATGTGCTGAATGAAGAGACTCGCCAGGCGGGTAGGCCGGTCAGCGGGATAAAATGTGCCATCTTAGAGAACCGGTCCACCACCACCCAGATGGTGTTGCATCCTGCTGAGAGAGGAAGGTCTGTGACGAAGTCCATTGCAATGTGCTGCCAGGGGGCACTGAGTACAGGCAGAGGTTGAAGCAGGCCGGCAGGCTTGGAGTGAGTCACTTTGTTAGAGGCACACACCGTGCAAGCAGAGACAAAGTCCAGAACATCTTTAAACTAGAAGCAGATAAAACAGACACGGCGCCAAAATAGTGCAAAATAAGGACGATAAAATCAAGGGGCAAATAGAATGAAATTTGCTCACCTAGGGTTACGGACACCGGTTAAGATGTCACAAGCGTATGAGAGCTGCTGCCAGATCCGTGCACAAACAAAGCAAGTTTGTTGTCAAGAGGTACTGCAAATTAGCCGAGAAAAAGGACCACACGGCGCTGCTCAGAAAGGATGTCCGATAGGATGAATAAGGTAAATAAATAAATTTATTCTCATTAAATTTATTTATTTACCTTATTCATCCTATCTGACATCCTTTCTGAGCAGCGCCGTGTGGTCCTTTTTCTCCGCTAATTTGCAGAACATCTTTAGGTAGCGTGGGCCACCAAAAGTGACGAGCAATCAGGTCTTGGGTTTTACAGACACCAGCGTGCCCAGCTAGTTTAGAACTGTGTCCCCAGCGGAGAATTCTTTTTCTGTCTGCCAACCGAACAAAAGTTCTCCCCGGAGGGATATTTCTAAGCTGCAGAGGATTGGCGGTGACAACGCAGGATGGGTCTATGATAGTCTGAAGGGACTCCACCGTGTCTTCCATCTCAAATGATCTGGACAGGGCATCGGCCCTCACATTCTTGTCAGCGGGACGGTAGTGGAGCAGAAATTGGAAACGGGTGAAGAACAGCGACCACCTGGCTTGACGAGGATTCAGTCTTTGAGCGGACTGAAGCTAGGTGAGGTTCTTGTGGTCGGTGAAGATCAGGATGGGGTGAGCTGCGCCTTCTAGAAGATGTCTCCACTCCTCCAGGGCCAATTTGATAGCCAGTAGCTCCCGATCTCCAATGGAGTAATTGCGCTCAGCAGAAGAAAACAGTCTTGAGTAGTAGCCACATACTACTGCCTTTCCTTTGGAGCTCCTCTGGAACAAAAGTGCACCTGCACCAACAGAGGAAGCGTCCACTTCTAGTGAGAACTGCCGAGATACGTCAGGGTGATGGAGGATTTAAGCTGAAGTGAAGGCTTTCTTGAGCCTAATGAATGCGGACTCTGCCTCTGGAGTCCACACCTTGGCGTTCACACCCTTCTTGGTAAGGGTAGAGATGGGAGCCGTCAGAGAAGAAAAGTTCGGAATAAACTGCCGGTAGAAATTGGCGAATACCAGGAACCGTTGTATGGCCCTTAGGCCTTGAGGACGTGGCCATTCCAGGACAGACTTTAGTTTCTCAGGGTCCATCTTAAGGCCTTGATCCGTGATGACGTAGCCCAGGAAGGGCAAAGACCTTTTTTCAAAGGTGCACTTTTCCAACTTGGCATACAAGCGATTCTCTCTTAGTCGCAGAAGAACTTGACAAACATGCCTCCGATGGGTCATCAGATCTGGGGAGAAAATTAAAATATCATCGAGATAAACTACAACACACATATAGAGGAGATCTCGGAAGATATAATTAACGAACTCCTGAAATACTGCGGGAGCGTTACACAGTCCGAAGGGCATCACTAGTTATTCGTAGTGCCCATCGCGGGTGTTAAATGCCGTCTTCCATTCGTCACCCCGGCGAATCCGGATTAGATTATAAGCCCCCCGCAGATCTAGCTTAGAAAATGTTTTGCCTTCTTGTATGCGATCGAAGAGCTCGGAAATAAGTGGCAACGGGTATTTGTTCTTGACCGTGATCTGATTGAGACCACGGTAGTCAATGCAGGGTCGAAGAGATCCATCTCTCTTTTTAACGAAGAAGAAGCCTGCCCCTCCCGGGGAGGAAGATTTTCGAATAAAACCACTCTCCAAGTTCTCCTTGATATAGGCTGATATCGATAAAGTCTCTGGCAAGGAGAGAGGATATACTCGTCCACGGGGAAGAGAAGCATTGGGAACCAGTTCAATGGGACAGTCATAATTCCGATGTGGAGGCAACGTCTCAGCCTCTCGTTTGCAAAAGACATCCGCAAAACTGGCATACTGATATGGTAGGCTGGAAAGTGACTGAGGCAGAGGGGGCACAACAGGACGGACTTGTGACAGGCAATGGATATGGCATCTGGAACCCCATTGAAGAACCTCTCCAGAATTCCAGTCAAGTGTCGGGGCATGTAGACAGAGCCATGGCAGACCCAGCAGGATAGGATTGATAGCCTTGGGTAGTACCAGGAAGGTGATCTGTTCTGAGTGAAGAGCTCCGACCCGTAGTGTCAACAGCTCTGTGATGAGCATGATCGGATCAGGCAATGGTAGACCATTCACAGAGGCAACAGCCAGGGGTCTCTCCAGACGGACTGTGGGTAGACTAAAATGATCCACTAGATCCTGCTGGATGAAATTAGCAGCCGCTCCAGAGTCAAGATAGGCGGAGGAAGGATGTGATGTCTCTCCGGTGACGATGACCACAGGAATCGATAATCTGGAAGAGGTTTTAACGTTTGGAGACATTCCACCTAGAGTTGCCTCTCCAATCAACCCTAGGTACTGGAGTTTCCCGGTTTCTGTGGGCATTGGCGCACAAAATGACCCTTGAGGCCACAATACATACAAAGTCCAGAGGAGCGTCTGCGCTGCTTCTCCTGTTCAGATAACCGGACTCTGTCTACCTGCATGGGTTCTTCAGGTAGCGCACTAGGAGTGGACAATAGGGGTCTCTGGACTGAGGGTGCTGGTCTGTGGACCCGGCTCTCCTGACGAACCTCTTGAGAGCGCTCCCGGATTCTCATATCAACCCGGGTGGCTAACAGGATGAGGGCATCCAAGGTAGAAGGAAGGTCGCCGGCTGCCAGTTCGTCCTTGATGTGAGAGGACAGTCCCTGCCAGAAGGTCGCCACCAGTGCCTAATTGTTCCATGCCAGCTCGGCTGCTAGGGTACGGAAGGAGATAGCATACTCCCCTACTGTGGAGCCTTCTTGCTTGAGGGTCAACAGAGTGGCTGCGGCAGAGGATGTTCAACCCGGCTCCTCGAACACGGCACAAAAGGACTGCAGGAACAAGGCTAGGTCCGCGGATACAGGTCCTTGTTGCTCCAAGATTGGGTTCGCCCATGCGAGGGCCTTGCCAGCGAGGAGGGAGATAAGTTAGCTGAAGTTATCTCCGATAATCCGACTATCACTTATCGACGAGGTAATAATCTTCGTGAATACTAAACACATAGTCACTATTCCAAACCTTCCATTCCTCGGAACACTTGGCTCCCGCCGCCCACTAGCGGTTCCTTCCCTTGTGGTAGATGCACATTCTGCTCATATATGCTTAAAACGAAGATCTTTTGCAATCCCCCAGATGATAAACAATATACCATTAGGCAATTTATTAATTGCCAAAGTAGTGGCATCATATATGCCGCTAAATGTCCATGCCCCAAGCTCTATATTGGTAAGACTATTCAACAACTTAGGAGAAGGATTTCAAAGCATATTAGCACTATCAATACTAAAGAGGATACACCTCTTTCTCGACACGTCAGATCCCATCACCATGGGAATGCCAATGCCCTTCAGTTCTGGGGTATCACCCAAGTCAAATTGGGCCCTAGAGCGGGCAACCTAGATAAAAAGTTGTTGCAGGAAGAAGCACGTTGGATACATAGGCTCAGCTCTCTTAGTCCCAACGGACTTAATGAGGGCTTTACCTTTGCCGCTTTTCTATAGATTCCTTCATAAATTTTATAATTAGAACTATATCAATATTTGTTGTCTTTTGACAACTATTTTTATCATCATCACCTGTATTTATATATATAATATCATCATCATTTGGTACATACATCACAATTTATACCTTATCTATAAATAAAAAAACAACACCTATATATTCTGCTAAGTACAGCATTAAATAATAGTTTTTTTCTCTTTCTTTTATTTAACTCTATGTTATCCATCCTACTTATAGATATACCTAAATTTGAGAATCCAGTAACGATATTCATACAGACTCCAACACTGATAATAAGAGTATGAACGTATATAGATTTAACTACCCAGACTAATGTAGTGCCCTGTGATGTCGGACTAACTTTGACATCTAACAAGTAGCAGGATCACTCCATCCCACATATGGACCAAGCGCCTTTTTAATCAAAACAACTTACTGTTCTGTAGATACCCATAAGTACGGCCGTCATCTGCACTTCAGGTGATGCGCATGCGCATTGCACGCATCACTCGGTCTTCACCATTCGACGGGGACAGCAGTGACATCCACTCTATCACCCGGTTCGGTTACAAGGCGCATGCGCCCAGATCGCAATGTGATTGGGCACACGGCCGACTTACTACATTGGACACTCTGCACGCCAGTCGTATTGCATGAGGGCTCGACCCTCTTTGCAAGCCCTGATTGGCTATCATATGGGTAGACGATCTCCTTTGGAGGTTTGTCTAACACCATAAAAGGAAGCGGAAACCGCACGCGCGTGTATTAGCCCTATATTATCCCCTGAGGACGCTGCGTCCAGCAGTGAAACATGTTGGGGGGGGGCTAGCGCCATTTTAACCATCACAATCGGCTCCAGCAATTACACTTAACCTCCGTGTGACATAGGGGTTTCACAGCAGTCTGCAGCTGCTGATCGTGTTAGTCACACTGAACACATGAGGTGCTCAGCATATACCTCATATCAATTGACAAGCTGACCGACCTTGTGCTAGTTTTTAATTAATTACTTGTTGTACGTCTGTTCACTTTATCTTAGACTTCAATAATAAAAGTTACATTTTAAATGCACTAATCAACTCATTTAATCAGTAGTTGGGAAATTGGGAATTGAGTGCTTATGCACACTAGCTGTTTGTTTATATAATTATATCCCTGCCAACTACTAGGGTCTACTATTTTGTTGCTAACAGGATGAGGGCATCCAAGGTAGAAGGGAGGTCGCGGGCTGCCAGTTCGTCCTTGATGTGAGAGGACAGTCCCTGCCAGAAGGTCGCCACCAGTGCCTCATTGTTCTATGCCAACTCGGCTGCTAGGGTACGGAAGGAGATAGCATACTCCCCTACTGTGGAGCCTTCTTGCTTGAGGGTCAACAGAGTGGCTGCGGCAGAGGATGTTCGACCCGGCTCCTCGAACACGGCACGAAAGGACTGCAGGAACAAGGCTAGGTCCGCGGATACAGGTCCTTGTTGCTCCAAGATTGGGTTCGCCCATGCGTGGGCCTTGCCAGTGAGGAGGGAGATAATAAACGCCACTTTGGCCTCCTCGGAGGGGAAGAGATGAGGCCGCAGCCTAAAATGCACCGTGCATTGATTGAGAAATCCTCTACATGCTCTGGGGTCACCGTCGTAGTGAGGAGGAATAGGCAGAGGAACTGTGGATCCGGAACAAACGGGGAGCAACAGGCAGTGGCACAGCAACAGCTTCCGGAGGAAGAACCGGAGGTGGAACAGCGAGTAGATCCAGGCGGACCAGGATAGAATTCACCGCCTCAAGGAGTTGATCCTGACGTGTGCGTAGGTCATGCATCTCTGTCTGTATCTTCTGGACTGCGGTCTTGGGCTGGCCAGCGGGTTCCATGGCCTGAGCGTACTGTCATGGACACAGGGTATGTGGTCCCACTAGGCCGCTCCGCCGTAGCGGGGAGGCAGCTGACCAGGTCACAGTCTATGTGAAAGTCAATGGCAGACAGTAACGCTTGGGTACCTGAAATAGTCCGGACGGTGGCTGTGGCTTCAGCACAGATGGAGGCTGATGCGGCAGGTGGCGCCAGACGTGGCGGGCAGTATCCGATGAAGCAGAAGACACTGGACGTGGCAGAAGACACTGGACGTGGCAGACGACACTGGACGTGGCAGACGACACTGGACGTGGCAGACGACACTGGACGTGGCAGAAGACACTACTCCAACGCTGGTAGGCACAGGAACTAGAACAATACGGAATATAGGAACGGGTAACAGGGCACGGGTAACAGCTGGAACGGGAAACACTAAGGGACCATTTGCGAGACAGACTGGGATAGACTAACAACACTCAGGCAAGGATCAGAAGGCCTGGGGCCTTCTTATAGACCAGGAAATCAGGGCAGTTGATGATGACGATAATTTGTGCGCGCGCACCCTACGGGACACAGGACGGAGCGGAAGTGAGCGCTGGCGTCTCCTAGGAAGGAGACAGGGACCAGCGCTCACGGATCCATGGCTGCGGGCGTCGGGGGTGAGTAAACCCATGGACGTTACAACTACACAGGAGAGCTGACAGATCCTCTATACTACACCACACAGGAGAGCTGACAGCTCCTCTAAACTACACCACACAGGAGAGCTGACAGATCCTCTATACTACACCACACAGGAGAGCTGACAGATCCTCTACACTACACCACACAGGAGAGCTGACAGCTCCTCTATACTACACCAGATAGGAGACCTGACAGATCCTCTATACTACACCACACAGGAGAGCTGCCAGATCCTCTATACTACATCACACAGGAGAGCTGACAGATCCTCTATACTACACCAAACGGGAGAGCTGACAGCTCCTCTATACACCACCACTTAGAGAACTGACAGCTCCTCTATACTACACCACAAAGGAGCTCCTCTATACTAATATTACACCACTCAGGAGAGCTGACATATCCTATTTACTACACCACTCAGGAGAGCTGACAGCTCCTCTATACTACACCACACAGGAGAGCTGACAAATCCTCTACTACACTACACTACACAGGAGAGCTGACAGCTCCTCTATACTGCACCACACAGGAGAACTGACAACTCCTCTATACTACACCACACAGGAGAGCTGACAGCTCTTCTATACTACACCACACAGGAAAGCTGACATGTCCTCTATACTACACCACACAGGAAAGCTGACATGTCCTCTATACTACACCACACAGGCGAGTTGACATGTCCTCTATACTACACCACATAGGAGAAATGACAGATCCTTTATACTACACCGAACTGACAGATCCTCTATACTACACCACACGGGAGAGCTGACAGATCCTCTATACTACACCACACAGGAGAGCTGACAGATCCTCTTTACTACACCACACATGAGAGCGGACAGATCCTCTATACTACACCACTCGGGAGAGCTGACAGCTCTATACACCACCACAGAAAGAACTGACAGATCCTCTATAGTATACCACACAGGAGAGCTGGCAGATCCTCTATACTACACCACACAGGAGAACTGACAGCTCCTCTATACTACACCACACAGGAGAGCTGACAGATCCTCAATACTACACAACAAAGGAGAACGGACAGCTCCTCTATACTACACCACACAGGAGCTCCTCTATACTACACCACCCAGGAGAGCTGACAGATCCTCTATACTATAACCACACAGGAGAGCTGACAGCACCTCTATACTACACCACACAGGAAAGCTGACATGTCCTCTACACTACACCACACAGGCGAGTTGACATGTCATCTATACTGTAATGACGGGGTAGGGAGACAGACAGGTGAGCCCTAATCTACCCGCCACTCAGTCCCTGCCTACTTGCACGGCCCGTCCTAGGCGACGGCGTACAACTGGGCGATGGTCCCTTCGCTCAATATGTGTACGACAGACAAACAGAGAAGGGTACACAGAAGCTAAGGGAAAAGGGGCAATTGCCCACGGCAACACCGTGAGCAACAAGAGTAGTGAACGAGCCGAGTTAAACCAGGAGTGTACGAGGTGCCAAACGCAGAGCAGGAGCGTAGTCAGTAAAGCCAGGGTCAATTTGAAGCAGAGGTCAATAGTACAAGCAGGAACAGAAGAGCCAGGAAACAAGACAGAATCACAGGCAAAGACAAGAAGCAAATGAAGGTATACATAGACCGAGGGCGGGAGCTAGAACCATCTGGACAGGCTGTGATAGGTTCTCCCACTCCTAAGCCTACCAGCCTGAGTGGTAGCAGATCGAGTCACTCTATCAGACCTAGGAGCAGATGCAGACTGATTAACCACGGGCGTCAACACAGAAGCTGTGTCTGGCAGATCCTTTACAGTACCCTCCTTTTATGAGGGGCCACTGGACCCTTCCTAGGTGGACCTGGCTTATTGGGAAACCGAAGATGGAACCTCCTAAGCAATACCTCAGCGTGAACATCCCGGGCGGGTACCCACGTCCTCTCCTCAGGCCCGTATCCGCTCCAATTGACCATGTACTGGAGGGAGCCCTGGACCATCCTGCTGTCCACAATCTTGGCCACCTCAAATTCTACCCCTATAGGGGTGAGAACAGGGACCGGAGGTTTCCTCGTGGTAGCCAAGGGCGGGGAGCAGCGTTTCAGGAGGGAGGCATGAAACACGTCGTGTATTTGAAAAGACGGGGGTAACTCCAGCCGGAAGGAGACAGGGTTAAGGACCTCAATGACCTTGTACGGCCCTATAAAGCAGGGAGCAAATTTTTTGGACGAAACCTTAAGGCGCAAATTTTTTGAAGACAGCCACACCAGATCCCCGACCACAAACAAGGGGTTAGCAGGACGTCTTCTAGCTGCCTGAGTCTTTTGTATGCTCTGGGACGCCTCTAGGTTCTTCTGAACCTGGGCCCAGACTGTGCACAGTTCCCGATGAACGACATCTACCTCGGGATTGTTGGAACCACTAGGTAAAACGGAGGAGAACCATGGATTAAACCCAAAATTACAGAAAAAGGGGGAGACCCCTGACGAGTTACTGACCCGGTTATTAAGGGAAAATTCGGCGAGGGGAATGAAGGAGACCCAATCATGTTGACAGTCAGAGATAAAACACCTTAAATATTGTTCTAGAGACTCATTAGTCCTCTCAGTTTGGCCATTAGTTTCAGGATGGAAGGCAGAGGAGAAGGACAGATCAATCTCCAACTTTTTACAGAAAGCTCTCCAAAACAATGAAACAAATTGTACCCCTCTCTCAGAAACAATATTGACAGGAACCCCATGGAGACGCAGGATGTGTTTGACAAACAAGGTAGCTAACGTCTTGGCATTCGGTAGTTTCTTGAGGGGCACAAAGTGGCACATCTTACTAAAGCGGTCTACTACAACCCACACCACCGATCGGTGATAAAATCCATGGAGATATGGGTCCAAGGTCTCTGGGGAATGGGCAAAGAACATAGTAAGCCCGCTGGTCGGTACCTGGGAGTCTTGGACCTAGCACAAATTTCACAAGCGGAGACGTAGGCCTTAACATTTTTAGGCAACTCAGGCCACCAATAGTTTCTAGCAATGGAGGTGCTTGTTACCCAGGATGCCTGGATGGCCAGATAGTGCAGAGTCATGATTTTCCCTGAGTACCCTTAGCCGGAATTGCAGGGGAACAAACAGCTTGTTCTCAGGAAGGTTCCCGGGAGCTGAACCTTGATCGGCCGCAATTTCGGAGACTAAGTCAGAATCAACAGAGGATATTATTATGCCTGGGGGCAAAACACAAGCAGGATCTTCCTCCGAAGGAGGGCTGGCCATGAAGCTACGCGACAGTGAATCAGCTTTAATATTTTTAGACCCAGCCCTATAGGTGACCACAAAGTTGAATCTAGTAAAAAACAAGGCCCATCGAGCTTGTCTTTAGCCTCCGGGCAGATTCTAGGAAGACCAGATTCTTGTGGTCGGTAAGGACCGTTACCTGGTGCCTAGCCCCCTCCAAGAAGTGGCTCCACTCTTCAAATGCCCATTTAATGGCTAAGAGTTTGCGGTTGCCCACGTCATTGTTACTCTCAGTGGGCGAGAACTTCCTGGAGAAGTAGGCACAGGGACGGATGAGGGACCTTGTACCCTGGGACAAGACAGCACCCACTCCCACCTCGGAGGCATCAACCTCCACGATGAATGACTCCATTTGGTTAGGCTGAATCAGCACTGGGGCAGGAAGGATCTCAAAACCCTGGACCGCCTCCTGAGGCCAGTGGAGGGGATCAGTACCTTTGCGAGTAAGATCCGTAAGAGGCTTAGCGATGAACGAGAAGTTGGCAATAAATCTCCTGTAATAATTAGCAAACCCCAGGAAGCACTGTAACGCCTTCAGGGAGGCAGGTTGGACCCATTCAGCCACAGCCTGAACCTTGGCAGGGTCCATGCGGAATTCATTAGGAGTGAGGATTTGACCCAAAAATGGTATCTCCTGCACCCCAAACACACATTTTTCGGATTTAGCAAAGAGTTTGTTTTCCCGAAGGGCCTGGAGCACCGTCCTGACATCCTCAATGTGGGAGGACCAGTCCTTGGAAAACACAAGTATGTCATCAAGGTACACTACAAGAAATACCCCCAGGTAGTCTTTTAAAATCTCATTTATGAAATTCTGGAAGACCGCTGGAGCATTACGCAACCCAAAGGGCATGACGAGGTATTCGAAATGACCTTCGGGCGTGTTAAACGCAGTCTTCCACTCATCCCCTTCTCTGACTCGGATAAGGTTATAAGCCCCCCGAAGATCAAACTTAGAGAACCATTGGGCCCCCTGAACCTGATTGAAGAGATCAGGACTCAAAGGAAGGGGATACTGGTTCCTTACAGTGACCTTATTCAAGTTTCGGTAAGCGATGCACGGCCTAAGACCACCATCCTTCTTCCCTACGAAGAAGAAGCCAGCACCTACCGGAGAAGTAGAGGGGCGAATGTAACCCTTGGCCAGGCTTTCCTGGATATAGTCTCTCATGGCCTCACGTTCGGGAAAAGAGAGATTAAATACCCTACCCTTAGGGAGCTTAGCTCCTGGTACCAAATCGATTGCGCAATCGTATTTTCTATGAGGAGGTAACACTTCGGACGCCTTTTTTAAAAAAACGTCAGCGAAGTCCTGAATAAACTCAGGTAGAGTGTTCACCTCCTCAAGGAGAGAAATAAAATTCACAGAAAAACAGGACGTCATGCATTCATTATCACATTTAGTAAGATCCCCAGTACACCAGTTAAACGTGGGATTATGCATCTGCAACCAGGGAAGGCCTAAAACCAAATCGGACGATAATCCCTGCATCACCAGTACAGAACACTGCTCCAAATAAATGGAGCCAACAATGAGTTCAAAAACAGGGGTATGCTGCGTAAAATAACCATTAGCAAGAGGAGTGGAGTCGATACCCACTACCGGGACAGGTTTAGGCAAATCAATCAATGGCATAGCTAGAGACATAGCAAATTCCACAGACATAATATTAGCAGAAGACCCTGAATCCACGAAGGCACTGCCGGTGGCAGACCTACCCTCAAAAGAGACCTGAAAGGGAAGCAAGATCTTATTAGGTTTCATATTTACGGGAAATACCTTTACGCCCAAGCGACCTCCCTGATGGTTACTTAGGCGCGGAAGTTTTCCGGCTGCTTATTCTTACGCCTAGGACAGTTGTTCACTTGATGCTTGTCATCCCCACAGTAGAAGCAGAGACCATTCTTCCAGCGGAGCTGTCTTGTTGGGGAGACACGGAGGCCCCGAGTTGCATTGGTTCATCCGAGTTTTCCGTGGAAGAACGAAGCAACGGAACCTCGGGAGCCAACATGGGGGAGCCAGAGGAGAAGGTACAAAAACGTTCAAGTCGTCGTTCCCTGAGACGTTGGTCAAGACGTACCGCTAAAGCCATAACCTGATCTAGAGAGTCAGAAGAGGGATAGCTAACGAACAAGTCTTTCAGGGCGTTTGACAGACCCAATCTAAAATGGCACCTCAAGGCTGGGTCATTCCAGCGAGAAGCTACACACCACTTCCTAAAGTCAGAACAGTACTCTTCAACGGGTCTCTTACCCTGACGTAAGGTCACCAGCTGACTCTCGGCAAAGGCAGTCTTGTCAGTCTCGTCATAGATGAGCCCGAGATCCGGAAAAAAAAGGTCAACAGAGGAGAGTTCAGGGGCGTCAGGAGCCAAGGAGAAGGCCCATTCTTGGGGGCCGTCATGGAGTCGGGAGACAATTATACCCACTCGCTGGCTCTCAGAACCTGAGGAGTGGGACTTTAGACGGAATTAGAGTCTACAACTCTCCCGAAAGGAGAAAAAAGTCTTCCGTTCCCCTGAGAACCGGTCAGGCAACTTGAGATGGGGTTCAAGAGGTGAGGTGGAGGGCACTAGCTGGTTAGCATCACGCTGGTCGCACCTCTGAGCCAGGGCTTGGACCTGTAGGGAGAGGCCCTGCATTTGCTGAGCCAGGGTCTCAAGGGGATCCATAGTAGTAGGAACCAGGGTAGAAAAGGTATATGGGCCTATGATTATGTAATGACGGGGTAGGGAGACAGACAGGTGAGCCCTAATCTACCCGCCACTCAGTCCCTGCCTACTTGCACGGTCTGTCCTAGGCGACGGCGTACAACTGCGCGATGGTCCCTACGCTCAATAAGTGTACGACAGAAAAACAGACAAGGGTACACAGAAGCTAAGGGAAAAGGGGCAGTTGCCCACGGCAACACCGTGAGCAACAAGAGTAGTGAACGAGCCGAGTCAAACCAGGAGTGTACGAGGTACCAAATGCAGAGCAGGAGCGTAGTCAGTAAAGCCAGGGTCAATTTGAAGCAGAGGTCAATAGTACAAGCAGGAACTACAGAGCCAGGAAACAAGACAGAATCACAGGCAAAGACCAGAAGCAAATGAAGGTATACATAGACCGAGGGCGGGAGCTAGACCCGTCTGGCTAGGCTGTGATAGGTTCTCCCACTCCCACTGGCGTAGCTATAGGGGTCGCAGCGGTCGCAATTGCGACCGGTCCCCGAAGCTAGGAGGGCCCACAGCCCCCCGCACCACATCAATAAAAAGTTACTATAGTAACTTGGGCCGCAGGCCCCTGTTACTATAGTAACAGACTGTACTTACCTTCCTGGTTCCGGATCGCAGCGGAAGTCCTGACGTCAAGCGTGGTGCGCAGCGCATGACGTCACAGCGCTATGCGCCGCGCATAACATCGAGAGGACAGAACTTCCGCCGCGGCTGAAGAGGAAGATAAGATTAGTAGCCCTGACTGGCGGGGTCCAACTCCTGGGACCCGCCAATCAGCTGTTTTGAAGGGGCCGCAGCACTCGTACGAGAGCTGCTTCCCCTTCATTCCGGTCACACTGTGAATCGGTGTCGGCGATTTACAGTGTGAGCGAGTAGTGAAATGAAGAGGAAGCAGCTCTCGTACGAGTGCTGCGGCCCCTTCAAAACAGCTGATTGGCGGGTCCCGGGAGACGGACCCCGACACATCAGCTATTGATGGCCTATCCTGAGGATAGGCCATCAATGTTTAGGGACTGCACAACCCTTTTAAGCCTACGATGTAGCAGGCTTAGAGGGCCCATTAGACAGGATCACAGATTGTGTGATCCTGTCTGCTGGGCCCTGTATCTAAGCCAATCACATGGTAGGCTTAGATACATGGCCCATGTGTGATCCTGTCTGATGGGCCCTGTATATAAGCCTACCACACTGTAGGTTTAGATACAGGGCCACAGCACACAGTAATCTTATACTGTATAAGATTACTGTCTGCTGGACCCTGTATCTAAGCCTACCGTGTGGTAGGCTTAGATACAGGGTCCCACAGACAGTATCACACATGGGCCCTGTATCTAAGCCTCACACCCTGGTGATGCTAGGCTGCTGCTGCTTTATTTTATCTGGCTGGTTATGAAAAATGGGGGGGAACCCACGTCATTTAAAAAATAAAAAAATAAAAATAATTGGAAAGAACGATGTGGGGTCCCCCCCCAATTTTCATAACCAGCCCGATACAACACAGCAGCAGCAGGCAGCATTACCAGGGTGGTAGGTGCCACTGTTTTTTGCCTTCCCCAGCCTAATACTACCAGCCTGCGGCCGCCCCGGTGCCTGCTCGTCACTACAGATGAAAAAATAGAAAAAATATTTTATTGAAATAAAAAAACACTGTCATTGAAGTCCTCGTATCCGAAGTCCAACAACCGAACCTGTAAAAAAAACAAAAACACACAAAAATAATTAGTAACACATAAAGAAGAAAATTATTATTCTTACCTTTCCTGGGTCCAGCGCTGGAGCCGCAATGTCAGCGAGCTGAGTCCTGTATCTAATCTGATCATGTGTGATACTGTCTGCTGGGCCCTATATCTAATCCAATCATGTGTGATACTGTCTGCTGAGCCACTGTATCTAATCCTATCATGTGTGATACTGCCTTCTGAGCCACTGTATCTAATCCTATCATGTGTGATACTGTCTGCTGAGCCACTGTATCTAATCCTATCATGTGTGATACTGTCTGCTGAGCCACTGTATCTAATCCTATCATGTGTGATACTATCTGCTGGGCCCTATATCTAATCCTATCATGTGTGATACTGTCTGCTGAGCCATTGTATCTAATCCTATCATGTGTGATACTGTCTACTGAGCCACTGTATCTAATCCTATCTATAGTTGGTAGGGTCGTAGTGCTATAGATATGCTATGCTGTCTCATATACACACATACATTTTTTTTGCGGCAGACACATATGTATTGGGGCTATTTCCCCTGACATTTTAAGTCCTTGGTGACGCCCCTGGCTGCTAGTGCTGCACCCAGCGATGCAGCTGAAAGCTGCGGAGCGTCGGCCATGAGAAGTTTGCGGGGGGGGGGGGGGGCCCAATAAGAACTTTTGCATCGGGGGCCATGAGCCTTTAGCTACGCCCCTGCCCACTCCTAAGCCTACCAGCCTGAGTGGTAGCAGATCGAGTCACTCTATCAGACCTAGGAGCAGATGCAGACTCATTAACCACGGGCGTCGACACAGAAGCTGTGTCTGGCAGATCCTTTAGGGTATGTGCACACACACTAATTACGTCCGTAATTGACGGATGTATTTCGGCCGCAAGTACCGGACCGAACACAGTGCAGGGAGCCGGGCTCCTAGCATCATATTTATGTCCGATGCTAGGAGTCCCTGCCTCGCTTCAGGACAACTGTCCCGTACTGAAAACATGATTACAGTACGAGACAGTAGTTCCACGGAGAGGCAGGGACTCCTAGCATCGTACATAAGTATGATGCTAGGAGCCCGGCTCCCTGCACTGTGTTCGGTCCGGTACTTGCGGCCGCAATACGTCCGTCAATTACGGACGTAATTAGTGTGTGCGCACATACCCTTACATATACTACACCACATAGGAGAACTTACAGATCCTCTATACTACACCGAACCTCTATACTACACCACACAGGAGAATTGACAGCTCCTCTATACTACACCACAGGGGAGAGCTGACAGATCCTCTATACTACACCACACAGGAGAGCTGACAGATCCTCTATACTACACCATACTGGAGAGCTGACAGATCCTCTATACTACACCATACGGGAGAGCTGACAGCTCCTCTATACACCACCACAGAGAGAACTGACAGCTCCTCTATACTACACCACACAGGAGCTCCTCTATACTACACCACCCAGGAGAGCTAACAGATCCTCTTTACTACACCACACAGGAGAGCTGACAGCTCCTCTATACTACACCACACAGGAAAGCTGACATGTCCTCTATACTACACCACACAGGCGAGTTGACAGATCTTCTATAGTACACCACACAGGAGAGCTGACAGATCCTCTATACTACACCACACAGGAGAACTGACAGATCCTCTATACTACACCACACAGGAGAACTGACAGATCCTCTATACTACACCACACAGGAGAGCTGGCAGATCCTCTATACTATGCCACACAGGAGATGTGACAGATCCTCTATACTACACCACACAGGAGAGCTGACAGATCCTCTATACTACACGACACAGGAGAGCTGACAGACCCTTTATACTTCACTACACAGGAGAGCTGACAGATCCTCTATACTACATCACATAGGAGTGATGACAGATCCTCTATACTACACCACACAGGAGAACTGACAGATCCTCTATACTACACCACACAGGAGAACTGACAGATCCTCTATACTACACCACACAGGAGAGCTGGCAGATCCTCTATACTATGCCACACAGGAGATGTGACAGATCCTCTATACTACACCACACAGGAGAGCTGACAGATCCTCTATACTACACGACACAGGAGAGCTGACAGACCCTTTATACTTCACTACACAGGAGAGCTGACAGATCCTCTATACTACATCACATAGGAGTGATGACAGATCCTCTATACTACTAAATTCCAATGGTAACAGGATAATTAGTATATGTTTAATATTGAAAAATATGAAGTCCTGCCTAAATAAACGTTTAAAATGTCTTTATTAATTAGTATTTTAAATAGGGCACTAATGCCAATTTATACTGTGAATAGGCGTTTGGCAAAACAGAGACACAGTTCCCTGATCAGGTGTAAAAATAAGATGATGATTGGTACACCTTAGTGTCGATACAACACCCGACAGGAGTAGTGATACACACCACTCGTCCGTTTGCCGCAACGATACAAAGTAGCTCAGTCCAATATGAATGTTCCACAGGCACCGGTGCTAGGTGCACCAATTGAAACATGAACAGAGAACTTAGCAAAAATAAATGTGGTCTGTTTGCCACAAGTTAGCAATTTTGAGCAATCTCCCAACGCGTTTCTGAAACCCTCTGAACCAGAGGGGAACGTCCTCAGGGGTATTTGTAAATTGCGTATATTAGTTTGAGCAGCTACCATACAGCACATATTATGCTGCTGAATTCGTGTATTCTCAGGAGCGCAATGAGACACTAATGCCTGGTCTGACTCGCGCCAGAGACTCTCACAAGATTTATACAACTAGCCCCGCCTAGCAGATGGGCGGAATGGAACGGACATAGCCAATCGGTGTATCACAGCGTATAAGTAACGCCCACCGATCGGGCCTGCCCATGGTAACATAGACGCCAATCAGGTAGATGCATAAAGCATCAGTAGTTACTAGGGGAATACAGGCGGTTTATGCGTACGTTTGATAAATAAACGGGTAGGTGTGAATATGTGCCAAGCATAGAGCAGACTGACTATGTAAATGTGGCGGTAGTCACCTACAATTTGAAGCTGATGACCATTTCTTATATACACAATAAAGGAAGGGTGCACGTGGGATGGGTAAATGGAAAAAAATATATATTTTGGAAAAAATACAAATTTTAAAAAAAAAAAAATGTAAAAATTTTTTTTTCATCTTTTTCTTTTTTTTTATATTTTTTATTATTATTATTATTATTATTATTATTGGGAGTATACATCGCTCGCAAAAGACCAAGCTGTATTTAATACATTGTTGTAGATGAGCGACTAACGATGTTATTGTTGGCATAGACGAGTAAGAGAACTAAAGGAAGGAAAGAAAGGACAGATATTCATTAAGTCCAGATGGACTAACTGTTTTCATTCTGAATATCCATTGGGCTTCCTTCTGGAGGATTTTTTTTATCCCAATCACCTCCTCTGGTTGGTGGCACAATGTGTTCCATCCCCTGGAATTTCAGGACAGTGGAATCACCAGAATGATGCTCCCATACATGTCTAGAGACAGAGGTATCTTCCTTCCTATTTATGTCACAAATGTGATCTCTAATCCTCCGTCTAAATTCGCGTATAGTCTTTCCAACATACTGGATACCACAGACACAGGTGATAAGATCAGTGCCGAACCTGCCATGAGGCCATGTGAGCCGACGGCCTCAGGCGGCACCACCTACCCAAACGGGGGAGGGTGGCATTTTCAGCCCTGGACTGGACCGGGGGGAGGGGCCATGCAGACGCGCCGAACGTCTGTAATACTCCTCCTCCTCTCTGACGCTGTACACAGTACATGCAGCCAGAGAGGAGCAAGTCTGCAGGAGGAGCGACGAGCAGCACCAGCACCACGAGGTAAGTGCCTGCCTTGCTGGGACCGGGACGTGAGTATACTGCAAGGGGGGGCATTTTACCGACAGCAGAGGGCTCTATGGGGCTGGAATAATCTACCCCATAGAGCCCTCACATCACTATAATGGAACGATTAGTGTGGGTGGGGGAGGGTCTGAGCGTCTGTCTGACTTACTGCAGAGAGCTCTATAGGGGGGATTCTGCCCCCACTTTAGAGCAGTCAGTCAGATTCTCAGACCCCCCTAACCTTCCAGTATAGTAACTAGTCAGGGCTCTATGGTGGGGGGATGATTCCCCCTATAGAGCCCTCTGCTGTCAGTAAAACAACCCCCCCCCCCTGCAGTATACTCCTGGCTTTGTAGCTTTCCTGTGCTTAATTAGCGTGGGAAAGCTACAATCAGGGCAGTGACTGGTGAGTCTCACAGTCACTCACAGTGAACACTGCATGCAGCAGCTGCGGCAGCCAGTCTGACTGTGAGTCTCTGACCAGTCACCACCCACACGCAGCAGAGACAGGAGACACTAATAGTGCCTGTCATTCAATAAACCCTCAAGTACTACAGTTTCACTTGCATTGACTGAAGCTTTCTATAGTGTAGTGGTTAGCTTGTCAGCCTTACACATGAAGGTTGCTGGTTCAAATCCCGGTTGGGTTTCTTTTTTAAATTTATTTATTTATTAATATCTTACTTGTATTGGGCTTTGTTCACACTAGCATTAATATACATTTACCTCTCTTCCGTCAGAGGAAGAGAGGATCGATACGTTAAACGGAAAGCAACGGCTCCATTAGAATTACCATTGCTTTCAATGGTAATTCTTTTGTATCAGTTGCTTTCCGTTTATCTCCATTCGCTAGGTTTCCGTTCTTTTGAACGGAAATAAAAGTTCTGCAGACTTCACTTTTGTTTCCTTTAAAAAAACGGAAACTTAGCGAAACGGAGGCAAACGGAAAGCAACTGATACAAAAGAATTACCATTGAAAGCGATGGTAATTCTAATGGAGCCGTTGCTTTCCGTTTAACGTATTGATCCTCTCTTCCTCTGACGGAAAAGAGGTAAACGTATATTAATGCTAGTGTGAAAGAAGCCTTAGGGCCTGTTCACATCAGCGTTGGCTTTCCGTTCTGGGGTTCCGTCGGAGGTAACCCCGCAACGGAAAGTCAAACTGAAACCACAGCTTCCGTTTCCGTCACCATTAGCGCAGTCGACTGCGCTCTTGATTCCGTCACAAAAACTGAAACCTGCCGGAATGGTGATGAACGGAAACCATTAGCAATGTTTCCGTCACCATTGATTTCAATGGTGACTGAAACGGAAGCTGTGGTTTCAGTTTGACTTTCCGTTGCAGGGGGTTCACCCGACGGAAACCTCCCACGGAACCCCGGAATGGAAAGCCAACGCTGATGTGAACAGGCCCTAATCCTTCCCCATAAACCTGCCCCCGCTAATTAAAATAAATATATTATATAATGTATATAGCGCTGTATCCCGTATTCGTCAGGTCAGCGGGACTGACTGATTCAGTATCAGCGAGTCCTGCAGGATCGAGCTGTTACCGATCACATCTAAGTTCATAACTTAGATGTGATCGGTAATGGGCGACCTAATGGATTCAGGTCTCAGCGCAATATACAGCTGCTCTGTATACAGGATACAAAGCAGCTGTATCTCAAAAAGTGCAAATCATTTTCAATAAAAAGTAATTAAAACTTGCACCAATCGCAGTAATAGATATCTTTATATATCATAGTGACATGTCCGAAGTTTACATCGGTGGGGGACTGAGCACTGAGGCCCCCACCGATCGCTAAAATGAAGCAGCAGAAGTGCTCGTGTGAGCGCTGTGCCGCTTCATTTATGATCGACTTTTAGCTGAGTGAGCGGTGTACGGACTCCTAGACTTTCTATTGAGCCCGTACACTGCTCCAAGGAAAGCCAAACAGAATTGAAGCGGCACACGCTCACCCGAGCACTTCTGCTGCTTCGTTTTAGCGACTAGTGGAGGTGTCTCAGTGCTCGGCCCCCACTGATCAAAACTTCTGACATGTCAAAAGTTTTTTAAAAAGTTGTTACACTTTAAAGAGAATCTTTCACCTGCCCACAGATTTGCATTTGAGTGCAGCGTGTAATGGTCAGGGCTGCACAAACTCTGGGGCACTTTACATTTTTTTTTCTACCCTCTTTCCTTACTTAGATATCGGTGCTGTAATATTTGGCGCCCGATATTTAAATAACCCCATGAACTGCCAATGGGGCGGTAATTGGCAAGGGGACGTGTAACATCGCTGTGACACTGCCCAATCCGCTGCGGACAATGTCAACAGCAAGAGCTGGAGAGAGGAGATCATGTGCACACGCGCTCACTCTTCAGCTCTCGGGAGGCAAGTACAAGACTGTGATCTCAGGTGAGAGATCAGTCTTGTCGTCCTTGTCTGCCGAGAGCTAAAGAGTGAGAGCGTGCGTGCGCGCACAGCTCCGATGCCATGGAACAGAAGAAGAATTCATACTCTTCTTCTGTTCCTTAGTGGTGGCGGAGCTGCGCGCACGCGCTCTCTCTCCAGCTTTTGCTGTAACGCTGACCGTAGCTGATTGGACAGTGTCACAGCGATGTTACACGCCCCCTTGCCAATTACCTCCCCATTGACAGTTCAGGGGGTTATTTAAATATCGGGCGCCAAATATTACAGCACCGATATCTAAATAATGAAGGAGGCTAGGAAAAAAATGTAAAGTGCCCCAGAGTTTGTGCAGCCCCCCCCCCCCCCCCCCCATTACATGCTGCACTCAGCTGTACATGTATGGGGAGGTGAAAGGTTCTCTTTAAAAGAAAGGTGTTCTAATTATTATTTTTTTATTTGATATGTTTTATTTTATGGGCCTAATTTTTCTTATTATTTTAATATGTTCCCGAAGGTAGCTATTTATTCATATGTTTGTACTTCTGTGGGGGCAGCCAGCTTTATTTTTATTTTTCATACAGCTCATTTTTGTTTTGCAGGTTCCGCTGGACCATTTAGACTACGTCGTAGATTCGTTGGACTACTTCGCTGATTTAAGCTTTTTTTCTTTTTTTTAAATAAAATGGTTAAAGTGGATTGTGTGGAAGAGTTGTCATTTCAATAAAATAAATGTCTTTATGTCTCTGTTTTTTAATACTTCATTACCGCCTTAGTAATGGCAGCTGTCTGAGAGCGTCCATTACTAAGAAGGGGCTTAGTGTTAGCCAGTAATAAGGCTAGCACTAACCCCTATTATTACCCCGGTACCCACCGCCACCAGGAGTACCGGGAAGAGCTGGGTACGATCCAGTACCCGACCATCTGAAGTGCAGGGCACTGGGGTGGCCGCAGGCTGGTAATATCAGGCTGGGAATGGCCAAAAACCATGGCCCTTCCCACCCTGGTAATGCTAGGCTGCTGCTTTAGTGTATCTGGCTGGTTATGAAAAATGGAGGGGATCTCACGTAATTTTTTTTCTATTATTTTTTTTTTTTAAAAGACCCCACGTTCCCGCTATTTTTCATAACCAGCCAGATACAATGAAGCAGCAGCAGCAGCCCAGCATCACCAGCGTGGGAAGGGCCACGTTTTTTTTTATCCCTTTCCAGCCTTGTAAAACCAGCCTGTGACCGCCCTGCTGCCTTACCGTCGCTTCAGATGGTCGGGTACTGGATCGTACTCCTCTCGCGGCAGTGAGAACTGGGGTAATAATAGGGGTTAGTGATGGCCTTTTTACTGGCTAACACTAAGCCCCTTAGTAATGGACGCTCTCAATCAGACAGCTGCCATTACTAAGGCCATAATAAAGTATTAAAAATAACAGACATAAGAAAAACTTTTTTGTTGAAATCTAAACTCCCCCATGCAACCCTCTTTCACCATTTTATATATTTTTTAAAACTAGATCATCAAAGTAGTCCAATGAATCTACGACGTAGTCCAAACGCTCCAGCGGAACCTACCAAAAAAAAAGCAGTATACAAATTTTAAAAACTTGAAGGCATTAAAGTGGAACCCAATGTTTTCCTGGCAAGTCTGGATGTGGAGGCTCTTTACAGCTCCATCCCTCATGCTATGGGCTGCCGAGCAGTGGAGTACTTCCTTCAGGACAGAGGAACCCAATTCCATGCCCACAATCAATTTGTTATAAAATTACTGTGGTATGCCCTGGAGCATAATTTTTTCCTTTTTGAGCATAGGATCTTCCACCAGCTCAGAGGAGTAGCAATGGGAAGCCCATGTGCTCCTACCTATGCTAACCTATATCTGGGCTGGTGGGAAAAGGAATTTGTATTCAGTGATGGGATGGAGAAATACACATCGCATATTGAACTATGGCTAAGATTCATTGATGATGTGTTGATTCTTTGGTCAGAAACTGCTGCTGAATTTAAGGAGTTTGTGTCTGTGTTAAACATCAATGACATAGGTCTCTTCTTCACGTCAGAAATACAGGAGCAACACATTACTTTCCTGGATGTTAAAATTGAAAAAACAGAGATGGGTTATCTGTTAACGAATATGTAGAGAAAAGACACCGCAACTAATAATCTGCTTAGATGGGATAGCTGGCATCCTTTCCCACTTAAGAAAGGCATACCTAAGGGGCAATACATTAGGGCAAGACGTAACTGTACCACAATTTCGGATTTCAAATCCTCAGCTAATGGTCTGAGAGACAGATTTGTGCGGAGAGGGTATCCGAATCATGTACTGAAAACTGCATATCAACACGCTATGGGTGCTAACAGAGACAGCTTGTTAAACCCCAAAACACGTCCAATACAGGAGGAGACAATTAGAGTGATAGGTACCTATGATGCTGCACATCATGAGGTCAGGAGAATACTTACCCTCTACTGGGATATCCTCAAATCGGACCCTGATGTAGGCAACCTGGTAGGTGACAGACCGCTGATTACCTTCAAAAGAGGTCGGAATATTAAAGATAGGCTAGTTCATAGCCATCTTGAAGTAAAAAATACTACCTGGCTGTCATCGAATACGAAAGGGACGTTTAAATGTGGCAGATGCAAAGCCTGCGGCTCCATTCTCAGTACCCGTAAATTTGCAAGTACAACCACAGGCGAAAACTTTTACACGAGATCCTTTATCAATTGCTTGACTGAGGGAGTAGTGTATCTTATCACCTGTGTCTGTGGTATCCAGTATGTTGGAAAGACTAGACGAGAATTCAGACGGAGGGTCAGACATCACATTTGTGACATAAATAGGAAGGAAGATACCTCTGTCTCTAGACATGTATGGGAGCATCATTCTGGTGATTCCACTGTCCTGAAATTCCAGGGGATGGAACACATTGTGCCACCAACCAGAGGAGGTGATTGGGATAAAAAAATCCTCCAGAAGGAAGCCCAATGGATATTCAGAATGAAAACAGTTCGCCCATCTGGACTTAATGAATATCTGTCCTTTCTTTCCTTCCTTTAGTTCTCTTACTCGTCTATGCCAACAATAACATCGTTAGTCGCTCATCTACAACAATGTATTAAATACAGCTTGGTCTTTTGCGAGCGATGTATACTCCCAATAATAATAATAATAATAATAATAAAAAATATAAAAAAAAGAAAAATATGAAAAAAAAATTTTTACATTTTTTTTTTTTTTAAATTTGTATTTTTTCCAAAATATTTTTTTTTTCCATTTACCCATCCCACGTGCACCCTTCCTTTATTGTGTATATAACAAATGGTCATCAGCTTCAAATTGTAGGTGACTACCGCCACATTTACATAGTCAGTCTGCTCTATGCTTGGCACATATTCACACCTACCCGTTTATTTATCAAACGTACGCATAAACCGCCTGTATTCCCCTAGTAACTACTGATGCTTTATGCATCTACCTGATTGGCGTCTATGTTACCATGGGCAGGCCCGATCGGTGGGCGTTACTTATACGCTGTGATACACCGATTGGCTATGTCTGTTCCATTCCGCCCATCTGCTAGGCGGGGCTAGTTGTATAAATCTTGTGAGAGTCTCTGGCGCGAGTCAGACCAGGCATTAGTGTCTCATTGCGCTCCTGAGAATACACGAATTCAGCAGCATAATATGTGCTGTATGGTAGCTGCTCAAACTAATATACGCAATTTACAAATACCCCTGAGGACGTTCCCCTCTGGTTCAGAGGGTTTCAGAAACGCGTTGGGAGATTGCTCAAAATTGCTAACTTGTGGCAAACAGACCACATTTATTTTTGCTAAGTTCTCTGTTCATGTTTCAATTGGTGCACCCGGCACCGGTGCCTGTGGAACATTCATATTGGACTGAGCTACTTTGTATCGTTGCGGCAAACGGACGAGTGGTGTGTATCACTACTCCTGTCGGGTGTTGTATCGACACTAAGGTGTACCAATCATCATCTTATTTTTACACCTGATCAGGGAACTGTGTCTCTGTTTTGCCAAACGCCTATTCACAGTATAAATTGGCATGAGTGCCCCATTTTAAATACTAATTAATAAAGACATTTTAAACGTTTATTTAGGCAGGACTTCACATCCTCTATACTACACCACACAGGAGAACTGACCACTCCTCTATACTACACCACACAGGAGAGCCGACCGCTCCTCTATACTACACCACACAGGAGAGCTGACAGATCCTCTATACTACACCACACAGGAGAGCTGACAGCTCCTCTATACTACACCACACAGGAGAACTGACCACTCCTCTATACTACACCACACAGGAGAGCCGACCGCTCCTCTATACTACACCACACAGGAGAGCTGACAGATCCTCTATACTACACCACACAGGAGAGCTGACAGCTCCTCTATACTACACCACACAGGAGAACTGACCACTCTATACTACACCACACAGGAGAGCTGACAGATCCTCTATACTACACCACACAGCAGAGCTGACAGCTCCTCTATACTACACCACACAGGAGAACTGACCACTCCTCTATACTACACCACACAGGAGAGCTGACAGATCCTCTATACTACACCACACAGGAGAACTGACAGATCCTCTATACTACATCACACAGGACAGCTGACAGCTCCTCTATACTACACCACACAGGAGAGCTGACAGCTCCTCTATACTACACCACACAGGAGAACTGACAGATCCTCTATACTACACCACACAGGAGAGCTGACAGCTCCTCTATACTACACCACACAGGAGAGCTGACAGCTCCTCTATACTACACCACACAGGACAGCTGACAGCTCCTCTATACTACACCACACAGGAGAGCTGACAGCTCCTCTATACTACACCACACAGGAGAGCTGACAGCTCCTCTATACTACACCACACAGGAGAGCTGACAGCTCCTCTATACTACACCACACAGGAGAGCTGACAGATCCTCTATACTACACCACACAGGAGAGCTGACAGATCCTCTATACTACACCACACAGGAGAGCTGACAGCTCCTCTATACTACACCACACAGGAGAGCTGACAGATCCTCTATACTACACCACACAGGAGAGCAGACAGCTCCTCTATACTACACCACACAGGAGAGCTGACAGCTCCTCTATACTACACCACACGGGAGAAGTGACAGCTCCTCTATACTACACCACACAGGAGAGCTGACAGCTCCTCTATACTACACCACACAGGAGAGCTGACAGATCCTCTATACTACACCACACTGGAGAGCTAACAGATCCTCTATACTACACCACACAGGAGAGCTGACAGATCCTCTATACTACACCACACAGGAGAGCTGACAGATCCTATATATTACACCACACAGGAGAGCTGACAGATCCTCTATACTACACCACACAGGAGAGCTGACAGATCCTCTATACTACACCACACAGGAGAGCTGACAGATCCTCTATACTACACGACACAGGAGAGCTGACAGACCCTTTATACTTCACTACACAGGAGAGCTGACAGATCCTCTATACTACACCACACGGGAGAACTGACAGATCCTCTATACTACACCACACAGCAGAGCTGACAGCTCCTCTATACTACACCACACAGGAGAGCTGACAGATCCTATATATTACACCACACAGGAGAGCTGACAGATCCTCTATACTACACCACACAGGAGAGCTGACAGATCCTCTATACTACACCACACAGGAGAGCTGACAGATCCTCTATACTACACGACACAGGAGAGCTGACAGACCCTTTATACTTCACTACACAGGAGAGCTGACAGATCCTCTATACTACACCACACATGAGAGCTCATTTTTCCTCAGTGCACCAGATGAACTCTCACCCCATGCTAAAGGAGTCAGCACAGATATCCTTTTCTCCTTACCAGTCTATAAATCTTGAATTTCTGTAATTTATACATTACTACTTAAAGGTACAAGAGCTTCCATCTTACTCTCTTTGCATCCGAAATGTTACTATTCTTGTATTCAGTATCTGGACAAGAAGTTGCAGGAGAAAGAGGAGTCTTCCTGGAAAATCGATTCAGGACCAGCGGCTTGAAGAGAGAAACATGAAAAGTATTGAGGTTCTTTAACCCCTTCCCCCTGCTTGCATTCTGGGCCCTAATGTCCAAGCCATTTTTTACATTTTTCCATTGTCACATTCGAAGAGCTGTTACTTTTTTATTTTTGCGTCGGCATAGCTGTATAAGGTCTTGTTTTTTGCGGGACGACTTGCAGTTTTTATTGGTACCATTTGAGAGTAGATGCGACTTTTTGATCACTTTTTATCACATTTTTTTTAAGTCAGGATTAACAGAAAACAGCAATTTTTGTTTTTTATTTTATTTTTTACAGCGTTCACAGTGCGGGTTAAATAATGTAACAGCTTTATAGTCGTGGTCGTTACGGACGCGGCGATACCAAATATGTGTAACTTTTTTGCTTTATTGTAGTTTTTTTTAATAGTAAAGCAATTTGTAAGGGGAAAAAGTGGGTTTTTCCTTTTTTTTTTCACTTTTTTTTTAAATTAACTTTATTAAACCTTTTTTACTTTTTTACTAGTCCCACTAGGGGACTTCACTATCCTCCGATCGCTATTATAATACACTACAATACTTTTGTATTGCAGTGTATTACTGCCTGTCCGTTTAAAACGGACAGGCATCTGCTAGGTCATGCCTGCGGCATGATCTAGCAGGCATTCGCTCCAGGCAGACCTGGGGGTCTTTATTAGACCCCCGGCTGCCATTGGAGACACAGACACTCGGCGATTTTATCGCCGGGTGTCGGTGGGAGAGAGAGGGAGCTCGCTCCCTCTCTCCAAAACCATTCAGATGCGGTGCACGCTATTGTGCACCGCATCTGAAGGGTTAAACGGGTGAGATCGATACTAATATCGATCTCACCCGGCAGAGCAGGGACGCCCCCAGCCCTCAGCTGCCTCTGGCAGCTGAGAGCAGCGAGATTTGACGGCTCCCTGCTCTGTTTACTTTATTCTACAGCAGCGCCGTAGAATGGCGGCGCTGTAGAATAAAGCCCATTAATGACCGCCGTGAAAAGGCTTATCGGCGGTCATTAAGGGGTTAAAGACTGAGGGAAACAGAGTTTGTAATAGACAGGATTGATTTGTTTCAAAATGACATAAGGACCCAAGAATACCATAGTTGCCAACAGATCCGAATTTGCCGGGACTGTCCCGAATTTATAGAGACAGTCCCAGCTAATTACTTTCCCGGGACGTGTTCCGGCAACTGCCACATTAATTTCTATCTGCGACCTCAGGACTATGGCAGACTATCTGCTTCCTGCTCTGCCATTCACTCTTCTTGGAGTGGAATCCCTGGTCAGAGCGTTGCCGACACTCTGATCGGGGATTCCTCTCCTGGAGTTGCCCCTGATGTGACTGTCCATATGTGGACAGTGATGCCAAGGGCTCCTCCATTAGCGGGGATTTCGCTCATAGAGGAAGTCCCTGATGTCACTGTCCACTGTCGACATAAGGACAATGATCTCAGGAGCCCTTCCTGCTGTGGAATCCCTGGCCAGGGTGTTGCTGATGCTCTGGTCGGGGATTCCGCTCATAGAGGGGGCCCCTAACATCACTGTCTATATAAGTACTGTGCAGCGGAATCCCTGAACAGAGCGTTGGCAATGCTCTGGCTGTGGATTTCCCGCCTAGAAGGAGCCACAATGGCTCTATCTACAGGGAGCGGTGGAGGGGTGTAGTGCAATCTACAGGGAGGTGGGTGTGTGGTGGCATCCACAGGGGGGCTGTGTGACGACATCTGCAGGGGGCTGTGTGGCGGCATCTACACGGGGGCTGTATGGTGGCATCTACACAGGGGCTGTGTGGCATCATCTATAGGGGGCTGTCTGGCATCATCTACAGGGGGCTGTGTGGCATCATCTACAGGTGGCTGTGGCATCATCTACTGGGGGGCTGTGTGACTATCTACAGGGGGCTGTGTGGCACCAACTACAAGGCGGGTGTGTGGCACTATCTAAAGGGGGTTGTGTGGCTCTATCTATGGAGGAGCTGTGTGGCATCATCTACAGGGGGCTGTGTGGCATCATCTACAGGGGGGATGTGTGGCTCTAACTACAGGGGGGTGTGACACTATCTACAGAGTGCACTGTGGCACTATCTACAAGGGGTTGACAACTACTATGGTGGCCGGAATCTCTCTCTGGTTATCCCTGTAGATATTACCACACACACTGCTCCCTGTAGATATTACCACACACTACTCCCTGTATATATTACCACACAATGCTCCCTGTAGATATTACCACACACTGATCCCTGAAGATATTACCACACACTGCTCCCTGGAGATAATACCACACACTGCTCCCTGTAGATAATACCACACACTGCTCCCTGTAGATAATGCCACACACTGCTCCCTGTAGATATTGCCACACACTGCTCCCTGTATATATTACCACACACTGCTCCCTGTAGATATTGCCACACTGCTCCCTGTAGCGGATGCCACAGTGCCCTCTGTAGATAATACCACAATGCCCTCTGTAGATAGTGTCATTCAGTCCCCCTGTAGATGCTACCAGATCCCTTGTAGATGATGCCACACACCCACTGCAGATGATGCCACACAGACCCCTGTAGAAGATGCCATACACACCCCCTGTATATTGTCACGACAGGGGTGTGGACCCACTTGGCCGTACTGCCATAGTGGTATAGCAGCTGGCCAAATAGTGTACAAAATCAATGTCTATAGTTCAGATACGGTAACTGTGACAATTCAGACAGTAGCGATGGTTTCGGCTCGGATGGAACTCTGGCAGCAGGCAGACAACAGGTGCGGTGAAACACAGCGGGTGTAGTAGGCGACACAAAACGACACCAACACTTTACAGCACAGGAACACGGTAGCAGGGGAAACAGGATACAGGTAGCAGGAACGGGAACACTGGAACTGGAATACACTCAAGGGACCATTTGCAAAGACAGACACAGGTAGATACGAACAACGCTCAGGCAATGCAGGAAGAGGCAGAGCCCTACTTATAGTCCAGGGTGATCTGGAAGCAATCAGCTCAATCTTACACATGTGTGCACTCTGGCTCCTTAACTGGACTGAGCTCGCGAGTGCACCCTAGTGGTCACTGCGGAACAGGACGGCCATATGTGCTGAAATCTCTGGAGAGAAAGGCGTCGGCAGGATAGGAGGAGTTCGTGGTCAGCGACCATGAACGTTACATATATGATGCCACACAGCCCCCCTGTAGATGATGACACACAGACCCCCTGTAGATGATGACACAGACTCTCTGTAGATGATGTCACACCCCCCTGTAGATGATACCACACACAGCTCCCTTGTAAATAGTGCCACATAATCCCCCTGTAGATAGTGCCACATACTTCTCCAGTATACAGTGCCACATACCCTCCCCCTGGACAAGTAGTTGCAGGAGAAAGAGGAGTCTTCCTGGAAAATCGATTCAGGACCAGCGGCTTGAGGAGAGAAACATGAAAAGTATTGAGGGAAACAGAGTTTGCAATAGACGGGATTGATTCATTTCAAAATGACATAAGGACCCAAGAATACCATAGTTGCCAACAGTTCCGAATTTGCCAGGCCTGTCCCGAATTTACAGAGACAGTTCCAGCTAATTACTTTCCCGGGACGTGTCCCATCAACTGCCACATTCATTTGTATCTGCGTTCTCAGGACTATGGCAGACTATCTGCTTCCTGCTCTGCCATTCACGCTTCCGCTCATAGAGGGAGCCCCTGACATCACTGTCCATATAAAGACTGTGATGTCAGGGGCTCCTCTTGCTGCGGAATCCCTGGCCGGAGCGTTGGCACTGCTCTGGCTGTGGATTTCCCTCCTAGAAGGAGCCATAATGGCTCTTTCTACAGGGAGGGATGGGTGTAGTGCAATCTACAGGGAGGGGTGTGTGGTGGCATCTCCAGGGGCCTGTGTGGCACCATCTACAGGGCGGGTGTGTGGTACTGTCTAACGGGGGCTGTGTGGCTCTATCTACAGGGGAGCTGTGTGGCATCATCTACAGAGGGCTGTGTGGCGTCATCTACAGGGGGCTGTGTGGCTCTAACTACGGGGTGGGGAGGTGGCGCTATCTACAGAGTGCACTCTTGCACTATCTACATGGGATTGCATGTGGCGGCATCCACAGGGGGGCTGTGTGGCGGCATCTACAGGGGGCTGTGTGGCGGCATCTGCAGGGAGCTGTGTGGCATCATCTTCAGGGGGATGCGTGGATCTATCTAGAGGGAGTGGCACTATCTACAGAGGGCACTGTGCCACTATCTACAAGGGGCTGACAACTACTCTGGGGGCCGGTATTCCTCTCTGGTTATCTTGTTGTTTACAGGCAGGTAATATCTGAAGTTTTATCTAGGGCTAGATGATATGTGCTGACCACTACTGATAGCGTAAAATCTAGCGTAGATAGTGCCACATTCAGTGCCCCTTGTAGATGGTGCTCCACACTGCTACTCCACACAGTATATAGTGCCACACCCTGCTCTTTGTAGATATTGCCACACACTGCTCCTTGTAGATATTGCCACACACTGCTCCCTGTAGATATTACCACACACTGCTCACTGTATATATTACCACACACTGTTCCTTGTAGATATTGCCACACACTGCTCCCTGTAGATAATACCACACACTGCTCCCTGTAGATATTACCACACACACTGCTCCCTGTAGATTTTACCACACACTGCTCCCTGTAGATGATGCCACAGTGCCCTCTGTAGATAATAGCACAATTCCCTCGGTAGATAGTGCCACACAGTCCCCATGTATATGCTACACAGATCCCCTGTTGATGATGCCAGAGACCCCTGTAGATGATGCCACACACCCCCTGTAGGAGATGCCACACACATCCCCGTAGAAGATGCCATACACACCCCCTGTATATGATGCCACAGACAACCTGTAGATGATGTCACACCCCCTGAAGATGATGCCACACACCCCCTGTAGATAATACCGCACACGTGCGGGACCCCTTGTCACGGATCCCCCACACACTAGAGTCAATGAAGGGATGTGTGACACGCAGTAAAATAGAACATGTACTATTTTTTCGCACACCAGTCACACGCTCTGGTGAAACAACGGTCGTGTGAAGGGTGCATTGAAATAAAAGCGTCGGTTTGACGACCATTGGTTTAACGGCCATCACAAGGACTACTTATACGCTCGTCTGAATGAGCCCTTACACTGTGCTGTGTTACTTTTTATATATTTGCATTTTAAAATCAGATTTTTGATCTCTTCAGTTCTAGTGATTTTGTAATCAGAAGCGTTTAAAATTTTGCGTTTACTTTGTCGTATATTACACTTTGAATATCTAAAAAAATATATTGTGACAAATATGAAAAAAATAGAAAACATCAGAAAGGGAGCAAATATTTTTCACAGCCCTATAAATATAAACACACATAGAGACCAAACTTCTTACAGACATCACATCCAGTTACACAAGACGTGTGCAGAGAGGAGTGAATAGTTGTTAGTTTAGCCGCACCCGGAGTAGGAAGAGTTAAACCCGCCCTCTGGTTTCTGAGTGTCAGAGAATTGCAGTTTCGTTTCTCTCTTCCTGTCGGTCATGGCGTCTGCTGATCTGAGAGACGAGCTGGACTGCTCCATCTGTCTGACCACTTTTACTGATCCTGTAATGCTGAGATGTGGACACAACTTCTGCCGGGTCTGTATTGATCGTGCGCTGGATACACAGGACGAGTCTGGACTTTATTCCTGTCCTGAATGCAGAGAAAAGTTTCGGGATCGGCCTGCACTGCTGAGGAACATAACTCTATGTAATATAGTGCAGAATTTCCTGTTTACTCAACCAGATAAAGAACAGACCGGGATCTGCTGCACTTACTGTGTGGACTCTGCTGTACCTGCTGTTAAATCCTGTCTGCTGTGTGAAGCTTCTCTGTGTGATAAACACCTGAGAGTTCACAGCAAGGCAGCAGAACACGTCTTATCTGAACCCAGCACTTCCCTGGAGAACAGAAAATGTTCTGTCCATAAGGAAGTTTTAAAGTACTATTGTACTAAGCATGATATCTGTATCTGTGTGTCCTGCAGTCTGATTGGGGAACATAAAGGACATACAATGGAGTCACTGGATGAGGCCTCTGAGAAGAAGAAGAAGAAACTGAGAAATGTTCTGCAGAAACTGACCACAAAGAGAGAGGAGACTGAGGAAAGAGTCCAGAGTCTGGAGGAGCGCTGGAGAAAAGCTCCAGAAAAAGCAGCTGGAGAAGCCGAGAGAGTCACTGTCCTGTTTACAGACCTCACGAGACGGCTGGACGACCTGGAGAAGAGGGTCCTGAGCGAGATCTCCAGGCAGGAGGAGGAAGAGTCACTCTCACTCTCCGCTCTGATCCAGCAGCTGGAAATAAAGAAGGACAAGCTGTCCGGGAAGATGAGGGACATTGAGGGGCTGTGTAACATGACAGATCCACTGACTGTCCTACAGGGACCAGACACAGGTGTCTTGTGTGATCCTGAGGAGGGGGGAGGGGATGAGGACACGGGGATACGTGATAAACAGCTCCGTGATGTAGATGATCTGGATGTGGCTCTGATCTCAGACACATTACACACATTATGTGACATAATAACAGGTATAAGGAGCGGGATCTATGTGGAGGGTCCTGCAGACATATTACTGGATGTAAACACAGCTGGTAATTATCTCCATATATTAGACAACCTGAAAACTGCATTCTGGACACATGAGAAGCAGAATCGTCCAGAAACAGCGGAGAGATTCCAGGATCGTCAGGTGATAAGCGGCAGGAGATTTTCCTCAGGGCGACATTACTGGGATGTGGAGATCAGTAGATCAGGGTATTGGATGGTGGGGATGTGTTACCCCATTATAGACAGGAGGGGGGGTCAGTCATACATTGGAGATAATAACAAGTCCTGGATATTGAGGAGGTGGAATAATAAGTATTCAGTGAGACATGACAGTAAAGATATCCGGTTACCTTACAAGATCTCCAGTGATAGATTCAGGATATGTCTGGATTATGGGGCCGGGCAGCTGTCCTTTTATGAGCTGTGTGACCCCATCAGACACTTACACAAAGTCACCGCCACCTTCACCGAGCCCCTTCATGCTGCATTATGTGTAGTAGAAGGCTCTATAAAGATATCAGGGGGGGGGGGGGCAGCAACTGGGAGAAACCATCATAACCTAAGAAATCCGGGGCCAGAGACTAGTGACACTACAGAGAGCGCCATCTAATGGATGGACAGGATAATATAATATGACCTATAATCTATAAATCAATGCTGGTGTTTTCTTCATTATCATATATAGGGGTAAGATGGGAGGTGCAATATATATATAAACTGCTGGGGGTTGTAGTCCACATTTACACTGTTTAAAGGGAATTTGTCTGCAGTTTTAGGGCCTCACAGATACTGACAGAGCGATATAGGGGGAGGGGCAGTGTAAACCTTTTGTCCCGGTGATGAACGTTACATGACTGAGTAAAAGATGTTTCATTCTCCAGTAAGGGTATGTGCACACACACTAATTACGTCCGTAATTGACGGACGTAATTCGGCCGCAAGTCCCGGACCGAACACAGTGCAGGGAGCCGGGCTCCTAGCATCATAGTGATGTACGACGCTAGGAGTCCCTGCCTCGCTGCAGGACAACTGTCCCGTACTGAAAACATGATTACAGTACGGGACAGTTGTCCTGCAGCGAGGCAGGGACTCCTAGCATCGTACATAAGTATGATGCTAGGAGCCCGGCTCCCTGCACTGTGTTCGGTCCGGTTCTTGCGGCCGAAATACGTCCGTCAATTACGTCCGTAATTAGTGTGTGTGCACCTACCCTTAGTGTCAGTAAGGCGACAATTGATGTGCAAGTGTTCCTGCCGTGCACGCTGCTAGCCCCACCCCTCTGCTCTGAGTGACGGCTGTAACAGTCTCCTGATTGGCCACTGGATCCATCAGTCAGATCAGAGTTGAACTTGCGCCGCGGGAATGAAACGTCGGTTTCTCAATTATGCAACTTGCATAACCGAGACGAAAGGTAAGTTTACAATGCCCATTCCCTCTCCTGTATTGCTCGGTCAGCAGTTTTGAGGCCTCACAGATTCCCTTAAACCCCTTAACCCCTTAAGGACGCAGCCTAGTTTGGGCCTTAAGGCTCAGAGCCCATTTTTCAAATCTGACATATTTCACTTTATGTGGTAATAACGTCGGAATGCTTAAACCTATCCAAGCGATTCTGAGATTGTTTTCTTGTGACACTTTGGGCTTCATGTTCGTGGTAAAATTTGGTCGATATATTCAGTCTTTATTTGTGAAAAATTGCAAAATTTAGAGAAAATTTACAAAAAATAGCATTTTTCAGAATTTAAATGCATCTGCTTGAAAAACAGACGGTTATACCACCCAAAATAGTTACTAGTTCACATTTCCCATAAGTCTACTTTTGATTGGCATCGTTTTTTGAACATTCTTTTATTTTTCTTGGACGTTACAAGGCTTAGAACATAAACAGCAATTTCTCATATTCTTAAGAAAATTTCAAAAGCCTTTTTTTGAAGGTGCCAGTTCAGTTCTGAAGTAGATTTGAGGGGACTATGTGTTAGAAACCCCCATAAAACACCCCATTTTAAAAACTAGACCCCTCAAAGTATTCAAAACAGCATATAGAAAGTTTTTTAACCCTTCAGGCATTTCACAGGAATTAAAGCAAAGTGGAAATTAAATTTGCAAATTTCATTTTTTCTGCTGAATTTCAATTTTATTCAATTTTTTTTTAGTAACAGAGAAGGTTTTACCAGAGAAACACTACTAAATATGTATTGTCCAGATTCTGCAGTTTTTAGAAATGTCCCACATGTGGCCCTACTGCGCTCGTGGACTAAAACACAAGCCCTAGAAGCAAAGAAGCACCTAGTGCATTTTGAGGCCTCTTTTTTATTAGAATATATTTTAGGCAGCATGCCAGGTTTGAAGAGGCGTTGAGGTATCAAAACAATGGAAACCCACCAGAAGTGACCCCATTTTGGAAATTACACCCCTCAAGGAATTCATTTATGGTTTTTGTTATCATTTTGACCGCACAGTTTTTTCACAGCACCTATTTGAATTGGGCTGTGAAATGAAAAAAATGATATTTTTTCCAATAAAATGTCATTTTTGATCAAATTTTCTTATTTTCACAGGGAACAACATACCCCATTTTGTTGCCCAATTTGTCCTTAGTGCGGCAATACCCCATTTGTGGTGATAAACTGCCGTTTGGGCCCATGGGAGGGCTCAGAAGGAAAGGAGCGCTATGTGTTTGTTGGAGTCCAGATTTTGCTGGATTGGTTTTCGGGTGCCATGTCGCATTTGCAGAGCCCCAGAGGTATCAAAGCAATGGAAACCCACCAGAAGTGACCCCATTTTGGAAACTACACCCCTCAAGGAATTCATTTATGGTTTTTGTTATCATTTTGACCGCACAGGTTTTTCACAGCACCTATTTGAATTGGGCTGTGAAATGAAAAAAATTATATTTTTTCCAATAAGATGTCATTTTTGATCAAAATTTCTTATTTTCACAGGGAACAACATACCCCATTTTGTTGCCCAATTTGTCCTTAGTGCGGCAATACCCCATTTGTGGTGATAAACTGCCCTTTGGGCCCATGGGAGGGCTCAGAAGGAAAGGACCACCATTTGGCCTACTGGAGCTTTTCTGGTGCTAAGTCATGTGTGCAGAAGCCCCTGAGGTACCAGTACAGTTGAAACCCCCGAGAAGTGACCCCATTTTAAAAACTACACCCCTTAAGACATTCATCTAGAGGTGTAGTGAGCATTTTGACCCCACAGGTACTGTGTAAAAGATAATGCGCAGCAGATGGTGCAGTGTGAGATTTGCAATTTTATATATGTATATGCCATTTCAGTGTCCAATATAGTGTGCCCAGCATGCGCCACCGGAGATATACACCCCTTAAATTGTAATGTGGGTTCTCCTGGGTACGACAATACCCTACATGTGGCTGTTATCAGCTGCCTGGGCATACGGCAGGGCTCAGAAGGGAAAGATGAGGGGGGTAAGCTGTGCGGAGTGCATCAGGGTAAATTGAAAATCAAGGGATGTATGATACATTTTAAAACAATCTTTTATACAGAGCCCTGGTTTTTCGGGACACGTGTCACATTGGTATATTGTGTTCTTCCTTATCCCCCTCTTATAGCAGACTCTGCACCTCTTTTGACTCTTTCCCTTTCCACCGGTTTGGGGACCTTCTCCTGGAAAGTGTTGCCCTGGTACGATGCGCCCCCCCCTTCCTGGTCCCTAAAGATTAGATCTTGAAATTCCAGGAAAGTTCCCCTCTGGCCTGCACATCGACGTAGCACATACGCATTGTACAAAGCCATCTGTATGATGTGCCCGGCCAGCTTCTTATACCTCACCGCATGGCGCTGTAGGGCTTCAGGACTTGATTTGACAAGTCCATCCCTCCCATGTACCTATTGTAGTCCAGGATGCAGTCTGGTTTGGGGGTGGCCTTTCCTTCATATATCCTAAATCTGTAGGTATACCCTGATGCACTCTCGCAGCTTATACATCTTCACGCCATACCTTGCCCTCTTACCTGGCAGGTACTGGCGGAATTGAACCCTCCCTTTAAAATGTACCAGGGACTCATCAATAGAAAAACACTTCTCGGGGGTGTATGCTTGGGAAAACCGGGCACTGGAACGGTCTAATAGGGGTCTCCGTTTATACAAACGGTCAAAACTGGGGTCATCTCGGAGTGGGCACGGCTCATTATCAGTATAATGTAAGAAGCGAAGTATTGCCTCATTTATTTATTTTTTTAGGTTCCAGTTCATTTCTGAAGTTGCGTTGAGGGGCCCATATATTAGAAACCCCTATCAAACACCCCATTTTAGAAACTAGACCCCTCAAAGTATTCACAACAGCATTTAGAAAGTTTATGAACCCTTTAGGTGTTTCACAGAAATTTAGAGCAAAGTAGAGGTGACATTTACTCTTTTTATACCATTTTTTTTATAACACAAAAGGATTTATCAGAGAAACGCAACTCAATACTTATTGCCCAGATTCTGCAGTTTAGAGAAATATCCCACATGTGGCCCTCGGGCGGTAATGGACTGAAGCACCGGCCTCCGAAGCAAAGGAGCACCTAGCGGATTTTGAGCCCTCCTTTTTATTAGGCACCATGTCCGGTTTGAAGAGGTCTTGTGGTGCCAAAACATTGGAAACCCCCCAAAAGTGACCCCAATTTGGAAACTAGACCCCTTGAGGAATCCATTGTAGTTTTCATGGGGTGCATGCGGCTTTTTGATCAGTTTTTATTCCATTTTTAGGTGGCGTGGTGACTAATAAACAGCAATTCTACTATTGTTTTTGTATACTTTTTTTTTTACAGCGTTCACCGTGCGCTATAAATGATATATTAACTTTATTCGGCGGGGCGATACGATCACGGCGATACCAGATGTTTATAGTTTTTTTTTATGTCTTATGGCGTTTGCACAATAAAATACGTTTTGTAAACAATCATTCACTTTTTGTGTTACCTTATTCTAAGAGCCATAACGTTTTTATTTTTCAATCAATAAAGCCGTGCGAGGACTTATTTTTTGCGTAACGAACTGTATTTTCCATCAGTACCATTTTTAGGTACATGCGACTTTTTGATCTCTTTTTATTCCATTTTTTGGGAGGTGAAGTGACCAAACAATTGTGATTGTGGTACGGTTTATTAATATTTTTTTTTACGGCGTTCACCGTGCGGGATAAATAACAAAATAATTTTGTAGTTCAGGCCGTTACGGCCGCGGCGATACCAATTATGTATAGTTTATTTATATATTTTTATTAATAATAAAGGCCTGATAAGGGAAAAAGTGGGACTTTTACTTTTATTACTTTTAAAACTTTTATTTTCTTATTTTTACACATCTTTTTTTAACTTTTTTTTTACTTTATTACTTTGTCCCACTAGGGGACATGAGGGCAGGAGGCCCTGATCGCTATTCTAATACACTGCACTACATGCGTAGTGCAGTGTATTAGAACTGTCAGCTACTCACTGACAGCAAGCATAGTGGGTCCTGACGTTGTCAGGACCCACTAGGCTTCCGTCTATGGCATAGCCGGACGCCATTGTTTGGTGTCCGGTTGCCATAGTCACCATCGCCGGCCGCTATCGCGTAGCAGGCCGGCGATGGCAGCTTAACCCCTAAAAAGCCGCGATCTCTATAGAACGCGGCTTTTAAGGGGTTAATCAGCGGGGACACAGCGATCGGTCCCCGCTGTAGGAGCTGTGACAGCTGCTGAACAAGACAGCAGCGTCACAGCTCCTGTATGTGTCGGGAGGACGGCCGAAACGGCCGTTACTCCCGAGACGTACTATTACGGCATGGAGCGCGAACGATACAGCTGCCATGACGTAATAGTACGTCAAGGAGCGGGAAGGGGTTAAAGTGTAACCGCCGTTTTAAGTTTTCCTATAAATCAATAGCTCAAGCGAATATAAGAAACTTTCAATATATTTTATTACAGAAAAATGACTGTTTCTCCAGTTATCAGGCATTTCTCCCACTCCATCTTCCACTGATCATTTACTCTCAATTCACTTCTAAAATCCGTATTCAGTGAGGTAGAGATGATGACAGGTCACTAAAGGATCAGGTTACAGCTGCCCATAGAAGTCTATAAAAAGGGGAGGGTGAGGAGGGAGAGAGCAACACACAGCGAGAAGCTGCTTCTAGTGTTTTATCTCATCCCTGGGCTGGACTCACAGCTACACTGCTCTTTACTGCTGTGTAATGTCCTCCATGCTGCTGCAGCTTCTAGTAAGTCTTATATCTCACCACAGTGCTGCATACTAGTAAAACAGCTACTAGACACAGCAGCAGCGTCTATCTGTGTCTGTCTCCCTCTGCTCCTGCTCAACTTCTGCTCCCCCCTCCATAGACTTCTATGGGCAGCAGCATCTGTGTCTCTCTTTCTCTACTACCTCCTCCTCCTGCTCCTCTCCCCTCTCCATAGACTTCTATGTGCAACTGTGACCTTATCCTTCAGTGATCTGTCTTCATCTCTACCTTACTGAATACGGATTTTATTCAGAGGGGAGCCATGTTTACATGTCATATGTAATGGCTGAAAAATATACAAAGCTGATTTCAAGACAAGACAGAATCTAAAATCCAGGCGTTTTTGCACCGGATTTTCTAGTGCAAGCATATTTTGAGGCATATTTTCAAAGCGTTTCTGGAAGTGCCAATGGGAAATGGAAAATATCAGCGTGTAAAACGCTTCAAGTGATGTCACTTAATTCAGCAGCATACAAATACGCCTCGTATGGACTACACAGTGTATTTTTTATTTTAATCAATGGGAATCTGTTTGCAGATGCATTTCAAGTGTATTTCGGTGTGTAATATGATTATTTTGCACTATAATATATGCCTGAAAATAAGTTGTGTGAACATGGCCTGAGTGGTGAGTGCAGGGTGGGGGAAGGAGATGATAAGTGGAGGAAGAGGCAATTTCTCCAATGAGATATATTATAAAGTTTCTTATATTCGATTGTACAATTGATTTACGGGAATGCAATAAAACAAAAAGGTAATTTTCACAATAGTTTTTGCGTCTTTTTCTCGATGCTTACTGTGCAGTAAAAATAACATGTTAATTTTGTTTTCTATGGATTGGTACGAATATGGGGATAGCAAATTTGTATTTTTATAGTACTCTTGAGCAATAAAAGTCACGCCTTATGGAAACGTCATTTTTGTGTCTCTACATTAAGAGAGCCATAATATTTCTCTTCTAACCCAACACACAGACAGTTCTCTCTAATGATTAATCCTGCAGCTGCATCCCCCCTCAGATATCACCCAACCGGATGCAGTGTCTGAGAAGAACCATGTCCGCTGCAGCGGCAGGGGGGGGTGAAGGAGACATTATAGCCTTTGAATATAATGCAATTTCTAAGCCAGTGTTCCTTACCTGCAGATTGTGTCCATTGTTACAGTATGGTTTCAACTTTGTAGCAGCTTGTAGCTGTAATCTGTATAACCCTTGTGTCAGGCCCCCTACCCTTATGCTAATTTCCTTGCCCTAGGCAGTAAATGCATAGTCATGTGACAACCAAAGTCTGACATGGGAAAGATTGAAAAAATACAATTACTTTATTAAAGAGGCTCTGTCACCACATTATAAGTGGCCTATCTTGTACATGATGTGATCGGCGCTGTAATGTAGATTACAGCAGTGTTTTTTATTTAGAAAAACGATCATTTTTGACGGAGTTATAACCTATTTTAGATTTATGCTAATGAGTTTCTCAATGGACAACTGGGCGTGTTTTACTTTTTGACCAAGTGGGCGTTGTGGAGAGAAGTGTATGACGCTGGCCAATCAGTGACCAATCAGCGTCATACACTTCTCTCCATTCATTTACACTGCAGATAGCGATATAGCTATATCACTATGTGCAGCCACATAAACACACTATAACGTTACTGCAGTGTCCTGACAATGAATATACATTACCTCCTGCCAGGACGTGATGTGTATTCAGAATCCTGACCACTTCTCTGTGATTTACAGCATAGCAGGCGTAGTCTCGCGAGATCTCGCTGTGCTGTGCTGTAAATCACAGAGAAGTGCAGAGAAGTGGTCAGGATATCCACCAAGGAGCCCTCTCTTGCCAGAGGTTTGCCAGGTTGATCTTAACAAAGGTGTTTACTAGAAACACCACCGAGTTAACCATACCTAACCCGCCTAGTGTCCTTGGTAGGTAAGTAACCTCCCACTTGATTAGGTTAAGCCTGCTCCCCCATAACAGCTGGAAGAACAGGCAACAGACCCGAGTCCAGAGAGGTTCTGTCAAAATGCACACACTGCCCAGGTAAAGCAAAATGTGCAACAGGTAGGCCTTGGCCAGGTGAACTCTTTCCCTAAGGGTTAAGGACCAAATCTTCCATTGGCCGACCTTCTGGGCAATTAGATTCAGCCTACACTCCCAGTTTTTCTTGGGGTAATCACCTGGACCAAATTCGACTCCTAAGGTATTAGCAGACCCCTGAGGCTCTGGAAGGGTGTCCGGGAGATCAAAACCAGGATTTCCTCCTCCCAGCCAGAGACTCTCGCACTTAACCCGGTTGATCTTGGACCCAGATGCCAACGAATAATGTTCCACTTCCGACATCACCCACTCTGTCCCCCCTTTCGAGGAGTCAAAAATAGTGACGTCGTCTGCGTATGCATCCACACTCTGAGTGGCTTCCGGCCCCTCCAGGCCGGCCCGACCCCCGCCAATGGCCCACGATCAATCCTTTTAAGAAAAGAATCAATCGCAAACACATATAGCAAAGGGCTCAAGGGACAACTCTGGCGGACACCAAACCCAACTTCAAAGGGGTTCGAACCCAACCGTTCACAATCGCAAAAGTCTCAGCCCCAGTGTATAAGGTCTGAAGCCAATTGACAAACCCCCATGGTAGGCCATACCTCAGAAGGAGCGACCAGAGGTACTCGTGGTCCACCCAGTCAAAAGCCTTGGCCTGGTCCAAGGACAGGATGTACCCCTTCCATCGACCATCATTTCCCTGTTCCACTGCCTCTCTGACACTGAGAACAGCACTAAACTTGCTGTGGCCTGGAAGAGAGCAGTGCAGGACTGGCGAAAGGAGCCAGGGTGCAAATTTCACCAGCCGATTAAACAGCACCTTTGCGAGAACCTTTCTGTCCATATTGAGAAGGGCTATGGGATGCCAATTTTCAATACGGGTCTAGTCTTTACCCTTCGATAAAATGATCAAGGCTGACCTCCTCATTGACTTTGGCAAAGTACCTGAGGAAAACACTCATTAAAAACCGCGGTCAAGAGGGGAACAAGGGTTCCTTTAAAGAGACTCTGTCACCACATTATAAGTGCCCTGTCTTTTACATAAGGAGATGGGCGCTGTAATGTAGGTGACAGCAGTGCTTTTTATTTAGAAAAACTATCTATTTTCACCACGTTAGGAGCAATTTTAGATTTATGCTAATTAGTTTCTTAATGCCCAAGTGGGCGTGTTTTTACTTTAGACCAAGTGGGCGTTGTACAGAGGAGTGTATGACGCTGACCAATCAGCGTCATGCACTTCTCTCCATTCATTTAGTCAGCGCATAGTGACACTGCGTTGTTCACTATGTGCTGTTTTCTACTGACATATTAACGTTACTGAAGTGTTTAGACAGTGACTAGACATTTCTTCCATCCAGGATGGGATGTCTATTCATAATCCCGGCACTTCGTTAATGTTTCTGTGTGACTTACAGCAGAGCAAGTGTAATCTCGCGAGATCACGCTGTAAATGACTGTACAGGACTGGCTGATAGTATAATGTGGTGACAGAGTCTCTTTAAAGGTCTTATAAAACTCGGATGTTAAGCCATCCGGACCTGGCGATTATTTTACGGCAAGCCCGTCAATCGCCAGTCCCTCTTCCTTGATCGATTCTATCAAAACACCAAGAGCGGGGTCTCCGCCTGATTCAGGAATGGTTTCGGCCAGGAAAGCCGACATCTCATCTCTTCTTAGATCCTGCTTTCTCAAAAGGTGCGAGTAGAAGGATCTGACCACTTCCAGGATCCCTGACTTGGATCTCTTCAGGGAGCCTGTACTATCAGCCAGTCCTGTAATGATCACTGACATTTTACAGATCCTGTCGGGGTCGGGCGAGCGGTACCTCCCGTAATCCCTCTCAAGAACCAAAGTTGCGTGCCTATCATACTGACACCTCTTAAGAAAAGCTTTCACCCCGGAGATTTCCTCATGGCTACCTCCGGTGGAGATTAGATGCTCGAGTTTCCTCCTCAGTTACTGATATAGGCGGTACCTATTCAGGGACCTGAGGCACGAGAGCTGGCGGAAAAACTCTGCTACCTGTTTTTTGAACATCTCCCACCACTCTGACTTAATACCACTAAGATGCAACAAAGGTACCTGGCTCTGAAGAAAATCCTCAAAGGCCTGTCTTATCTCCGTTTCTTCCAAGAGAGTAGAATTCAGCCTCCATATACCTCTTCCCATCTGGAGGGACTCTGCAATGTTCAAAGAGAAAATAATCATACAGTGGTCGGAGAACTCTACCTCAACAATGGACACTGGTGAAGAGATGGCTTCCTCCTTAAAAAAAAAAAACAGTCTATCCTAGACCTACAATTACCTCTATGATAGGTGAACCCGAGTGGCCTGGGGTATGCCTGATGTGGATATCCACCAGACGAGCATCGCTAACTATGCTATTTAATGTCACACTATCATAAGCCAATCTATCTCTGGAACCTCCTCTGTCTTGGAGTCTAATGACAGTATTAAAAATCTCCTCCAAAGATGACTTGTTGGCTCGTAAAAAGGAAAGGTTTAATTCTCATGAAGAGGCTTTTTCTGTCCCACTCAGTCTGGGGACCATAGATATTAATTAGTCGTAGTTCTTGCCACCTCATGAGAACATCTAAGATCAAGCACCTCCCCATTAATCTGCTCTGGTTGCCCGATCTCCAAGAAGTCTCCTGTAAAAAGAGAATGTCGGATGAGAGCCTTTTAAGGTGGTTGAACACCTTTTTCCTCTTCAAGGGTGTGTTTAAGCCATTCACATTCCAGGAGAGGAATCGAATATGGGGAGAGGTGTGATATGTTTCAAGAAGGTGTGAATGTGGGGCACTCATCCCGTGTCTTGAAGTGAGATCCAGTTCAGATTACGAAATACCCAGCTGCACCCCGCGGTCCCAGCAAGCCGCGTGCACAGCCTAGTCCCAGTGGTGTGTGTAATGGCGAGAACCACACCTTTAGTCAACTGCAAGAAAAAGGAATTTAGCACAAGCGAGCATAGTAAATACAAAATAAACATGTAAACAGCATTAATGACGAACCCAGACTTGGGTAACAACGTATTCGTCACCACAGAGGTAGAAAAACTGTAAGTACCAATTTTAAACTATATAAATAGTAAGCACATTGTCCATATGCCGAATAGGTGAACATTCCCCTTCCAAAGGTGTGATTCACATTGCACCATTCTCTTCCAGGCGTAGTCTCCTCCTGGCCTGCACAGGGTCCTCAAACATGAGCGTGTGGTCCCTATCCTGCACCTTCAATTTGGCTGGGAACAGGAGTTGGAACCGAGTGTTCCTTTCATATAGCAAACGGCAGATTGGGGCAAAGGCTTTGCGTTTTTGAGCAACCACCCCCGAGTAATCCTGGAAGATTAGGATTTTAGAGTCATTGATGATTAGGTCCCACTGTTGTCTGTAAGCTCTGAGGACTTTCTCCTTTACCGCCCAGTGGAGCTATTTGGTAATCACCGGACGAGGTCTGTTATCTCCCGCATTTCGCCCAGTTCTTGGTGGGCCCAATCTGTGCGCCCTTTCTATCATGAGCGGGTCACCGCCAAGCTCGACATTCAGAGCATTAGGGAGGTCTTTGCAAAGATAGTCCAGCAGTTGTTCGCCGGCCACCACAAAATGTAGGTGGTTACGTCTATCCCTGTACTCCAGGTCGTGTAGCTTGTCTCTCAAATCTTGATTAGAGGCTTGTGTTTGACGTACAGCTTCCTCCAACGCGGTCAACGAAGTGTCTAATGTTACAAATCTCGTTTCCAGGTCAACTATCTTTTGGGAGTGCGACGTAATGCTTCAGTACTAAGCATGTGAGATCATGGTGAATACAGGAGAGCCGCGCAGATCCACCAATGAGTTGTAGTAAGAGAAATAAACATATACATTCAACAACTTCCCACTCCTCCAGAAAATCCTGTATATAGGAGTCAAAAGACTATCCAGCCTCTGTATGAGGTGTTTCAAAGCAAAATCTTAGAGTGTCTCAGCATTGGTATCCTCAGAGAAGTACTTTGGACCTTGACGGTTATACAGATATGCAGTACCTGCAATGCAGGCTGGTACAGGGGAAAATGGCAGGCCACAAAGTCAGATTTAGTCCGTGTGTCAGGGACCCCCTGATCTGTTACTCATGATGTGTCAGGGCTGGTGTCTATCCTCTGGTAGAAGATGCTGGAGGCGCTCAGTCAGCCCGACCGCATGTGTTGTCCCTGAGTGGGAACTCCAGATGGCGGTAGCGGCGGGAGTCTAACGGCCTACTGCCTGTAGGCCCATTGCGGTATACAGTCCGGGGGATGGAGTGGAGTGTCATGCTCACCTGGAAGCCGATGTGCACCATTGCTGGCCCGCGTGGCGTCTGTGCAGGGGAAGTGACTACCACCGGCCTGTATGAATGTCTGGCCTAGGGGGCAGGACGGGAGTTTTCTCTCACCTACAGGCCGGGTTTCTCCTCCGGTGTGCGGGCCCCGGCGTTATCAGCAGCCGACGAGTATCTCCTAAGATGGCGGCGGTCCGGCGTTACACCGCCCAGGACTCCGGGGAGATTAAACTGAGGAGCTCTGCCAAGGTGGTCAGTCCCTGTGAGTCCAGGAGAGGCACTGGGGAGTGATCTTTGGGGCGTGATAGCGGCGATGCGCCTTGGATCCTAGCAGGCCGCGAGGGAGCTCCGTCTAAAAGCGGCCATCCATGATGCCCCGCCCCCGGAAGTGAGCTAATCAATTTTATGGTTAACAGTTATAGCAGTGACTTGTAACGTGGGGATTGCTGGAGTAGTTCCTCTTAAAAGAACAAAATCCCAGACCAAATAACGTTCTAATCAGTTCAACTTTATTGACAAAACTGCAAGTAGAATGAAACGCAAAGCATTATGCTTTGAAAGATGAACTATCAGCATCGAGTATACAAAGTTAAATTACAGTAGGGATGAGGTAAATATAACTCAACATGGAAGCTACCTTTGGAAGCATAGTTGCCAACAATCCCGAATTTATAGAGACAGTCCCGGCAAATTACCGCCCCGGACGTGTCCAGACAGCTGCCACATTCAATTATATTTGCATCCTCAGGACACAGATACAATTGAATATTATGGTAGACCAGGAAACTATCCACTCCCTGCTCTGCCCTTCACTCCTCCAGGAGCGGAATCCCCATCCAGAGAGTTGCCAACGCTGTGACTGGGGATTGTTCCTAGAGGTAGCCCCTAACGTCACAGTCCGTATATAGACAGTGAGGTCAGGGGCTCTTCCTGAACCCTGAATCTTGTGTGGGTAGTGCCCCAAACACCCCCTGTACATAGTGCCACATACACCCCGCTGTAGAAAGTACCCCACACACCCCCTTTAAAAAGTGCACACACCCCCTTGTAGATAGTGCCACCCCCCCTGTAAATAGCGCCCCCGTCACCCCATCCTGACGACAACGATACACCCCCTCCCTGTAGATAGCTCCATTGGGGCTCCCTCTTGGAGTGGAATCCACAGCCAGCTAACGCTCTGGCCAGGGATTCCTGTCCTAGAGGTCCATATATAGACAGTGACATCAGGGGCTCCTCCAGGAGAGGAATCCCTGGCCAGAGTGTCACCTAGGAGTGGGATTCCACTCCTAGAGGGAGCCCCAATAGAGCTATCTGTAGGATGTCTGTGTGGTGCTATCTATAGGGTGTGTGTGTGGTGGCTCTATCTATAGGGGGTGTGGCACTATCTATAGGGGGTGTGTGGCACTATCGATTGGGGGGGTTTTGTGGCACTAGCTATAGTTGGGTTTTGTGGCACTATCTACAAGGAGGTGTGTGGCACTATCTACAAGGAGGGGGTGTTGCACTATCTACAGAGGGCACTGCAGCACTATCTACAAGGGGCACTGCAGCACTATCTACAAGGGGCACTGTGGCACTATTGCAGCAACCCAGGGGAGCGTGAGTTGAGAGGATGGGAGTCGTAGTACACGGCTGGCTGTAGTCTACGGTGTAGCCGGTGGTTCCTAGGGACTCTACCTTCTCCTCCCCCACTCCCCTTGGGCTGGTACAGTGTTAGGTGGGCTGCACTGATGATGATGATAGGGGTAGTGGTTTTTCCCCCAGGGCAGCACCCGATGCTATATAGTGTCTCTGGCCGGTGCTGTGGGTGCCCGCGATGTTGTAGTGCAGGGACCAGAGGACACGAATGGTACAACTCACGTTTACGGAAGAATCTGAATATGTACAATACATCCAAGATGGAGGCCCAGTTCTCGCGGTCCACTGCAGCCAATAGGGAAATGACGGTGACTAGTTGGTTACGGTTTCTCTTATCCAGCAATACCCGGGCAGAGATGCCACAATTTCCAGCCGCAGTCGTATAGTTACATGAATTCACTTTTGCAGTGATTTTGGTTATAGGGAGTGACTTGATAGACACTTAGATTGTTTTGCGGCGCGGGGTAGAACCCCAGACGACGCCGGCCATGCTCTGGCGCCCGGTAACGGTTACACTTCTCAGAGGGAGGACACGCGGCTTCTGAGGAGATGAAAGAATATTACTGTGGAGTTGTGGTGAGAGCCGGGGTGCAGGGGGATAATTCTCAGTCTCTTGTCTGCATTGAGGCTGTGGTAGGCTCCGCGAACAGGGCTGAGGCCTAGCGCCTTCTAGAAGATATAACAGACATTCTAGAAACACGTCCTCTGCTTAGAGCAGGCAGGATCCAACTCACCAACTGTTTTCTGTGGGAGCTCTATGGTTATAGCAGGCTACACTTTCTTCCAAACACATCAAAGATGCACAATTCTCCCTCTAGTGGCTCCCAACTAGAACCGTCACATCCTATTTGCATGGTGAACAGCACATAATGTGGAAAATAACAAAACATGTGAAATACATTTAGAAAAGAGCCAGAGGGGATCTTCTAGGATGTGCCACTATCTACGGAGAGCAGTGTGTGGTAATATCTACAGGGAGCAGTGTGTGGTAATATCTACAGGGAGCAGTGTGTGTGGTAATATCTACGGAGAGCAGTGTGTGTGGTAATATCTACAGGGAGCAGTGTGTGGTAATATATACAGGGAGCAGTGTGTGGTAATATCTACAGGGAGCAGTGTGTGGTAATATATACAGGGAGCAGTGTGTGGTAATATCTACAGGGAGCAGTGTGTGTGGTAATATATACAGGGAGCAGTGTGTGGTAATATATACAGGGAACAGTGTGTGTGGTAATATCTACAGGGAGCAGTGTGTGGTAATATCTACAGGGAGCAGTGTGTGGTAATATCTACAGGGAGCAGTGTGTGGTAATATCTACAGGGAGAAGTGTGTGGTAATATCTACAGGGAGAAGTGTGTGGTAATATCTACAGAGGGCAGTGTGTGGCATTATCTACAGGGAGCAGAGTGTGGTAATATCTACAGGGAGCAGTGTGTGGTAATATCTACAGGGAGCAGTGTGTGTGGTAATATCTACAGGGAGCAGTGTGTGGTAATATCTACAGGGAGCAGTGTGTGGTAATATCTACAGGGAGCAGTGTGTGTGGTAATATCTACAGGGAGCAGTGTGTGGTAATATCTACAGGGAGCAGTGTGTGTGGTAATATCTACAGGGAGCAGTGTGTGGTAATATCTACAGGGAGCAGTGTGTGGTAACATCTACAGTGAGCAGTGTGTGGTAATATCTACAGGGAGCACTGTGTGGTAATATCTACAGGGAGCAGTGTGTGGTAATATCTACAGGGAGCAGTGTGTGGTAATATCTACAGGGAGCAGTGTGTGGTAATATCTACAGGCAGCAATGTGTGTGGTAATATCTACAGGGAGCAGTGTGTGGTAATATCTACAGGGAGCAGTGTGTGGTAATATCTACAGGGAGCAGTGTGTGTGGTAATATCTACAGGGAGCAGTGTGTGGTAATATCTACAGGGAGCAGTGTGTGGTAATATCTACAGGGAGCAGTGTGTGGTAATATCTACAGGGAGCAGTGTGTGGTAATATCTACAGGGAGCAGTGTGTGGTATTATCTACATGGGGCAGTGTCTGTGGTAATATCTACAGGGAGCAGTGTGTGGTAATATCTACAGGGAGCAGTGTGTGGTAATATCTACAGAGAGCAGTGTGTGGTAATATCTACAGGGAGCAGTGTGTGTGTGGTAATATCTACAGGGAGCAGTGTGTGGTAATATCTACAGAGAGCAGTGTGTGGTAATATCTACAGGGAGCAGTGTGTGGTAATATCTACAGGGAGCAGTGTGTGGTAATATCTACAGGGAGCAGTGTGTGTGGTAATATCTACAGGGAGCAGTGTGTGTGGTAATATCTACGGAGAGCAGTGTGTGTGGTAATATATACAGGGAGCAGTGTGTGGTAATATCTACAGGGAGCAGTGTGTGGTAATATCTACAGGGAGCAGTGTGTGTGGTAATATCTACGGAGAGCAGTGTGTGTGGTAATATATACAGGGAGCAGTGTGTGGTAATATCTACAGGGAGCAGTGTGTGGTAATATCTACAGGGAGCAGTGTGTGGTAATATCTACAGAGGGCAGTATGTGGCATTATCTACAGGGAGCAGAGTGTGGTAATATCTACAGGGAGCAGTGTGTGGTAATATCTACAGGGAGCAGTGTGTGGTAATATCTACAGGGAGCAGTGTGTGTGGTAATACCTACAGGGAGCAGTGTGTGGTAATATCTACAGGGAGCAGTGTGTGTGGTAATATCTACAGGGAGCAGTGTGTGGTAATATCTACAGGGAGCACTGTGTGGTAATATCTACAGGGAGCAGTGTGTGGTAATATCTACAGGGAGCAGTGTGTGGTAATATCTACAGAGAGCAGTGTGTGGTAATATCTACAGGGAGCAGTGTGTGGTAATATCTACAGGGAGCAGTGTGTGGTATTATCTACATGGGGCAGTGTCTGTGGTAATATCTACAGGGAGCAGTGTGTGGTAATATCTACAGGGAGCAGTGTGTGGTAATATCTACAGGGAGCAGTGTGTGGTAATATCTACAGGGAGCAGTGTGTGTGGTAATATCTACAGGGAGCAGTGTGTGTGGTAATATCTACGGAGAGCAGTGTGTGTGGTAATATATACAGGGAGCAGTGTGTGGTAATATCTACAGGGAGCAGTGTGTGGTAATATCTACAGGGAGCAGTGTGTGTGGTAATATCTACGGAGAGCAGTGTGTGTGGTAATATATACAGGGAGCAGTGTGTGGTAATATCTACAGGGAGCAGTGTGTGGTAATATCTACAGGGAGCAGTGTGTGGTAATATCTACAGAGGGCAGTATGTGGCATTATCTACAGGGAGCCTAGTGTGGTAATATCTACAGGGAGCAGTGTGTGGTAATATCTACAGGGAGCAGTGTGTGGTAATATCTACAGGGAGCAGTGTGTGTGGTAATATCTACAGGGAGCAGTGTGTGGTAATATCTACAGGGAGCAGTGTGTGTGGTAATATCTACAGGGAGCAGTGTGTGGTAATATCTACAGGGAGCACTGTGTGGTAATATCTACAGGGAGCAGTGTGTGGTAATATCTACAGGGAGCAGTGTGTGGTAATATCTACAGAGAGCAGTGTGTGGTAATATCTACAGGGAGCAGTGTGTGGTAATATCTACAGGGAGCAGTGTGTGGTATTATCTACATGGGGCAGTGTCTGTGGTAATATCTACAGGGAGCAGTGTGTGGTAATATCTACAGGGAGAAGTGTGTGGTAATATCTACAGAGAGCAGTGTGTGGTAATATCTACAGGGAGCAGTGTCTGTGGTAATATCTACAGGGAGCAGCGTGTGGTAATATCTACAGAGAGCAGTGTGTGGTAATATCTACAGGGAGCAGTGTGTGGTAATATCTACAGAGAGCAGTGTGTGGTAATATCTACAGGGAGCAGTGTGTGGTAATATCTACAGGGAGCAGTGTGTGGTAATATCTACAGGGAGCAGTGTGTGGTAATATCTACAGAGAGCAGTGTGTGGTAATATCTACAGGGAGCAGTGTGTGTGGTAATATATACAGGGAGCAGTGTGTGGTAATATCTACAGGGAGCAGTGTGTGGTAATATCTACAGGGAGCAGTGTGTGGTAATATCTACAGAGGGCAGTATGTGGCATTATCTACAGGGAGCAGAGTGTGGTAATATCTACAGGGAGCACTGTGTGGTAATATCTACAGGGAGCAGTGTGTGTGGTAATATCTACAGGGAGCAGTGTGTGGTAATATCTACAGGGAGCACTGTGTGGTAATATCTACAGGGAGCAGTGTGTGGTAATATCTACAGGGAGCAGTGTGTGGTAATATCTACAGAGAGCAGTGTGTGGTAATATCTACAGGGAGCAGTGTGTGGTAATATCTACAGGGAGCAGTGTGTGGTAATATCTACAGGGAGCACTGTGTGGTAATATCTACAGGGAGCAGTGTGTGGTAATATCTACAGGGAGCAGTGTGTGGTAATATCTACAGAGAGCAGTGTGTGGTAATATCTACAGGGAGCAGTGTGTGGTAATATCTACAGGGAGCAGTGTGTGGTATTATCTACATGGGGCAGTGTCTGTGGTAATATCTACAGGGAGCAGTGTGTGGTAATATCTACAGGGAGCAGTGTGTGGTAATATCTACAGGGCGCAGTGTGTGGTAATATCTACAGGGAGCAGTGTGTGTGGTAATATCTACAGGGAGCAGTGTGTGTGGTAATATATACAGGGAGCAGTGTGTGGTAATATCTACAGGGAGCAGTGTGTGGTAATATCTACAGGGAGCAGTGTGTGTGGTAATATCTACAGGGAGCAGTGTGTGGTAATATCTACAGAGAGCAGTGTGTGGTAATGTCTACAGGGAGCAGTGTGTGGTAATATCTACAGGGAGCAGTGTGTGGTAATATCTACAGGGAGCAGTGTGTGATAATATCTACAGGGAGCAGTGTGTGTGGTAATATCTACAGGGAGCAGTGTGTGTGGTAATATCTACAGGGAGCAGTGTGTGGTATTATCTACAGGGAGCAGTGTGTGGGGTAATATCTACAGGGAGCAGTGTGTGGTAATATCTACAGGGAGCAGTGTGTGTGGTAATATCTACAGGGAGCAGTGTGTGGTAATATCTACAGGGAGCAGTGTGTGGTAATATCTACAGGGAGCAGTGTGTGGTAATATCTACAGGGAGCAGTGTGTGGTAATATCTACAGAGAGCAGTGTGTGGTAATATCTACAGGGAGCAGTGTGTGGTAATATCTACAGAGGGCAGTGTGTGGCATTATCTACAGGGAGCAGAGTGTGGTAATATCTACAGGGAGCAGTGTGTGGTAATATATACAGGGAGCAGTGTGTGGTAATATTTACAGGGAGCAGTGTGTGGTAATATCTACAGGGAGCAGTGTGTGGTAATATCTACAGGGAGCAGTGTGTGTGGTAATATCTACAGGGAGCAGTGTGTGGTAATATCTACAGGGAGCAGTGTGTGGTAATATCTACAGGGAGCAGTGTGTGGTAATATCTACAGGGAGCAGTGTGTGGTAATATCTACAGGGAGCAGTGTGTGTGGTAATATCTACAGGGAGCAGTGTGTGGTAATATCTACAGGGAGCAGTGTGTGTGGTAATATCTACAGGGAGCAGTGTGTGGTAATATCTACAGGGAGCAGTGTGTGGTAATATCTACAGGAAGCAGTGTGTGGTAATATCTACAGGGAGCACTGTGTGGTAATATCTACAGGGAGCAGTGTGTGGTAATATCTACAGGGAGCAGTGTGTGGTAATATCTACAGGGAGCAGTGTGTGGTAATATCTACAGGGAGCAGTGTGTGGTAATATATACAGGAAGCAGGGTGTGTGGTATTATCTACAGGGAGCAGTGTGTGGTAATATCTACAGGGAGCAGTGTGTGGTAATATCTACTGAAGGCAGTGTGTGGTAATATCTACAGGGAGCAGTGTGTGGTAATATCTACAGGGAGCAGTGTGTGTGGTAATATCTACAGGGAGCAGTGTGTGGTAATATCTACAGGGAGCAGTGTGTGTGGTAATATCTACAGGGAGCAGTGTGTGGTAATATCTACAGGGAGCAGTGTGTGGTAATATCTACAGGGAGCAGTGTGTGGTAATATCTACAGGGAGCAGTGTGTGGTAATATCTACAGGGAGCAGTGTGTGGTATTATCTACATGGGGCAGTGTCTGTGGTAATATCTACAGGGAGCAGTGTGTGGTAATATCTACAGGGAGCAGTGTGTGGTAATATCTACAGAGAGCAGTGTGTGTGTGGTAATATCTACAGGGAGCAGTGAGTGGTAATATCTACAGAGAGCAGTGTGTGGTAATATCTACAGGGAGCAGTGTGTGGTAATATCTACAGGGAGCAGTGTGTGGTAATATCTACAGGGAGCAGTGTGTGTGGTAATATCTACAGGGAGCAGTGTGTGGTAATATCTACAGGGAGCAGTGTGTGTGGTAATATCTACAGGGAGCAGTGTGTGGTAATATATACAGGGAGCAGTGTGTGTGGTAATATCTACAGGGAGCAGTGTGTGTGGTAATACATACAGGGAGCAGTGTGTGGTAATATCTACAGGGAGCAGTGTGTGTGGTAATATCTACAGAGAGCAGTGTGTGGTAATATCTACAGGGAGCAGTGTGTGGTAATATCTACAGGGAGCAGTGTGTGGTAATATCTACAGAGAGCAGTGTGTGGTAATGTCTACAGGGAGCAGTGTGTGGTAATATCTACAGGGAGCAGTGTGTGGTAATATCTACAGGGAGCAGTGTGTGGTAATATCTACAGGGAGCAGTGTGTGGCAATATCTACAGGGAGCAGTGTGTGGCACTATCTACTGGGAGAAGTGTGTGGTAATATCTACAGGGAGCAGTATGTGGCACTATCTACAGGGAGCAGTGTGTGTGGTGATATCTACAGGGAGCAGTGTGTGGCATTATATACAGGGAGCAGTGTGTGGTAATATCTACAGGGAGCAGTGTGGTAATATCTACAGGGAGCAGTGTGTGGTAATATCTACAGGGAGCAGTGTGTGGTAATATCTACAGGGGGCAGTGTGTGGTAATATCTACAGGGAGCAGTGTGTGTGGTAATATCTACAGGGAGCAGTGTGTGGTATTATCTACAGGGAGCAGTGTGTGGTAATATCTACAGGGAGCAGTGTGTGTGGTAATATCTACAGGGAGCAGTGTGTGTGGTAATATCTACAGGGAGCAGTGTGTGGTATTATCTACAGGGAGCAGTGTGTGGGGTAATATCTACAGGGAGCAGTGTGTGGTAATATCTACAGGGAGCAGTGTGTGTGGTAATATCTACAGGGAGCAGTGTGTGGTAATATCTACAGGGAGCAGTGTGTGGTAATATCTACAGGGAGCAGTGTGTGGTAATATCTACAGGGAGCAGTGTGTGGTAATATCTACAGAGAGCAGTGTGTGGTAATATCTACAGGGAGCAGTGTGTGGTAATATCTACAGGGAGCAGTGTGTGGTATTATCTACATGGGGCAGTGTCTGTGGTAATATCTACAGGGAGCAGTGTGTGGTAATATCTACAGGGAGCAGTGTGTGGTAATATCTACAGAGAGCAGTGTGTGGTAATATCTACAGGGAGCAGTGTCTGTGGTAATATCTACAGGGAGCAGTGTGTGGTAATATCTACAGGGAGCAGTGTGTGGTAATATCTATAGGGAGCAGTGTGTGGCAATATCTACAGGGAGCAGTGTGTGGTAATATCTACAGGGAGGAGTGTGTGGTAATATCTACAGGGAGCAGTGTGTGGTAATATCTACAGAGGGTAGTGTGGTAATATATACAGGGAGCAGTGTGTGGTATTATCTACAGAGGGCAGTGTGTGGTAATATATACAGGGAGCAGTGTGTGGTAATATCTACAGGGAGCAGTGTGTGGTAATATCTACAGGGAGCAGTGTGTGGCAATATCTACAGGGAGCAGTGTGTGGTAATATCTACAGGGAGCAGTGTGTGTGGTAATATCTACTTGGAGCAGTGTGTGTGGTAATATCTACAGGGAGCAGTGTGTGTGGTAATATATACAGGGAGCAGTGTGTGTGGTAATGTCTACAGGGAGCAGTGTGTGGTATTATCTACAGGGAGCAGTGTGTGTGGTATTATCTACAGGGAGCAGTGTGTGGCATTATCTACAGAGGGCAGCGTGTGGCATTATCTACAGGGAGCAGTGTGTGTGGTATTATCTACAGGGAGCAGTGTGTGGTAATATCTACAGGGAGCAGTGTGTGGTAATATATACAGGGAGCAGTGTGTGTGGTAATATCTACAGGGAGCAGTGTGTGGTATTATCTACAGGGAGCAGTGTGTGGTAATATCTACAGGGAGCAGTGTGTGGTAATATCTACAGGGAGCAGTGTGTGGTAATATCTACAGGGAGCAGTGTGTGGTAATATCTACAGGGAGCAGTGTGTGGTATTATCTACAGGGTGCAGTGTGTGGTAATATCTACAGGGAGCAGTGTGTGGTATTATCTACAGGGAGCAGTGTGTGGTAATATCTACAGGGAGCAGTGTGTGGTATTATCTACAGGGAGCAGTGTGTGTGGTAATATCTACAGAGGGCAGTGTGTGGTATTATCTACAGAGGGCAGTGTGTGGCATCATCTACAGAGGACAGTGTGTGGCATTATCTACAGGGAGCAGTGTGTGGTAATATCTACAGGGAGCAGTGTGTGGTAATATCTACAGGGAGCAGTGTGAGGTAATATCTACAGGGAGCAGTGTGTGGTATTATCTACAGGGAGCAGTGTGTGGTATTATCTACAGGGAGCTGTGTGTGGTATTATCTACAGAGGGCAGTGTGTGGTATTATCTACAGAGGGCACTGTGGCAACATCTACAGAGGGCAGTGTGTGGTAATATCTACAGGGTGCAGTGTGTGGCATTATCTACAGAGGGCAGTGTGTAGTAATATATACAGGGAGCAGTGTGTGGTAATATCTACAGGGAGCAGTGTGTGGTAATATCTACTAGGGGCAGTGTGTGGTATTATCTACAGGGAGCAGTGTGTGGTATTACCTACAGGGAGCAGTGTGTGGTAATATATACAGGAAGCAGGGTGTGTGGTATTATCTACAGGGAGCAGTGTGTGGTAATATCTACTGGGGGCAGTGTGTGGTAATATCTACAGGGAGCAGTGTGGTAATATCTACAGGGAGCTGTGTGTGTGGTAATATCTACAGGGAGCAGTGTGTGGTACTATCTACAGGGAGCAGTGTGTGGTAATATCTACAGGGAGCAGTGTGTGGCATTATCTACAGGGAACAGTGTGTGGCATTATCTACAGGGAGCAGTGTGTGGCATTATCTACAGGGAGCAGTGTGTGGCATTATCTACAGGGAGCAGTGTTTGGCATTATCTACAGGGAACAGTGTGTGGCATTATCTACAGGGAGCAGCGTGTGGTAATATCTACAGGGAGCAGTGTGGTAATATCTACAGGGAGCAGTGTGTGGTAATATCTACAGGGAGTAGTGTGTGGTAATATCTACAGGGAGCAGCGTGTGGTAATATCTACAGGGAGCAGCGTGTGGTAATATCTACTGGGGGCAGTGTGTGGTAATATCTACAGGGAGCAGTGTGGTAATATCTACAGGGAGCAGTGTGTGTGGTAATATCTACAGGGAGCAGTGTGTGGCATTATCTACAGGGAGCAGCGTGTGGTATTATCTACAGGGAGCAGTGTGTGGTAATATCTACAGGGAGCAGTGTGTGGTAATATCTACAGGGAGCAGTGTGGGGCATTATCTACAGGGAGCAGTGTGTGGTAATATCTACAGGGAGCAGTGTGTCTGGTAATATCTACAGGGAGCAGTGTGTGGCATTATCTACAGGGAGCAGTGTGTGTGGTAATATCTACAGGGAGCAGTGTGTGGCATTATCTACAGGGAGCAGTGTGTGTGGTAATATCTACAGGGAGGAGTGTGTGGTAATATCTACAGGGAGCAGTGTGTGGTAATATCTACAGAGGGTAGTGTGGTAATATATACAGGGAGCAGTGTGTGGTATTATCTACAGAGGGCAGTGTGTGGTAATATATACAGGGAGCAGTGTGTGGTAATATCTACAGGGAGCAGTGTGTGGTAATATCTACAGGGAGCAGTGTGTGGCAATATCTACAGGGAGCAGTGTGTGGTAATATCTACAGGGAGCAGTGTGTGGTAATATCTACAGGGAGCAGTGTGTGTGGTAATATCTACAGGGAGCAGTGTGTGTGGTAATATCTACAGGGAGCAGTGTGTGTGGTAATATATACAGGGAGCAGTGTGTGTGGTAATGTCTACAGGGAGCAGTGTGTGGTATTATCTACAGGGAGCAGTGTTTGTGGTATTATCTACAGGGAGCAGTGTGTGGCATTATCTACAGAGGGCAGTGTGTGGCATTATCTACAGGGAGCAGTGTGTGTGGTATTATCTACAGGGAGCAGTGTGTGGTAATATCTACAGGGAGCAGTGTGTGATAATATATACAGGGAGCAGTGTGTGTGGTAATATCTACAGGGAGCAGTGTGTGGTATTATCTACAGGGAGCAGTGTGTGGTAATATCTACAGGGAGCAGTGTGTGGTAATATCTACAGGGAGCAGTGTGTGGTAATATCTACAGGGAGCAGTGTGTGGTAATATCTACAGGGAGCAGTGTGTGGTATTATCTACAGGGTGCAGTGTGTGGTAATATCTACAGGGAGCAGTGTGTGGTATTATCTACAGGGAGCAGTGTGTGGTAATATCTACAGGGAGCAGTGTGTGGTATTATCTACAGGGAGCAGTGTGTGTGGTATTATCTACAGAGGGCAGTGTGTGGTATTATCTACAGAGGGAAGTGTGTGGCATCATCTACAGAGGACAGTGTGTGGCATTATCTACAGGGAGCAGTGTGTGGCAATATCTACAGGGAGCAGTGTGTGGTAATATCTACAGGGAGCAGTGTGAGGTAATATCTACAGGGAGCAGTGTGTGGTATTATCTACAGGGAGCAGTGTGTGGTATTATCTACAGGGAGCTGTGTGTGGTATTATTTACAGAGGGAAGTGTGTGGTATTATCTACAGAGGGCACTGTGGCAACATCTACAGAGGGCAGTGTGTGGTAATATCTACAGGGAGCAGTGTGTGGCATTATCTACAGAGGGCAGTGTGTAGTAATATATACAGGGAGCAGTGTGTGGTAATATCTACAGGGAGCAGTGTGTGGTAATATCTACTAGGGGCAGTGTGTGGTATTATCTACAGAGAGCAGTGTGTGGTATTACCTACAGGGAGCAGTGTGTGGGAATATATACAGGAAGCAGGGTGTGTGGTATTATCTACAGGGAGCAGTGTGTGGTAATATCTACTGAGGGCAGTGTGTGGTAATATCTACAGGGAGCAGTGTGGTAATATCTACAGGGAGCAGTGTGTGTGGTAATATCTACAGGGAGCAGTGTGTGGTATTATCTACAGGGAGCAGTGTGTGGTATTATCTACAGGGAGCAGTGTGTGGTAATATCTACAGGGAGCAGTGTGTGGCATTATCTACAGGGAACAGTGTGTGGCATTATCTACAGGGAGCAGTGTGTGGCATTATCTACAGGGAGCAGTGTGTGGCATTATCTACAGGGAGCAGTGTGTGGCATTATCTACAGGGAACAGTGTGTGGCATTATCTACAGGGAGCAGCGTGTGGTAATATCTACAGGGAGCAGTGTGGTAATATCTACAGGGAGCAGTGTGTGGTAATATCTACAGGGAGCAGTGTGTGGTAATATCTACAGGGAGCAGCGTGTGGTAATATCTACAGGGAGCAGTGTGTGGTAATATCTACTGGGGGCAGTGTGTGGTAATATCTACAGGGAGCAGTGTGGTAATATCTACAGGGAGCAGTGTGTGTGGTAATATCTACAGGGAGCAGTGTGTGGTAATATCTACAGGGAGCAGTGTGTGGTAATATCTACAGGGAGCAGTGTGTGGTAATATCTACAGGGAGCAGTGTGTGGTAATATCTACAGGGAGCAGTGTGTGGCATTATCTACAGGGAGCAGTGTGTGGTAATATATACAGGGAGCAGTGTGTGGTAATATCTACAGGGAGCATTGTGTGGTATTATCTACAGGGAGCAGTGTGTGGTAATATCTACAGGGAGCAGTGTGTGGCATTATCTACAGGGAGCAGTGTGTGGTAATATATAGAGGGGACAGTGTGTGGCATTATCTACAGGGAGCAGTGTGTGGTAATATCTACAGGGAGAAGTGTGTGGTAATATCTACAGGGAGCTGTGTGTGGCATTATCTACAGAGGGCAGTGTGTAGTAATATATACAGGGAGCAGTGTGTGGTAATATCTACAGGGAGCAGTGTGTGGTAATATCTACTAGGGGCAGTGTGTGGTATTATCTACAGGGAGCAGTGTGTGGTATTATCTACAGGGAGCAGTGTGTGGTAATATATACAGGAAGCAGGGTGTGTGGTATTATCTACAGGGAGCAGTGTGTGGTAATATCTACTGGGGGCAGTGTGTGGTAATATCTACAGGGAGCAGTGTGGTAATATCTACAGGGAGCAGTGTGTGTGGTAATATCTACAGGGAACAGTGTGTGGCATTATCTACAGGGAGCAGCGTGTGGTAATATCTACAGGGAGCAGTGTGTGGTAATATCTACTGGGGGCAGTGTGTGGTAATATCTACAGGGAGCAGTGTGGTAATATCTACAGGGAGCAGTGTGTGTGGTGATATCTACATGGAGCAGTGTGTGGCATTATCTACAGGGAGCAGCGTGTGGTATTATCTATAGGGAGCAGTGTGTGGTAATATCTACAGGGAGCAGTGTGTGGTAATATCTACAGGGAGCAGTGTGTGGCATTATCTACAGAGGGCAGTGTGTGGTAATATATACAGGGGGCAGTGTGTGGTAATATCTACTAGGGGCAGTGTGTGGTATTATCTACAGGGAGCAGTGTGTGGTATTATCTACAGGGAGCAGTGTGTGTGGTAATATCTACAGGGAGCAGTGTGTGGCATTATCTACAGAGGGCAGTGTGTAGTAATATATACAGGGAGCAGTGTGTGGTAATATCTACAGGGAGCAGTGTGTGGTAATATCTACAGAGGGCAGTGTGTGGTAATATATACAGGGGGCAGTGTGTGGTAATATCTACTAGGGGCAGTATGTGGTATTATCTACAGGGAGCAGTGTGTGGTATTATCTACAGGGAGCAGTGTGTGTGGTAATATCTACAGGGAGCAGTGTGTGGCATTAGCTACAGGGAGCAGTGTGTGGTAATATCTACAGGGAGCAGTGTGTGTGGTAATATCTACAGGGAGCAGTGTGTGGCATTATCTACAGGGAGCAGTGTGTGTGGTAATATCTACAGGGAGCAGTGTGTGGCATTATCTACAGGGAGCAGTGTGTGTGGTAATATCTACAGGGAGGAGTGTGTGGTAATATCTACAGGGAGCAGTGTGTGGTAATATCTACAGAGGGTAGTGTGTGGTAATATATACAGGGAGCAGTGTGTGGTATTATCTACAGAGGGCAGTGTGTGGTAATATATACAGGGAGCAGTGTGTGGCAATATCTACAGGGAGCAGTGTGTGGTAATATCTACAGGGAGCAGTGTGTGTGGTAATATCTACAGGGAGCAGTGTGTGTGGTAATATCTACAGGGAGCAGTGTTTGTGGTAATATATACAGGGAGAAGTGTGTGTGGTAATGTCTACAGGGAGCAGTGTGTGTGGTATTATCTACAGGGAGCAGTGTGTGGCATTATCTACAGAGGGCAGTGTGTGGCATTATCTACAGGGAGCAGTGTGTGGTAATATCTACATGGAGCAGTGTGTGGTAATATCTACAGGGAGCAGTGTGTGGCATTATCTACAGAGGACAGTGTGTGGCATTATCTACGGAGGGCAGTGTGTGGCATTATCTACAGAGGGAAGTGTGTGGCATTATCTACAGAGGGCAGTGTGTGGCATTATCTACAGAGGACAGTGTGTGGCATTATCTACAGAGGGCAGTGTGTGGCATTATCTACAGAGGGAAGTGTGTGGCATTATCTACAGAGGACAGTGTGTGGTAATATCTACAGGGAGCATTGTGTGGTAATATCTACAGGGAGCACTGTGTGGTAATATCTACAGAGAGCAGTGTGTGGCAATATCTACAGGGAGCAGTGTGTGGCATTATCTACAGAGGACAGTGTGTGGCATTATCTACAGAGGGAAGTGTGTGGCATTATCTACAGAGGGCACTGTGACATTATCTACAGAGGGCAGTGTGTGGCATTATCTACAGTGGGAAGTGTGTGGCATTATCTACAGAGGGCAGTGTGCGGTAATATATACAGGGTGCAGTGTGTGGTAATATCTACAGGGAGCAGTGTGTGGTAATATCTACAGGGAGCAGTGTGTGGTATTATCTACAGGGAGCAGTGTGTGGTATTATCTACAGGGAGCTGTGTGTGGTATTATCTACAGAGGGCAGTGTGTGGTATTATCTACAGAGGGCAGTGTGTGGCATTATCTACAGAGGGCAGTGTGTGGTAATATATACAGGGAGCAGTGTGTGGTAATATCTACTAGGGGCAGTGTGTGGTATTATCTACAGGGAGCAGTGTGTGGTATTATCTACAGGGAGCTGTGTGTGGTAATATATACAGGAAGCAGGGTGTGTGGTATTATCTACAGGGAGCAGTGTGTGGTAATATCTACAGGGAGCAGTGTGTGGTAATATCTACTGAAGGCAGTGTGTGGTAATATCTACAGGGAGCAGTGTGGTAATATCTACAGGGAGCAGTGTGTGTGGTAATATCTACAGGGAGCAGTGTGTGGTATTATCTACAGGGAGCAGTGTGTGGTAATATCTACAGGGAGCAGTGTGTGTGGTAATATCTACAGGGAGCAGTGTGTGGCATTATCTACAGGGAGCAGTGTGTGGTATTATCTACAGGGAGCAGTGTGTGTGGTATTATCTACAGGGAGCAGTGTGTGGTAATATCTACAGGGAGCAGTGTGTGGTAATATATACAGGGAGCAGTGTGTGGTAATATCTACAGGGAGCATTGTGTGGTATTATCTACAGGGAGCAGTGTGTGGTAATATCTACAGGGAGCAGTGTGTGGCATTATCTACAGGGAGCAGTGTGTGGTAATATATACAGGGAGCAGTGTGTGGTAATATCTACAGGGAGCATTGTGTGGTATTATCTACAGGGAGCAGTGTGTGGTAATATCTACAGGGAGCAGTGTGTGGCATTATCTACAGGGAGCAGTGTGTGGTAATATATAGAGGGGACAGTGTGTGGCATTATCTACAGGGAGCAGTGTGTGGTAATATCTACAGGGAGAAGTGTGTGGTAATATCTACAGGGAGCTGTGTGTGGTATTATCTACAGAGGGCAGTGTGTGGTATAATCTACAGAGGGCACTGTGGCATCATCTACAAAGGGCAGTGTGTGGTAATATCTACAGGGAGTAGTGTGTGGCATTATCTACAGAGGGCAGTGTGTAGTAATATATACAGGGAGCAGTGTGTGGTAATATCTACAGGGAGCAGTGTGTGGTAATATCTACTAGGGGCAGTGTGTGGTATTATCTACAGGGAGCAGTGTGTGGTATTATCTACAGGGAGCAGTGTGTGGTAATATCTACAGGGAGCATTGTGTGGTAATATATACAGGAAGCAGGGTGTGTGGTATTATCTACAGGGAGCAGTGTGTGGTAATATCTACTGGGGGCAGTGTGTGGTAATATCTACAGGGAGCAGTGTGGTAATATCTACAGGGAGCAGTGTGTGTGGTAATATCTACAGGGAGCAGTGTGTGGTATTATCTACAGGGAGCAGTGTGTGGTATTATCTACAGGGAGCAGTGTGTGGTAATACCTACAGGGAGCAGTGTGTGGCATTATCTACAGGGAGCAGTGTGTGTGGTAATATCTACAGGGAGCAGTGTGTGGTAATATCTACAGGGAGCAGTGTGTGTGGTAATATCTACAGGGAGCAGTGTGTGGTAATATCTACAGGGAGCAGTGTGTGGTAATATCTACAGGGAGCAGTGTGTGGTAATATCTACAGGGAGCAGTGTGTGGTAATATCTACAGGGAGCAGTGTGTGGCATTATCTACAGGGAACAGTGTGTGGCATTATCTACAGGGAGCAGTGTGTGGCATTATCTACAGGGAGCAGTGTGTGGTAATATCTACAGGGAGCAGTGTGGTAATATCTACAGGGAACAGTGTGTGGCATTATCTACAGGGAGCAGCGTGTGGTAATATCTACAGGGAGCAGTGTGGTAATATCTACAGGGAGAGGTGTGTGGTAATATCTACAGGGAGCAGTGTGTGTTAATATCTACAGGGAGCAGCGTGTGGTAATATCTACAGGGAGCAGTGTGTGGTAATATCTACTGGGGGCAGTGTGTGGTAATATCTACAGGGAGCAGTGTGGTAATATCTACAGGGAGCAGTGTGTGTGGTGATATCTACATGGAGCAGTGTGTGGCATTATCTACAGGGAGCAGCGTGTGGTATTATCTACAGGGAGCAGTGTGTGGTAATATCTACAGGGAGCAGTGTGTGGTAATATCTACAGGGAGCAGTGTGTGGCATTATCTACAGGGAGCAGTGTGTGGTAATATCTACAGGGAGCAGTGTGTGTGGTAATATCTATAGGGAGCAGTGTGTGGCATTATCTACAGGGAGCAGTGTGTATGGTAATATCTACAGGGAGCAGTGTGTGGCATTATCTACAGGGAGCAGTGTGTGTGGTAATATCTACAGGGAGGAGTGTGTGGTAATATCTACAGGGAGCAGTGTGTGGTAATATCTACAGAGGGTAGTGTGTGGTAATATATACAGGGAGCAGTGTGTGGTATTATCTACAGAGGGCAGTATGTGGTAATATATACAGGGAGCAGTGTGTGGCAATATCTACAGGGAGCAGTGTGTGGTAATATCTACAGGGAGCAGTGTGTGTGGTAATATCTACAGGGAGCAGTGTGTGTGGTAATATCTACAGGGAGCAGTGTGTGTGGTAATATATACAGGGAGCAGCGTGTGTGGTAATGTCTACAGGGAGCAGTGTGTGGTATTATCTACAGGGAGCAGTGGGTGTGGCATTATCTACAGAGGGCAGTGTGTGGCGTTATCTACAGAGGGCAGTGTGTGGCGTTATCTACAGAGGACAGTGTGTGGCATTATCTACAGAGTGCAGTGTGTGGCATTATCTACAGAGGGAATTGTGTGGCATTATCTACAGAGGACAGTGTGTGGTAATATCTACAGGGAGCACTGTGTGGTAATATCTACAGAGAGCAGTGTGTGGCAATATCTACAGAGGACAGTGTGTGGCATTATCTACAGAGGGAAGTGTGTGGCATTATCTACAGAGGGTACTGTGACATTATCTACAGAGGGCAGTGTGTGGAATTATCTACAGAGGGAAGTGTGTGGCATTATCTACAGAGGGCAGTGTGTGGCAATATCTACAGAGGACAGTGTGTGGCATTATCTATAGAGGACAGTGTGTGGCATTATCTACAGAGGGAAGTGTGTGGCATTATCTACAGAGGGCACTGTGACATTATCTACAGAGGGCAGTGTGTGGAATTATCTACAGAGGGAAGTGTGTGGCATTATCTACAGAGCGCAGTGTGTGGTAATATACACAGGGAGCAGTGTGTGGTAATATCTACAGGGAGCAGTGTGTGGTAATATCTACAGGGAGCTGTGTGTGGTATTATCTACAGGGAGCAGTGTGTGGTATTATCTACAGGGAGCTGTGCGTGGTATTATCTACAGAGGGCAGTGTGTGGTATTATCTACAGTGGGCAGTGTGTGGCATTATCTACAGAGGGCAGTGTGTGGTAATATATACAGGGAGCAGTGTGTGGTAATATCTACTACGGGCAGTGTGTGGTATTATCTACAGGGAGCAGTTTGTGGTATTATCTACAGGGAGCAGTGTGTGGTAATATATACAGGAAGCAGGGTGTGTGGTATTATCTACAGGGAGCAGTGTGTGGTAATATATACAGGGAGCAGTGTGTGGTAATATCTACTGAAGGCAGTGTGTGGTAATATCTACAGGGAGCAGTGTGGTAATATCTACAGGGAGCAGTGTGTGTGGTAATATATACAGGGAGCAGTGTGTGGTATTATCTACAGGGAGCAGTGTGTGGTAATATCTACAGGGAGCAGTGTGTGTGGTAATATCTACAGGGAGCAGTGTGTGGCATTATCTACAGGGAGCAGTGTGTGGTATTATCTACAGGGAGCAGTGTGTGTGGTATTATCTACAGGGAGCAGTGTGTGGTAATATCTACAGGGAGCAGTGTGTGGTAATATATACAGGGAGCAGTGTGTGGTAATATCTACAGGGAGCATTGTGTGGTATTATCTACAGGGAGCAGTGTGTGGTAATATCTACAGGGAGCAGTGTGTGGCATTATCTACAGGGAGCAGTGTGTGGTAATATATAGAGGGGACAGTGTGTGACATTATCTACAGGGAGTAGTGTGTGGTAATATCTACAGGGAGCAGTGTGTGGTAATATCTACAGGGAGTTGTGTGTGGTATTATCTACAGAGGGCAGTGTGTGGTATTATCTACAGAGGGCACTGTGGCATCATCTACAAAGGGCAGTGTGTGGTAATATCTACAGGGAACAGTGTGTGGCATTATCTACAGAGGGCAGTGTGTGGTAATATCTACAGGGAGCAGTGTGTGGTATTATCTACAGGGAGCAGTGTGTGGTAATATCTACAGGGAGCAGTATGTGGTAATATCTACAGGGAGCAGTGTGTGGTAATATCTACAGGGAGCAGTGTGTGGTAATATATACAGGGAGCAGTGTGTGGTAATATCTACAGGGAGCAGTGTGTGGTAATATCTACTAGGGGCAGTGTGTGGTATTATCTACAGGGAACAGTGTGTGGTATTATTTACAGGGAGCAGTGTGTGGTAATATATACAGGAAGCAGGGTGTGTGGTATTATCTACAGGGAGCATTGTGTGGTAATATCTACAGGGAGCAGTGTGTGGTATTATCTACAGGGAGCAGTGTGTGGTATTATCTACAGGGAGCAGTGTGTGGTATTATCTACAGGGAGCAGTGTGTGGTATTATCTACAGGGAGCAGTGTGTGGTATTATCTACAGGGAGAAGTGTGTGTGGTAATATCTACAGGGAGCAGTCTGTGGTAATATCTACAGGGAGCAGTGTGTGGCATTATCTACAGAGGGAAGTGTGTGGCATTATCTACAGAGGGCCAGTGTGTGGCATTATCTACAGAGGGAAGTGTGTGGCATTATCTACAGAGGACAGTGTGTGGCATTATCTCCGGAGAGCAGTGTGTGGCATTATCTACAGAGGACAGTGTGTGGTAATATCTACAGGTAGCAGTGTGTGGCATTATCTACAGAGGACAGTGTGTGGCATTATCTACAGAGGGAAGTGTGTGGCATTATCTACAGAGGGCAGTGTGTGGTAATATATACAGGGAGCAGTGTGTGGTAATATCTACAGGGAGCAGTGTGTGGTAATATCTACAGGGAGCAGTGTGTGGTATTATCTACAGGGAGCAGTGTGTGGTATTATCTACAGGGAGCTGTGTGTGGTATTATCTACAGAGGGCAGTGTGTGGTATTATCTACAGAGGGCAGTGTGTGGCATTATCTACAGAGGGCAGTGTGTGGTAATATATACAGGGAGCAGTGTATGGTAATATCTACAGGGAGCAGTGTGTGGTAATATCTACTAGGGGCAGTGTGTGGTATTATCTACAGGGAGCAGTGTGTGGTAATATATACAGGAAGCAGGGTGTGTGGTATTATCTACAGGGAGCAGTGTGTAGTAAAATCTACTGGGGGCAGTGTGTGGTAATATCTACAGGGAGCAGTGTTGTAATATCTACAGGGAGCAGTGTGTGGTAATATCTACAGGGAACAGTGTGTAGTATTATCTACAGGGAGCAGTGTGTGGCATTATCTACAGGGAGCAGCGTGTGGTATTATCTACAGGAGGAGTGTGTGGTATTATCTACAGGGAGCAGTGTATGTGTGGTAATATCTACAGTTAGCAGTGTGTGGTAATATCTACAGAGGGCAGTGTGTGGTAATATATACAGGGAGCAGTGTGTGGCAATATCTACAGGGAGCAGTGTGTGGTAATATCTACAGGGAGCAGTGTGTGTGGTAATATCTACAGGGAGTAGTGTGTGTGGTAATATCTACAGGGAGCAGTGTGTGTGGTAATATATACAGGGAGCAGTGTGTGTGGTAATGTCTACAGGGAGCAGTGTGTGGTATTATCTACAGGGAGCAGTGTGTGTGGTATTATCTACAGGGAGCAGTGTGTGGCATTATCTACAGAGGGCAGTGTGTGGCATTATCTACAGGGAGCAGTGTGTGGTAATATCTACAGGGAGCAGTGTGTGGTAATATCTACAGGGAGCAGTGTGTGGCATTATCTACAGAGGGCAGTGTGTGGCATTATCTACAGAGGACAGTGGGGCATTATCTACAGAGGGAAGTGTGTGACATTATCTACAGAGGGCAGTGAGTGGCACTATCTACAGGGAGCAGTGTGTGGTATTACCTACAGAGGGCAGTGTGTGGCATTATCTACAGGGGGCAGTGTGTGGCACTATCTACAGGGAGCAGTGTGTGGCAATATCTACAGGGAGCAGTGTGTGGTATTATCTACAGGGAGCAGTGTGTGGTAATATCTACAGGGAGCAGTGTGTGGTAATATCTACAGGGAGCAGTGTGGGGTAATATCTACAGGGAGCAGTGTGTGGTAATATCTACAGGGAGCAGTGTGTGGCATTATCTACAGAGGGCAGTGTGTGGTATTATCTACAAAGGGCAGTGTGTGGTAATATCTACAGAGGGCAGTGTGTGGTAATATCTACAGGGAGCAGTGTGTGGTATTATCTACAGAGGGCAGTGTGTGGCATTATCTACAGGGAGCAGTGTGTGGCATTATCTACAGAGGGCAGTGTGTGGCATTATCTACATGGAGCAGAGTGTGGTAATATCTACAGAGGGCAGTGTGTGGTATTATCTACAGAGGGCAGTGTGTGGTAATATCTACAGGGAGCAGTGTGTGGTAATATCTACAGGGAGCAGTGTGTGGTAATATCTACAGGGAGCAGTGTGTGTGGTAATATCTACAGGGAGTAGTGTGTGTGTGGTAATATCTATAGGGAGCAGTGTGTGTGGTATTATCTACAGGGAGCAGTGTGTGGTAATATCTACAGGGAGCAGTGTGTGGTAATATCTACAGGGAGCAGTGTGTGGTAATATCTACAGGGAGCAGTGTGTGGCATTATCTACAGAGGGCAGTGTCTGGTATTATCTACAGAGGGCAGTGTGTGATAATATCTACAGAGGGAAGTGTGTGGTAATATCTACAGGGAGCAGTGTGTGGTATTATCTACAGAGGGCAGTGTGTGGCATTATCTACAGGGAGCAGTGTGTGGTAATATCTACAGGGAGCAGTGTGTGGTATTATCTACAGAGGGCAGTGTGTGGCATTATCTACAGGGGGCAGTGTGTGGCACTATCTACAGGGAGCAGTGTGTGGCAATATCTACAGGGAGCAGTGTGTGGTATTATCTACAGGGAGCAGTGTGTGGTAATATCTACAGGGAGCAGTGTGTGGTAATATCTACAGGGAGCAGTGTGTGGTAATATCTACAGAGGGCAGTGTGTGGTAATATCTACAGGGAGCAGTGTGTGGTATTATCTACAGGGAGCAGTGTGTGGTAATATCTACAGGGAGCAGTGTGTGGTAATATCTACAGGGAGCAGTGTGTGGTATTATCTACAGGGAGCAGTGTGTGGTATTATCTACATGGAGCAGTGTGGGGTAATATCTACAGGGAGCAGTGTGTGGTAATATCTACAGGGAGCAGTGTGTGGCATTATCTACAGAGGGCAGTGTGTGGTATTATCTACAGAGGGCAGTGTGTGGTAATATCTACAGAGGGCAGTGTGTGGTAATATCTACAGGGAGCAGTGTGTGGTATTATCTACAGAGGGCAGTGTGTGGCATTTTCTACAGGGAGCAGTGTGTGGCATCATCTACAGAGGACAGTGTGTGGCATTATCTACAGACGGAAGTGTGTGGTAATATCTACATGGAGCAGTGTGTGGTAATATCTACAGGGAGCAGAGTGTGGTATTATCTACAGGGAGCCGTGTGTGGTATTATCTACAGGGAGCAGTGTGTGGTAATATCTACAGGGAGCAGTGTGTGGTATTATCTACAGGGAGCAGTGTGTGGTATTATCTACATGGAGCAGTGTGGGGTAATATCTACAGGGAGCAGTGTGTGGTAATATCTACAGGGAGCAGTGTGTGGCATTATCTACAGAGGGCAGTGTGTGGTATTATCTACAGAGGGCAGTGTGTGGTAATATCTACAGAGGGCAGTGTGTGGTAATATCTACAGGGAGCAGTGTGTGGTATTATCTACAGAGGGCAGTGTGTGGCATTATCTACATGGAGCAGAGTGTGGTAATATCTACAGGGAGCATTGTGTGGTAATATCTACAGGGAGCAGTGTGTGGTAATATCTACAGGGAGCAGAGTGTGGTATTATCTACAGGGAGCCGTGTGTGGTAATATCTACAGGGAGCAGTGTGTGTGGTAATATCTACAGGGAGTAGTGAGTGTGGTAATATCTATAGGGAGCAGTGTGTGTGGTAATATATACAGGGAGCAGTGTGTGTGGTAATGTCTACAGGGAGCAGTGTGTGGTATTATCTACAGGGAGCAGTGTGTGTGGTATTATCTACAGGGAGCAGTGTGTGGCATTATCTACAGAGGGCAGTGTGTGGCATTATCTACAGAGGACAGTGTGTGGCATTATCTACAGAGGGAAGTGTGTGGCATTATCTACAGAGGGCAGTGTGTGGCACTATCTACAGGGAGCAGTGTGTGGTATTATCTACAGAGGGCAGTGTGTGGCATTATCTACAGGGGGCAGTGTGTGGCACTATCTACAGGGAGCAGTGTGTGGCAATATCTACAGGGAGCAGTGTGTGGTATTATCTACAGGGAGCAGTGTGTGGTAATATCTACAGGGAGCAGTGTGGGGTAATATCTACAGGGAGCAGTGTGTGGTAATATCTACAGGGAGCAGTGTGTGGCATTATCTACAGAGGGCAGTGTGTGGTAATATCTACAGGGAGCAGTGTGTGGTATTATCTACAGAGGGCAGTGTGTGGTAATAGCTACAGAGGGCAGTGTGTGGTATTATCTACAGAGGGCAGTGTGTGGCATTATCTACAGGGAGCAGTGTGTGGTAATATCTACAGGGAGCAGTGTGTGGTAATACCTACAAGGAGAGGTGTGTGGTAATATCTACAGGGAGCAGTGTGTGGCAATATCTACAGGGAGCAGTGTGTGGTAATATCTACAGGGAGCAGTGTGTGGTAATATCTACAGGGAGCAGTGTGTGGTAATATCTACAGAGAGCAGTGTGTGTGGTAATATCTACAGGGAGCAGTGTGTGGTATTATCTACAGGGAGCAGTGTGTGGCATTATCTACAGGGAGCAGTGTGTGGCATTATCTACAGAGAGCAGTGTGTGGTATTATCTACAGAGGGCAGTGTGTGGCATTATCTACAGAGGACAGTGTGTGGCATTATCTACAGAGGGCAGTGTGTGGCATTATCTATAGAGGGCAGTGTGTGGCATTATCTACAGGGAGCAGTGTGGTAATATCTACAGGGAGCAGAGTGTGGTAATATCTACAGGGAGCAGTGTGTGGTAATATCTACAGGGAGCAGTGTGTGGTATTATCTACAGGGAGCAGTGTGTGGTAATATCTACAGGGAGCAGTGTGTGGTAATATCTACAGGGAGCAGTGTGTGGTAATATCTACAGGGAGCAGTGTGTGGTAATATCTACAGGGAGCAGTGTGTGGCACTATCTACAGGGAACAGTGTGTGGTATTATCTACAGTGAGCAGGGTATGGTAATATCTACAGGGAGCAGTGTGTGGTATTATCTACAGGGAGCAGTGTGTGGTAATACATACAGGGAGCAGTGTGTGGTAATATCTACAGGGAGCAGTGTGTGTGGTAATACATACAGGGAGCAGTGTGTGGTAATATCTACAGGGAGCAGTGTGTGATAATATCTACAGGGAGCAGTGTGTGTGGTAATATCTACAGGGAGTAGTGAGTGTGGTAATATCTATAGGGAGCAGTGTGTGTGGTAATATATACAGGGAGCAGTGTGTGTGGTAATGTCTACAGGGAGCAGTGTGTGGTATTATCTACAGGGAGCAGTGTGTGTTTTATTATCTACAGGGAGCAGTGTGTGGCATTATCTACAGAGGGCAGTGTGTCGCATTATCTACAGGGAGCAGTGTGTGGTAATATCTACAGGGAGCAGTGTGTGGTAATATCTACAGGGAGCAGTGTGTGGCATTATCTACAGAGGGCAGTGTGTGGTAATATCTACAGAAGGCAGTGTGTGGTATTATCTACAGAGGGCAGTGTGTGGCATTATCTACAGGGAGCAGTGTGTGGTAATATCTACAGGGAGCAGTGTGTGGTAATATGTACAGGGAGCAGTGTGTGGTAATATCTACAGGGAGCAGTGTGTGGTAATATCTACAGGAAGCAGTGTGTTGTAATATCTACAGGGAGCAGAGTGTGGTATTATCTACAGAGGGCAGTGTGTGGCATTATCTACAGGGAGCAGTGTGTGGTAATATCTACAGGGAGCAGAGTGTGGTAATATCTACAGGGAGCAGTGTGTGTGGTAATATCTACAGGGAGCAGTGTGTGGTAATATCTACAGGGAGCAGTGTGTGGTAATATCTACAGGGAGCAGTGTGTGGTAATACCTACAAGGAGCAGTGTGTGGTAATATCTACAGGGAGCAGTGTGTGGTAATATCTACAGGGAGCAGTGTGGGGTAATATCTACAGGGAGCAGTGTGTGGTAATATCTACAGAGAGCAGTGTGTGGTAATATCTACAGAGGGCAGTGTGTGGTATTATCTACAGAGGGCAGTGTGTGGTAATATCTACAGAGGGCAGTGTGTGGTATTATCTACAGAGGGCAGTGTGTGGCATTATCTACAGGGAGCAGTGTGTGGTAATATCTACAGGGAGCAGTGTGTGTGGTAATATTTACAGGGAGCAGTGTGTTGTATTATCTACAGGGAGCAGTGTGTGGTATTATCTACAGGGAGCAGTGTGTGGTATTATCTACAGGGAGCAGTGTGTGGTATTATCTACAGGGAGCAGTGTGTGGTATTATCTACAGGGAGCAGTGTGTGGTAATATCTAGAGGGAGCAGCGTGTGGTAATATCTACAGGGAGAAGTGTGTGTGGTAATATCTACAGGGAGCAGTGTGTGGTAATATCTACAGGGAGCAGTGTGTGGCATTATCTACAGAGGGAAGTGTGTGGCATTATCTACAGAGGACAGTGTGTGGCATTATCTACGGAGAGCAGTGTGTGGCATTATCTACAGAGGACAGTGTGTGGTAATATCTACAGGGAGCAGTGTGTGGCATTATCTACAGAGGACAGTGTGTGGCATTATCTACAGAGGGAAGTGTGTGGCATTATCTACAGAGGGCAGTGTGTGGTAATATATACAGGGAGCAGTGTGTGGTAATATCTACAGGGAGCAGTGTGTGGTAATATCTACAGGGAGCAGTGTGTGGTATTATCTACAGGGAGCAGTGTGTGGTATTATGTACAGGGAGCTGTGTGTGGTATTATCTACAGAGGGCAGTGTGTGGTATTATCTACAGAGGGCAGTGTGTGGCATTATCTACAGAGGGCAGTGTTTGGTAATATATACAGGGAGCAGTGTATGGTAATATCTACAGGGAGCAGTGTGTGGTAATATCTACTAGGGGCAGTGTGTGGTATTATCTACAGGGAGCAGTGTGTGGTAATATATACAGGAAGCAGGGTGTGTGGTATTATCTACAGGGAGCAGTGTGTAGTAAAATCTACTGGGGGCAGTGTGTGGTAATATCTACAGGGAGCAGTGTGGTAATATCTACAGGGAGCAGTGTGTGTGGTAATATCTACAAGGAACAGTGTGTGGTATTATCTACAGGGAGCAGTGTGTGGCATTATCTACAGGGAGCAGCGTGTGGTATTATCTACAGGAGGAGTGTGTGGTATTATCTACAGGGAGCAGTGTATGTGTGGTAATATCTACAGTTAGCAGTGTGTGGTAATATCTACAGAGGGCAGTCTGTGGTAATATATACAGGGAGCAGTGTGTGGCAATATCTACAGGGAGCAGTGTGTGGTAATATCTACAGGGAGCAGTGTGTGTGGTAATATCTACAGGGAGTAGTGTGTGTGGTAATATCTACAGGGAGCAGTGTGTGTGGTAATATATACAGGGAGCAGTGTGCGTGGTAATGTCTACAGGGAGCAGTGTGTGGTATTATCTACAGGGAGCAGTGTGTGTGGTATTATCTACAGGGAGCAGTGTGTGGCATTATCTACAGAGGGCAGTGTGTGGCATTATCTACAGGGAGCAGTGTGTGGTAATATCTACAGGGAGCAGTGTGTGGTATTATCTACAGGGAGCAGTGTGTGGCATTATCTACAGGGAGCAGTGTGTGGCATTATCTACAGGGAGCAGTGTGTGGTATTATCTACAGAGGGCAGTGTGTGGCATTATCTACAGAGGACAGTGTGTGGCATTATCTACAGAGGGCAGTGTGTGGTATTATCTACAGAGGGCAGTGTGTGGCATTATCTACAGAGGACAGTGTGTGGCATTATCTACAGAGGGCAGTGTGTGGCATTATCTATAGAGGGAAGTGTGTGGCATTATCTACAGAGGGCAGTGTGTGGCATTATCTACAGGGAGCAGTGTGTTGTAATATCTACAGGGAGCAGAGTGTGGTATTATCTACAGAGGGCAGTGTGTGGCATTATCTACAGGGAGCAGAGTGTGGTAAGATCTACAGGGAGCAGAGTGTGGTAATATCTACAGGGAGCAGTGTGTGTGGTATTATCTACAGGGAGCAGTGTGTGTGGTATTATCTACAGGGAGCAGTGTGTGGTATTATCTACAGGGAGCAGTGTGTGGTAATATCTACAGAGAGCAGTGTGTGGTAATATCTACAGGGAGCAGTGTGTGGTATTATCTACAGGGGGCAGTGTGTGTGGTAATACCTACAAGGAGCAGTGTGTGGTAATATCTACAGGGAGCAGTGTGTGGTAATATCTACAGAGAGCAGTGTGTGGTAATATCTACAGGGAGCAGTGTGTGGTAATATCTACAGGGAGCAGTGTGTGGTAATATCTACAGGGGGCAGTGTGTGGTAATATCTACAGGGAGCAGTGTGTGGTAATATCTACAGGGAGCAGTGTGTGGTAATATCTACAGGGAGCAGTGTGTGGTAATATCTACAGGGAGCAGTGTGTGGTAATATCTACAGGGAGCAGTGTGTGGCAATATCTACAGGGAGCAGTGTGTGGTAATATCTACAGGGAGCAGTGTGTGGTAATATCTACAGAGAGCAGTGTGTGTGGTAATATCAACAGGGAGCAGTGTGTGGTATTATCTACAGGGAGCAGTGTGTGGCATTATCTACAGGGAGCAGTGTGTGGCTTTATCTACAGGGAGCAGTGTGTGGTATTATCTACAGAGGGCAGTGTGTGCCATTATCTACAGAGGACAGTGTGTGGCATTATCTACAGGGGGCAGTGTGTGTGGTAATACCTACAAGGAGCAGTGTGTGGTAATATCTACAGGGAGCAGTGTGTGGCATTATCTACAGAGGGCAGTGTGTGGTAATATCTACAGAAGGCAGTGTGTGGTATTATCTACAGAGGGCAGTGTGTGGCATTATCTACAGGGAGCAGTGTGTGGTAATATCTACAGGGAGTAGTGTGTGGTAATATCTACAGGGAGCAGTGTGTGGTAATATCTACAGGGAGCAGTGTGTGGTAATACCTACAAGGAGCAGTGTGTGGTAATATCTACAGGGAGCAGTGTGTGGTAATATCTACAGGGAGCAGTGTGTGGTAATATCTACAGGGAGCAGTGTGTGGTAATATCTACAGGGAACAGTGTGTGGTAATATCTACAGGGAGCAGTGTGGGGTAATATCTACAGGGAGCAGTGTGTGGTAATATCTACAGGGAGCAGTGTGTGGCATTATCTACAGAGGGCAGTGTGTGGTATTATCTACAGAGGGCAGTGTGTGGTAATATCTACAGAGGGCAGTGTGTGGTATTATCTACAGAGGGCAGTGTGTGGCATTATCTACAGGGAGCAGTGTGTGGTAATATCTACAGGGAGCAGTGTGTGGTAATACCTACAAGGAGCAGTGTGTGGTAATATCTACAGGGAGCAGTGTGTGGTAATATCTACAGGGAGCAGTGTGTGTGGTATTATCTACAGGAAGCAGTGTGTGGTATTATCTACAGGGGGCAGTGTGTGTGGTAATACCTACAAGGAGCAGTGTGTGGTAATATCTACAGGGAGCAGTGTGTGGTAATATCTACAGAGAGCAGTGTGTGGTAATATCTACAGGGAGCAGTGTGTGGTAATATCTACAGGGGGCAGTGTGTGGTAATATCTACAGGGAGCAGTGTGTGGTAATATCTACAGGGAGCAGTGTGTGGTAATATCTACAGGGAGCAGTGTGTGGTAATATCTACAGGGAGCAGTGTGTGGTAATATCTACAGGGAGCAGTGTGTGGCAATATCTACAGGGAGCAGTGTGTGGTAATATCTACAGGGAGCAGTGTGTGGTAATATCTACAGGGAGCAGTGTGTGGTAATATCTACAGAGAGCAGTGTGTGTGGTAATATCAACAGGGAGCAGTGTGTGGTATTATCTACAGGGAGCAGTGTGTGGCATTATCTACAGGGAGCAGTGTGTGGCATTATCTACATGGAGCAGTGTGTGGTATTATCTACAGAGGGCAGTGTGTGGCATTATCTACAGAGGACAGTGTGTGGCATTATCTACAGAGGGCAGTGTGTGGTATTATCTACAGAGGGCAGTGTGTGGCATTATCTACAGAGGACAGTGTGTGGCATTATCTACAGAGGGCAGTGTGTGGCATTATCTATGGAGGGAAGTGTGTGGCATTATCTACAGAGGGCAGTGTGTGGCATTATCTACAGGGAGCAGTGTGTGGTAATATCTACAGGGAGCAGTGTGTGGCATTATCTACAGGGAGCAGTGTGTGGCACTATCTACTGGGAGCAGTGTGTGGTATTATCTACAGGGAGCAGTGTGTTGTAATATCTACAGGGAGCAGAGTGTGGTATTATCTACAGAGGGCAGTGTGTGGCATTATCTACAGGGAGCAGTGTGTGGTAATATCTACAGGGAGCAGTGTGTGGTAATACCTACAAGGAGCAGTGTGTGGTAATATCTACAGGGAGCAGTGTGTGGTAATATCTACAGGGAGCAGTGTGTGTGGTATTATCTACAGGGAGCAGTGTGTGGTATTATCTACAGGGGGCAGTGTGTGTGGTAATACCTACAAGGAGCAGTGTGTGGTAATATCTACAGGGAGCAGTGTGTGGTAATATCTACAGAGAGCAGTGTGTGGTAATATCTACAGGGAGCAGTGTGTGGTAATATCTACAGGGGGCAGTGTGTGGTAATATCTACAGGGAGCAGTGTGTGGTAATATCTACAGGGAGCAGTGTGTGGTAATATCTACAGGGAGCAGTGTGTGGTAATATCTACAGGGAGCAGTGTGTGGCAATATCTACAGGGAGCAGTGTGTGGTAATATCTACAGGGAGCAGTGTGTGGTAATATCTACAGGGAGCAGTGTGTGGTAATATCTACAGAGAGCAGTGTGTGTGGTAATATCAACAGGGAGCAGTGTGTGGTATTATCTACAGGGAGCAGTGTGTGGCATTATCTACAGGGAGCAGTGTGTGGCATTATCTACAGGGAGCAGTGTGTGGTATTATCTACAGAGGGCAGTGTGTGGCATTATCTACAGAGGACAGTGTGTGGCATTATCTACAGAGGGCAGTGTGTGGTATTATCTACAGAGGGCAGTGTGTGGCATTATCTACAGAGGACAGTGTGTGGCATTATCTACAGAGGGCAGTGTGTGGCATTATCTATAGAGGGAAGTGTGTGGCATTATCTACAGAGGGCAGTGTGTGGCATTATCTACAGGGAGCAGTGTGTGGTAATATCTACAGGGAGCAGTGTGTGTGGTAATATCTACAGAGAGCAGTGTGTGGTAATATCTACAGGGAGCAGTGTGTGTGGTAATATCTACAGGGAGCAGTGTGTGTGGTAATATCTACGGAGAGCAGTGTGTGGTAATATCTACAGGGAGCAGTGTGTGGTAATATCTACAGGGAGCAGTGTGTGGTAATATATACAGGGAGCAGTGTGTGGTATTATCTACAGGGAGCAGTGTGTGGTAATATCTACAGGGAGCAGTGTGTGGCACTATCTACAGGGAGCAGTGTGTGGTATTATCTACAGTGAGCAGTGTATGGTAATATCTACAGGGAGCAGTGTGTGGTATTATCTACAGGGAGCAGTGTGTGGTATTTACAGGGAGCAGTGTGTGGTAATATCTACAGGGAGCAGTGTGTGTGGTAATACATACAGGGAGCAGTGTGTGGTAATATCTACAGGGAGCAGTGTGTGTGGTAATACATACAGGGAGCAGTGTGTGGTAATATCTACAGGGAGCAGTGTGTGTGGTAATATCTACAGGGAGCAGTGTGTGGCATTATCTACAGGGAGCAGTGTGTGGTAATATCTACAGGGAGCAGTGTGTGGTATTATCTACAGGGAGCAGTGTGTGGTAATGTCTACAGGGAGCAGTGTGTGGCATTATCTACAGAGGGCAGTGTGTGGTATTATCTACAGAGGGCAGTATGTGGTATTATCTACAGAGGGCAGTGTGTGGCATTATCTACAGGGAGCAGTGTGTGGTAATATCTAAAGGGAGCAGTGTGTGGTAATACCTACAAGGAGCAGTGTGTGGTAATATCTACAGGGAGCAGTGTGTGGTAATATCTACAGGGAGCAGTGTGTGGTAATATCTACAGGGAGCAGTGTGGGGTAATATCTACAGGGAGCAGTGTGTGGTAATATCTACAGGGAGCAGTGTGTGGCATTATCTACAGAGGGCAGTGTGTGGTATTATCTACAGAGGGCAGTGTGTGGTAATATCTACAGGGAGCAGTGTGTGGTAATATCTACAGAGGGCAGTGTGTGGTATTATCTACAGAGGGCAGTGTGTGGCATTATCTACAGGGAGCAGTGTGTGACAATATCTACAGGGAGCAGTGTGTGGTAATACCTACAAGGAGCAGTGTGTGGTAATATCTACAGGGAGCAGTGTGTGGTAATATCTACAGGGAGCAGTGTGTGGTAATACCTACAAGGAGCAGTGTGTGGTAATATCTACAGGGAGCAGTGTGTGGCAATATCTACAGGGAGCAGTGTGTGTGGTATTATCTACAGGGAGCAGTGTGTGGTATTATCTACAGGGAGCAGTGTGTGGTAATATCTACAGAGAACAGTGTGTGGTAATATCTACAGGGAGCAGTGTGTGGTAATATCTACAGGGGGCAGTGTGTGGTAATATCTACAGGGAGCAGTGTGTGGTAATATCTACAGGGAGCAGTGTGTGGTATTATCTACAGGGAGCAGTGTGTGTGGTAATATCTACAGGGAGCAGTGTGTGGTAATATCTACAGGGAGCAGTGTGTGGTAATATCTACAGGGAGCAGTGTGTGTGGTAATATCTACAGGGAGCAGTGTGTGGCAATATCTACAGGGAGCAGTGTGTGGCAATATCTACAGGGAGCAGTGTGTGGTAATATCTACAGGGAGCAGTGTGTGGTAATATCTACAGGGAGCAGTGTGTGGTAATATCTACAGGGAGCTGTGTGTGGTAATATCAACAGGGAGCAGTGTGTGGTATTATCTACAGGGAGCAGTGTGTGGCATTATCTACAGGGAGCAGTGTGTGGCATTATCTACAGGGAGCAGTGTGTGGTATTATCTACAGAGGGCAGTGTGTGGCATTATCTACAGAGGACAGTGTGTGGCATTATCTACAGAGGGCAGTGTGTGGCATTATCTATAGAGGGAAGTGTGTGGCATTATCTACAGAGGGCAGTGTGTGGCATTATCTACAGGGAGCAGTGTGTGGTAATATCTACAGGGAGCAGAGTGTGGTAATATCTACAGGGAGCAGAGTGTGGTAATATCTACAGGGAGCAGTGTGTGGTAATATCTACAGGGAGCAGTGTGTGGTATTATCTACAGGGAGCAGTGTGTGGTAATATCTACAGGGAGCAGTGTGTGGCACTATCTACAGGGAGCAGTGTGTGGTATTATCTACAGTGAGCAGTGTATGGTAATATCTACAGGGAGCAGTGTGTGGTATTTACAGGGAGCAGTGTGTAGTAATACATACAGGGAGCAGTGTGTGGTAATATCTACAGGGAGCAGTGTGTGTGGTAATACATACAGGGAGCAGTGTGTGGTAATATCTACAGGGAGCAGTGTGTGTGGTAATATCTACAGGGAGCAGTGTGTGGTAATATCTACAGGGAGCAGTGTGTGGTAATATCTACAGGGAGCAGTGTGTGGCATTATCTACAGGGAGCAGTGTGTGGTAATATCTACAGGGAGCAGTGTGTGGTAATATCTACAGGGAGCAGTGTGTGGTAATATCTACAGAGAGCAGTGTGTGTGGTAATATCAACAGGGAGCAGTGTGTGGTATTATCTACAGGGAGCAGTGTGTGGCATTATCTACAGGCAGCAGTGTGTGGCATTATCTACAGGGAGCAGTGTGTGGTAATATCTACAGGGAGCAGTGTGTGTGGCAATATCTACAGAGGGCAGTGTGTGGCATTATCTACAGAGGACAGTGTGTGGCATTATCTACAGAGGGCAGTGTGTGGCATTATCTATAGAGGGAAGTGTGTGGCATTATCTACAGAGGGCAGTGTGTGGCATTATCTACAGGGAGCAGTGTGTGGTAATATCTACAGGGAGCAGAGTGTGGTAATATCTACAGGGAGCAGAGTGTGGTAATATCTACAGGGAGCAGTGTGTGGTAATATCTACAGGGAGCAGTGTGTGGTATTATCTACAGGGAGCAGTGTGTGGTAATATCTACAGGGAGCAGTGTGTGGCACTATCTACAGGGAGCAGTGTGTGGTATTATCTACAGTGAGCAGTGTATGGTAATATCTACAGGGAGCAGTGTGTGGTATTTACAGGGAGCAGTGTGTGGTAATACATACAGGGAGCAGTGTGTGGTAATATCTACAGGGAGCAGTGTGTGTGGTAATACATACAGGGAGCAGTGTGTGGTAATATCTACAGGGAGCAGTGTGTGGCATTATCTACAGGGAGCAGTGTGTGGTAATATCTACAGGGAGCAGTGTGTGGTATTATCTACAGGGAGCAGTGTGTGGTAATGTCTACAGGGAGCAGTGTGTGGCATTATCTACAGGGAGCAGTGTGTGGTATTATCTACAGAGAGCAGTGTGTGGTAATATCTACAGGGGGCAGTGTGTGGTAATATCTACAGGGGGCAGTGTGTGGCATTATCTACAGAGGGCAGTGTGTGGTAATATCTACAGGGAGCAGCGTGTGGTAATATCTACAGGGAGCAGTGTGTGGTAATATCTACAGGGAGCAGTGTGTGGTATTGTCTACAGGGAGCAGAGTGTGGTAATATCTACAGGGAGCAGTGTGTGGTATTATCTACAGAGGGCAGTGTGTGACATTATCTACAGGGAGCAGTGTGTGGTAATATCTACAGGGAGCAGTGTGTTGTAATATCTACAGGGAGCAGTGTGTGGTAATATCTACAGGGAGCAGTGTGTGGCAATATCTACAGAGGGCAGTGTGTGGCATTATCTACAGAGGACAATGTGTGGCAGCATCTACAGAGGGCACTGTGGCATTATCTACAGAGGACAGTGTGTCGCAGTATCTACAGAGGGCACTGTGGCAGCATCTACAGAGGGCACTGTGGCAGCATCTACAGAGGGCACTGGCAGCATCTACAGAGGGCACTGTGGCATTATCTACAAAGGGCACGGTGGCAGCATCTACAGAGGGCAGTGTGGCATTATCTACAGAGGGCAGTGTGACAGCATCTACAGAGGGCACTGTGGCAGCATCTACAGAGGGCACTGTGGCAGCATCTACAGAGGGCACTGGCAGCATCTACAGAGGGCACTGTGGCATTATCTACAGAGGGCACGGTGGCAGCATCTACAGAGGGCAGTGTGGCATTATCTACAGATGGCACTGTGGCAGCATCTGCAGAGGGCATTGTGGCAGCATCTACAGAGGGCACTGTGGCATTATCTACAGAGGGCACTGTGGCAGCATCTACAGAGGGCACTGTGGCATTATCTACAGAGGGCAGTGTGACAGCATCTACAGAGGGCACTGTGGCAGCATCTACAGAGGGCAGTGTGGCAGCATCTACAGAGGGCACTGTGGCATTATCTACAGAGGGCACTGTGGCAGTATCTACAGAGGGCAGTGTGGCATTATCTACAGAGGGCACTGTGGCAGCATCTACAGAGGGCACTGTAGCATTATCTACAAAGGGCACTGGCAGCATCTACAGAGGGCACTGTGGCATTATCTACAGAGGGCACGGTGGCAGCATCTACAGAGGGCATGGTGGCAGCATCTACAGAGGGCAGTGTGTGGCATTATCTACAGAGGGCACTGTCACATTATCTACAGAGGGCACTGTGGCAGCATCTACAGAGGGCACTGTGGCAGCATCTACAGAGGGCACTGTGGCAGCATCTACAGAGGGCACTGTGGCAGCATCTACAGAGGGCACTGTGGCAGCATCTACAGAGGGCATGGTGGCAGCATCTACAGAGGGCACTGTGGCATTATCTACAGAGGGCACTGTGGCAGCATCTACAGAGGGCACTGTGGCAGCATCTACAGAGGGCACTGTGGCATTATCTACAGAGGGCACTGTGGCAGCATCTACAGAGGGCACTGTGGCAGCATCTACAGAGGGCACTGTGGCAGCATCTACAGAGGGCACTGTGGCAGCAGCTACAGAGGGCACTGTGGCATTATCTACAGAGGGCACTGTCGTATTATCTACAGGGAGCACTGTGGCAGTATCTACAGAAGACACTGTGGCATTATCTACAGAGGGCACTGTGGCAGCATCTACAGAGGACACTGTGGCATTATCTACAGAGGACACTGTGGCAGCATCTACAGAGTGCACTGTGGCAGCATCTACAGAGGGCACTGTGGCAGCAGCTACAGAGGGCACTGTGGCATTATCTACAGAGGGCACTGTCGTATTATCTACAGGGAGCACTGTGGCAGCATCTACAGAGGGCACTGTGGCATTATCTACAGAGGGCACTGTGGCATTATCTACAGAGGACACTGTGGCAGCATCTACAGAGGGCACTGTGGCAGCATCTACAGAGGGCACTGTGGCAGCATCTACAGAGGGCACTGTGGCATTATCTACAGAGGGCACTGTCGCATTATCTACAGGGAGCACTGTGGCATTATCTACAGAGGGCACTGTCGCATTATCTACAGGGAGCACTGTGGCATTATCTACAGAGGGCACTGTCGCATTATCTACAGGGAGCACTGTGGCAGTATCTACAGAAGACACTGTGGCATTATCTACAGAGGGCACAGTGGAATTATCTACAGAGGGCACAGTGGCAGTATCTATGGAGGACACTGTGGCAGTATCTACAGAGGGCACGGTGGCATTATCTACAGAGGGCACTGTGGCATTATCTAGAGAGGGCACTGTGGCAGCATCTACAGAGGGCACGGTGGCATTATCTACAGAGGGCACTGTGGCAGCATCTACAGAAGAGGCTGTGTGGCATTACAATTGGTATCGCCACTTCCGCAAAAGTCTGAACTATTACAATATTACATTATTTAACTCTCACGGCGAATGCCATAAAGAAACAAATAATAAAATGCTAGAATCACAGTTTTTTGGTCAACTGATCCGCACGGTGAAAGACGTAAAAACGAAAACCGCCAAATATATTGAAGAATCTGAGGTTTTTTCCAAGTCCACCCCACATAGAATTTGGTGCTGGCGACCGGAGGAGGTACGAGACCCAGCGTCAGGGACCACCGGCAGGAGTGGGACTCGCCGCTGGCGTTTCACTTAAAGGGGTATTTCAGCCTATAGCATTATCCACCTATCCACTGGATGGTCCATAACTGCCAACTGCTGGGACCTCCAGAACAGGTGACCCTGGTCTACTATTCCACCCAGCTAATAGGACATTGAATGGAGCGGCGGTCGAGCGTGCGCCGTGCTGCTGCATTCAAAGTTCTTCTAGCCGTGGTCTTGCGGCTGGGGGAATTTGTGTCCCCCATTCTGGCGATCTGTAGAGTTGTTTTGGTGCTGGTCTTCTGGAGGTGATTGGGTGTGATTGGGCGTAATTAGAGACATGGCTTTACAAAAAAAAATAATAGCCGTGTGTGCCGCCTACTGTGTCCTTTTTTAATTCATTAAAAGTTCTGAGGTATGACCATGGGGGTACTCTGATTGCTACAATTATTTTGGGCACTATTATTGATTGAGGGCAATATCTGCAAAGAAGAATCGTGAAAAAGTTTTCATGGCGTTTTGGACAAGATGGAGAAGATAAAGAATAAGAACGTCTACAATCAGAGAAGACGTCACCTGTGAGTCACTGGATCTAATTCTTGTGTAGTGCTGGATTGTCCTGTATTTTCTGTAGCGCTGAATTTAATTAAAAAAAATGGTTAACCAGCCAGGGTCCGTGTCTTTTAAGACCCTTGCAAAAAATTTTGTTTCGTTACCCTCATGGTCCGGTCACAACTCGGTGCCAAGTAAATCTTAAGACCCTCCCAAGTTTCAACAGTAGATCTCCACCTCGCTAAGGTTGCCTACTCCTGATGTAGACACACTCCGGGGGGTAATAGGGACAGAGGATACAGTATGTCCCCCGTGCACTGTTGGACTGCTGTTTTTACAATTCTTTGCTCACATCATTGACACTGATGTTTTCGCTCATTGGACCCAGTGGCATCAGTCTAGATACAATACACTGTAGAATTTATAATGGTTTTATTAATATTTTAGCCTTTCACCTTATTAAAAGTTCTGTTTTAAGATGTGAGAGAGCTCCGCAATCCCAGAATGTTTCTCCATATTGGCATCTGGGCTCAGGACCCCCGGTACATCATTCAGGACCATGACCAGATAAGCTGACAAAGACGGCGGATGAGCCAAGGGCAAAGTGTCCGTCCCTGCACAGGAGATAGCAGGTGGGGGCGGCAAGGATAACTCTCATCAGATAAAACCCTGCTGGCCCTTTAAATGCTTCATCCGTCCTAATGTCCCCAATATCTGCAAACATCCCGGACATTGTAACAGGTGACCCTAATGTCCCAACACTTCATTCAGTGGATGTCCTGATCACCTGATGTCCCCCCTCAGTGTAGTAATTATTGCACTCTGATTACCCCCCTCCCTGCCCATGGCTTAAGTAATTACTTAATTTTCACAAATTATTATAGGACCTGCCCCCAATCTAATGCCCTCTTTCAACATATATCAGCGCCAGCCAGCCACAATGCCTCCATAACAGTGACCGTTACAGTGCCCCTCAAACTAGTGACAGCCACAGTGCTCCCAAACTAGTGACAGCCACAATGCCTCCATAACAGTGACCGTTACACTGCCCATCAAACTAGTGACAGCCACGGTGCTCCCAAACTAGTGACAGCCACAGTGCTCCCAAACTAGTGACAGCCACAGTGCTCCCAAACTAGTGACAGCCACAATGCCTCCATAACAGTGACCGTTACGGTGCCCCTCTAACTAGCGACAGCCACGGTGCTCCCAAACTAGTGACAGTGCCCAATTTAAAGTACCAGCCACAGTGCACTTTCTTTCATGCTGCCATTGTTGATTCAGTGATTGCAGCAGGAACCGGCGTATGTCCCTGCAACTTACATCGCACTGGTAGTCCCCACACATGACGCTGGTCCCTGCTGCCATCACTGAACTGTTAATGAATCCGGGAGGAAATCCTACTCTTCAGGGAGTCTGATGACATCGGGGGTCTGCGGGCCATTCTGGGGGAGTAGTCATGGACCCCCTTACATCAGATACTGCAATAATTCCACCCTGTACAAATATATTGCATGATAAAGAAGCACGGGGGTGCCATCGAGGCCGGGCATGCGGCTCCTGTGGGGCCCATTTCAGGATGGTCCTCTCCCATTTTAGTGGTGCTGAGAACCTGCAGAGGGATGTGGTCTCCACGGGTGCCGCAATAACACCAAACAAAGAAGTGCAAAATGTGCTGGAGTCATGCGATGGGGGCACTGGGACCTCCATTACTGGGTGCTCTACATATAACTACTGATTCTAGTTTTTACACCTACTGCAGTTTTGGGTGCAAAATTTTCGTAGCCATGTGATGTCTAATATGCCAAGCGAGATGCGCCAAATATTTTCCACCACATTCGCCTTTTTTCTACATAATTTCGTCTATGTTCACCGACTAGTAAATTCAGCAAGTTGAGCTCTGTTCACACCTCTTTTCTTTTCCATCAGGCCTTAGTTGCTTGTTGCCGGTCGTAATAGTGTAGCATGCAGTAATATATCTACCATAATAAATAATACCTGGGGGAAACACCACTGATCCATCATAGGTCAATGGAGAAGAAAGCGGACCTGTCATAACTGATCGTGACAAATCATAACACATCCGTCATATCCATCGTGGCTCCTGTCACATCAGAAAACATGGTGCAGGTGTGAACAAAGCACAAACGATATGTGACGCAAAACATTTTTATGTGCCGCTAAATAGAAATCTGGGTTGCAAAAGTTTACAAAATTGTGTTCTTGGTCATGTGGAAGTTTATGGTGTTCATCTGACACCTAGTGGTAACACATAGGAATTACAGCATTCACCATTACTACCCATTTAATAAACATGGATAGAACTATTCATGGGGGAACTCTGATACTATTCATGGGGGAACTCTGAGTGATACTATTCATGGGGGAACTCTGACTGATACTATTTATGTGTAACTCTGACTGATACTATTTATGGAGGCACTCTGACTGATAATATTCATGGAGGCACTCTGACTGATACTATTCACAGGGGCACTCTGACTGATACTATTCATGGGGGAACTCTGACTGATACTATTCATGGGGGAACTCTGACTGATACTATTCATGGAGGCACTCTGACTGATACTATTCATGGAGGCACTCTGACTGATACTATTCATGGGGGTACTCTGACTGATACTATTCATGGAGGCACTCTGACTGATACTATTCATGGGGGCACTCTGACTGATACTATTCATGGAGGCACTCTCACTGATATTATTCATGGAGGCACTCTGGCTGATACTATTCATGGAGGCACTCTGACTGATACTATTCATGGGGGTACTCTGACTGATACTATTCATGGAGGCACTCTGACTGATACTATTCATGGGGGAACGCTGACTGATACTATTCATGGGGGAACTCTGACTGATACTATTCATGGGGGAACTCTGACTGATACTATTCATGGGGGCACTCTGACTGATAGTATTCTTACAGTGTCACTCCGGGTTTTGTGTGCAGTATTTGAGGGCAGCTCTTATGTACACAGAAGACAACTCCACCTGTAAATGCAGCATGAAGAACAGGACAGGCTATTTGTGCTGAGCTGTCTGTATTACTATGTGACGCTCAGCTTCGCTTTCTGTTTAGTATGTCCCTCGTCACACGCCGTCCGTAGCTGCGCCTCCACATGGTTTGTCCCTCTCCGCCTTCCATACAGTCCGGAAACTGACAGCGGAGCCGCGGATACCGAGAGCTCGTGCGCTGCGTACACCGGAAACACCCGAAGATGAAGCCCAAGAAAAAACAGGGTGAGAACCGCAGCAACAGTCACGTGTAGCGGTCTGAACTCCGGGTGACATGTCATTTGCCCGTATTACATATGTGTCTCTCCAGAAGATGCTAAACTACAACTCCCAGCATGTTAGGCTGTCAGGGCACACTGGGAGTTGTAGTCTCACTACATCTGGATCACTACAAGTTTCAGATCATAGATGTACACAACACAAGCTGCAATATACAGCAACAAGTCCTTTCTAATACGCTTCATGTTTCAATGCCTTGCTAATTTAAAGACCACTGCTTGCTGTCAGTGAATGGAAACGTTCTTGTTTCAATCCAGAGGCTGAACTCCGGTCCACACCTTTCAGCTCACAGCTGAGGTTTTGTTACAATTGTATCCAGTCCAGACAACCCTCTTTGAGCTAAAGTCAGGTTAACAGCAGTAGATACGTTTTACCTGCACTGATACATTGAAACAAAATATCAGAACAGGAGAGTGATTTGTGCTGATGATGGATTCTGCTCACAGGATTGTCTAGACCGGATACATTGGAACAAACGCTCAGCTGTGAGATGCATTAGGTTTGTCCAGGATTTTAGCCATTGAATGTAAATAGGAAGGTGCCCGTTAACTGACGGCAAGCAGAGGCCTTGAAAATGGCGAGGAGTTGAAGCACTAAAGTATATTAGAAAGATGCATAACGTTTGATTATTTATATAAGGCCACAATGATCTGGCACCAGGGTGACTTGATATGTTCCGCATTATCAGATGTTCCGCATTATCAGATGTTCCGGATTAAAGAATTTCCCCTGCACATTAGGATCAGATCCTCCTGAATGTCCCGTCCACATGTGAGACGTTGTGGAGAAATCCTTATCTCCTGGTTATTACTGTGCGTCTTGTATTCTCCACAGGAGACGTCAGCCAGGCCGAGCTGATGATGAAGACCATTGCCGAGGTCATCACACAACTCCTAGAGGCTCATGAGCAAGGCAAGGACGTCAACCTGAACAAGTAAGAGCTGCAACAAGTGTGGAGGCTGGAAGGGACTGTCTACAGGAGGAGGCTGGGGGGGGGACTGTCTACAGGAGGAGGCTGGGGGGGGGGACTGTCTACAGGAGGAGGCTGGGGGGGGGGACTGTCTACAGGAGGAGGCTGGGGGGGACGACTGTCTACAGGAGGAGGCTGGCGGGGGACGACTGTCTACAGGAGGAGGCTGGATGGAGGGGACTGTCTACAGGAGGAGGCTGGATGGAGGGGACTGTCTACAGGAGGAGGCTGGGGGGGGGACTGTCTACAGGAGGAGGCTGGGGACGACGACTGTCTACTACAGGAGGAGGCTGGGGGGGACGACTGTCTACTACAGGAGGAGGCTGGGGGGGACGACTGTCTACTACAGGAGGAGGCTGGGGGGGACGACTGTCTACTACAGGAGGAGGCTGGGGGGGACGACTGTCTACTACAGGAGGAGGCTGGGGGGGACGACTGTCTACTACAGGAGGAGGCTGGGGGGGACGACTGTCTACTACAGGAGGAGGCTGGGGGGGACGACTGTCTACTACAGGAGGAGGCTGGGGGGGACGACTGTCTACTACAGGAGGAGGCTGGGGGGGACGACTGTCTACTACAGGAGGAGGCTGGGGGGGACGACTGTCTACTACAGGAGGAGGCTGGGGGGGACGACTGTCTACAGGAGGAGGCTGGGGGGACGACTGTCTACAGGAGGAGGCTGGGGGGGACGACTGTCTACAGGAGGAGGCTGGGGGGGACGACTGTCTACAGGAGGAGGCTGGGGGGGACGACTGTCTACAGGAGGAGGCTGGGGGGGACGACTGTCTACAGGAGGAGGCTGGGGGGGACGACTGTCTACAGGAGGAGGCTGGGGGGGACGACTGTCTACAGGAGGAGGCTGGGGGGGACGACTGTCTACAGGAGGAGGCTGGGGGGGACGACTGTCTACAGGAGGAGGCTGGGGGGGACGACTGTCTACAGGAGGAGGCTGGGGGGGACGACTGTCTACAGGAGGAGGCTGGGGGGGACGACTGTCTACAGGAGGAGGCTGGGGGGGACGACTGTCTACAGGAGGAGGCTGGGGGGGACGACTGTCTACAGGAGGAGGCTGGGGGGGACGACTGTCTACAGGAGGAGGCTGGGGGGGACGACTGTCTACAGGAGGAGGCTGGGGGGGACGACTGTCTACAGGAGGAGGCTGGGGGGGACGACTGTCTACAGGAGGAGGCTGGGGGGGACGACTGTCTACAGGAGGAGGCTGGGGGGGACGACTGTCTACAGGAGGAGGCTGGGGGGGACGACTGTCTACAGGAGGAGGCTGGGGGGGACGACTGTCTACAGGAGGAGGCTGGGGGGGACGACTGTCTACAGGAGGAGGCTGGGGGGGACGACTGTCTACAGGAGGAGGCTGGGGGGGACGACTGTCTACAGGAGGAGGCTGGGGGGGACGACTGTCTACAGGAGGAGGCTGGGGGGGACGACTGTCTACAGGAGGAGGCCGAGGGGACTGTCTCTAGGAGGAGAAGGAATGGAGGGGACTGTCTCTAGGAGGAGAAGGATGGAGGGGACTGTCTCTAGGAGGAGAAGGATGGAGGGGACTGTCTCTAGGAGGAGAAGGATGGAGGGGACTGTCTATAGGAGGAGGAGACTGTCTCTAGGAGGAGAAGGATAGAAGGGACTGTAGCAGGAGAAGGATGGAGGGACTGTCTCTAGGAGGAGAAGGATGGAGGGGACTGTCTCTAGGAGGAGAAGGATGGAGGGGACTGTCTCTAGGAGGAGAAGGATGGAGGGGACTGTCTCTAGGAGGAGAAGGATGGAGGGGACTGTCTAGGAAGAGAAGGATGGAGGGGACTGTCTAGGAGAAGAAGGATGGAGGCTGGAGCGGACTGTTTCTATAGGAGGAGGAGGCTGGAGGGGGTTGTGTGTTTTATAGTAGGAGAAGATGGAAGGGGACTGTGTCTAGAGGAGGTTGGAGTGAACCGTCTATAGAAAGAGGCTGGGGGGGACAGTCTGTAGGAGTAAGGCGGCGGCTGGAGGGACTGTCTAGGAAGAGGAGGCTGGAGGGACTGTCTAGGAAGAGGAGGCTGGAGGGGACTGTGTGTCTATAGGAGGAGGCTGCAGGGGATTTTCTATAGGATAAGGGGACTGTTTTTAGGAGAAGGAGGCGGCTGAAGGGGACTGTCTATAGGAGGAGGAAGCTGGAGGGGACTGCCTATAGAAGGAGGAGGAGACTGGAGGGGACTGTGGTTCTATAGGAGGAGGTTGGAGGGGACTCTGGTTCTATAGGAGGAGGTTGAGGGGACTGTGTATAGGAGGAGGAGGCTGGAGGGAACTGTGTATAGGAGGAGGAGGCTGGAGGGAACTGTGTATAGGAGGAGGAGGAGGCTGGAGGGGACTGTGGTTCTATAGGTGGAGGCTGGAGGGGACTGGTTCTATAGGTGGAGGCTGGAGGGGACTGTGGTTCTATAGGAGGAGGCGGTTTCTGGAGGGGACGGTTCTATAGGAGGAGGAGGCGGCTGGAGGGAACTAGGGTTCTATAGGAGGAGGAGTAAGCTTGAGGGAACTGTGGTTCTATAGGAGAAGGCTGGTTCTATAGGTGGAGGCTGCGTCTGGAGGGGACTGGTCCTATAGGAGGAGGCTGGAGGGGACTGTGGTTCTATGGGAGAAGGCTGGAGGTGACTGGTTCTATAGCAGGAGGCTGGAGGTGACTGGTTCTATAGCAGGAGGCTGGAGGGGACTGTGGTTCTATAGGAGGAGGAGGAGGAAGCTGGAGGGGACTGGTTCTATAGGAGGAGGAGGAGGCTGGAGGGGACTGGGTCTATAGGAGGAAAAGACTGGAGGGGACTGGGTCTATAGCAGGTTGGAGGGGGCTGCCTATAGGAAGAGGGAGGAGGCTGGAGGGGACTGTGTGTCTGTAGGAGGTTGGAGGGGGCTGTCTATAGGAAGAGGAGGAGGCTGGAGGGGACTGTGTGTCTATAGGAGGAGAAGGCTGGAGGTTATATACGAGGAGGAGACTGGAGGGGATTGTGGTTCTATAGGAGGAGGCTGGAGGGGACGGTGTATAGGAGGAGAAGGCTGGAGGGGACTGTGTGTCTATAGTAGGAGAAGGCTGGAGAGGACTGTATGTCTATAGGAGGAGAAGGCTGGAGGCTGTGTATCTATAGGAGGAGGAGGCTGGAGGAGATTGTGTCTATAGGAGGAGGAGGCTGGAGGAGATTGTCTATAGGAGGAGGAGGCTGGAGGAGATTGTCTATAGGCTGGAGGAGGCTGGAAGAGACTGTCTATAGGAGGAGGAGGCTGGAAGAGACTGTCTATAGGAGGAGGCTGGAGGAGACTGGTTCTATAGGAGGAGGCTGGAGGAGACTGGTTCTATAGGAGGAGGCTGGAGGGGACTGTGGTTCTATAGGAGGAGGAGGCTGGAGGGGACTGTGGTTCTATAGGAGGAGGAGGCGGCTGGAGGGGACTGTGGTTCTATAGGAGGAGGGGGCTGGAAGGGACTGTGGTTCTATAGGAGGAGGAGGCGGCTTGAGGGGACTGTGGTTCTATAGGAGGAGGAGGAGGCCGCCGCAGGGGACTGGTTCTATAGGAGGAGGCTGGTGTGGACTGTGGTTCTATAGGAGAAGGCTGGAGGGGACTGGTTCTATAGGTGGAGGCTGCGGCTGGAGGGGACTGGTGTGGACTGTGGTTCTATAGGAGAAGGCTGGAGGTGACTGGTTCTATAAGAGGAGGCTGGAGGGGACCGTGGTTCTATAGAAGGCTGGAGGGGACTGGTTCTATAGGTGGAGGCTGCGGCTGGAGGGGACTGGTGTGGACTGTGGTTCTATAGGAGAAGGCTGGAGGTGACTGGTTCTATAAGAGGAGGCTGGAGGGGACCGTGGTTCTATAGGAGGAGGCTGGAGGGAACTGGTTCTATAGGAGGAGGCTGGAGGGGACTGTGGTTCTATTGGAGAAGGCTGGAGGTGACTAGTTCTATAGGAGGATGCTGGAGGGGACTGTGGTTCTTTAGGAGGAGGCTGGAGGGGACTGGGTCTATAGGAGTAAAAGACTGGAGGGGACTATGGGTCTATAGGAGGAAGAGACTGGAGGGGACTGGGTCTATAGGAGGTTGGAGGGGGCTGTGAAGAGGAGGAGGCTGGAGGGGACTGCCTATAGGAGGAGGAGGCTGGAGGGGACTGTCTATAGGCCTGATGAAGACGCCATTCCAGTGTTGAAACGCGTAGCCAACAATAAATCACTTTGTAATACTTCATATTATGCTGGATATTTGCCTCCTTTAGCGCAAATTTGGGGTCCAGTTTTTTCTCCCTTCCTACACTTTCGTGTGTATAGGAGGAAGCTGGAGGGGACTGTCTATAGGAGGAGGAAGAAGCTGGAGGGGACTGTCTATAGGAGGAAGAGGAAGCTGATGGGGACTGCCTATAGTAGCAGGAGGAAGCTGGAGGGGACTGCCTATAGGAGGAGGAGAAAGCTGGAGGAGACTGCCTATAGGAGGAGGAGAAAGCTGGAGGAGACTGCCTATAGGAGGAGGAGAAAGCTGGAGGAGACTGCCTATAGGAGGAGGAGAAAGCTGGAGGAGACTGCCTATAGGAGGAGGAGAAAGCTGGAGGAGACTGCCTATAGGAGGAGGAGAAAGCTGGAGGAGACTGCCTATAGGAGGAGGAGAAAGCTGGAGGAGACTGCCTATAGGAGGAGGAGAAAGCTGGAGGAGACTGCCTATAGGAGGAGGAGAAAGCTGGAGGAGACTGCCTATAGGAGGAGGAGAAAGCTGGAGGAGACTGCCTATAGGAGGAGGAGAAAGCTGGAGGAGACTGCCTATAGGAGGAGGAGAAAGCTGGAGGAGACTGCCTATAGGAGGAGGAGAAAGCTGGAGGAGACTGCCTATAGGAGGAGGAGAAAGCTGGAGGAGACTGCCTATAGGAGGAGGAAGCTGGAGGGGACTGCCTATAGGTGGAGGAGAAAGCTGAAGGGGACTGCCTATAGGAGGAGGAAGCTGGAGGGGACTGCCTATAGGTGGAGGAGAAAGCTGAAGGGGACTACCTATAGGTGGGGGAGGGGGACAGTCTATAGAAGGCTGGAGGGGACTATATATAGAAGGAGGAGGCTGAAGGGGACTCTGTTTATAGGAGGAGGAGGCTGAAGGGGACTGTGTTTATAGGAGGAGGAGGCTGAAGGGGACTGTGTTTATAGGAGGCTGGAGGGGACTGTGTTTATAGGAGGAGGAGGCTGGATGGGACCGTGTTTATAGGAGGAGGAGGAGGAGGAGGTTGGAGAGGACTGTGTTTATAGGAGGAGGCTGGAGGGAACTGTGTGTAAAGAAGAATGAGTCTTAGGCCTTATTCAGACGAACGGGTTATACGTCTGTGTGACGGCCGTCAAAATAGCGGCCTTCACACGGACCTATGTAATTCAATGTGGCCGTTCAATAGGGAGGCGTTTTTTTTCTTTTTCCCCGTGAGTGGAAAAAACGCTCACGGGAAAAAGAAGCAACGTGCCCTATCTTGAGGCGTTTTCGACCTCAAAAATACCATTGAAATCAATAGGAGTCGGAAAAAAAAACCGCCAGTGGTTTTTGTCGCGTTTATTGTTGCGTTTTATGGCAAAAATCGCTCGTGGTTTTTTCCTTTGTCTATTGAAGAAAGAGGTAAAAAAAATGCCTCAAAAAAAGCGGAAAAGCGTCAAAAAACGCCTGTGGTGAAAAAAAAATGAAAACAAATCGGAGCTGATTTCTCCAGGCATTTTCTGCCTGCAAAAAAACTCTGTGTAAACAGCGCCTAAGGAGTGGGCAACTACTCTGCATGGTGTTAGTGTGTGTGTGTGTGTGTATACATATACACTCACTGGTAGGGACATAATATATATCTGCTCTGGTGTGTATGATATGGGATTGCCCCTGGTGACCAATCAGATTCTACTTCTCATTTTTCAGAGGCCTTTTGGACAGCAGAAGCCGCGACCTGATTGGTTGCTATGGGCAACTACTATTCTACCTTGAGATGTTTTATGACACTACCTCTCGCTTTACTACAGCTGCTGCTCATATGTAGCATACAGCGCACCTTACACAGCACCTGTGATTTGCTCTTTGGGCAGTTCCCTCCTATAATTGTAGGGGAACCGACACCGTAATGCGCGCAGACAGCACCACCTGTATATGATATCGTTTAGCTTTTGTTATATGCAATGAAATTCCTCTAATCCGGCATTTGATAATCCAAAAAGATTTATAATCTGTAAGCGACAGCTGATTATTTTGTGATAACATTTTATGTTGGGTTTTATATCCTACGGCTCTGTTCACACTGGCGACAAGGTCAATTCTGTTGCTCTTTGACGGCCAGACCAGTAATCTCTGCAACAAGGACCTCCTGTAAGTCAATGGGATCCATTACACAACAGATCCCTCATATCCGGTCGGGTATCGTGTCCTTCATTACACAGACAACACATAGATGTGAATGGACGCTGTGTAATACTTCATTTCTCCTGTGGTGGCGCTGCAGGGAAATGTAACACTTACTGCCAGGTTTCCTGCAGATCACAGCTGATCTCTGGGGGTCCCAGCAAGGCCACACGTTGTGACCAGCTTCTAATAAGTAAGGATCGTCCAAGGTGGAAATCTCCTTTTAGGTCATAGTTGTGATAATCCCGAAGTGTGAAAATCGCGTGCGACGCGGCCAGAGCGTTTATCGAAGACCCTCTAATGCAAAGGTCCTCTCATTTTGCTGTGGGAAGATGCGCCCACTGCAGGGGAAATGTTGTATTACATGGTCGGCCATTTGAGTGAATGCAATTTGACTGATCATGTACTATATGGACGCCATTTATTCGACCATAGCAGAAGACGTTGCTTGTTAACGCCTCTCCGGTCTGGATCATATCTATATCGACAAGGGGTCGTCATTATGAATTGTCATTTTATTAATTCTCTGCAAATGAATTCTATCAATATCACACACCCCTCAAAATAGGATTGTTCTTGTCTAGTTATACTGGTTATATTCCCATCTATCACCAGCAGATGGCGCCTCTACTATTACATATTTGCTCTTTATTTCCCATCTATCACCAGCAGATGGCGCCTCTACGGTTACATATTTGTTCTTTATTTCCCATCTATCACCAGCAGATGGCGCCTCTGCTTTACATACTGTATTTCATGGTTTTTCAAATTTTTTCTTCTTATATTATAAATAAAGTGAAACTTTTTTTTAAATGGCCTTATAACCCAGCTTGCACTTGTATACAGTGTCCACTTCCACAGACCACCACCTTTCACATGTCCGCTCCCCCGATTGTGACCTGATCTCTGGGGGTGCAGCTGCTGTTATTTCTACATTTCTTTGCAGAGAAAATGTAGAATTATACAGGAACTGTAATCAATGGGTGACCAGCAGCACATTGTATTTCAGCACAAGAGCGTGCCGATCTCGTGGGAGGTCACAGACAGAGAGCTTTACGGTAAAAGGACCAGGGTCCCCAGCATCACAGAGTATTTCAGGAGAGGAGTGTGCTGAGTGGACAAGTCACCGATCCCCACAATATCATATGACCGTGTTTCCTGTGGTGGGGCAGTGTCCTAATATGAGGAGAGGGGGCACTTTAAGACTAATATTGGAAGGTGCAGGGTCTCTCGCAAACCTCACGCTCCATTGTTGAGTCCGTTACCTCTGTGGGATACAAACATTGACGAGCTGATCACACGTCGTCTGGATGTCATCTCTGGCGGCGAGACGTGACGGTGATATTTTCTCTGCCCTCGCCGGGCACGCGTGCTATTTGACTTATTGTGCGTGCAGAGGTTTATTTCCTCCCGATCCCTCCTCCGCTCGCCTTTTTCTCGAAATCTTTGTAAATGGCAATCTGTGCCACCTTGGGAAGTGCCGTGGTCGTCTGTATTACTGGAACAGCTGGAGCTCGGAGCCGGGCTATCAGGAGGCACATGTTCAAAGTGCTGTGTGTTTGATGAAGGCCCAACGTCGTGCTGTGTAATTGGATTTGTGTGCAGAATGTCTTGTCGGTGAGTTCTGTGTTTATCCCCGCAGCTACTCCGAGGCTGACGATGTGGAGTTGAGCCGTCTCAGATAATTAAAAAAAAAAAAAAAGTCCTGCTCTTCTGCTGAAGGAATTGGTGTTTGCCGCTCTATCTAATGTTCAGTTTTTTAAAAAAAAATGCAGGTTGAAGACTAAAACATCCGCCAAGTATGGTCTATCAGCTCAACCACGACTTGTAGACATCATTGCTGCCGTCCCTCAACAACACCGTAAAGTCCTTGTGCCAAAGTTAAAGGCGAAGCCCATCCGTACTGCCAGCGGGGTGAGAAATGGTGGTAATGATCCCATATGGCCATTCCAAGGCTGAAGAGTAGTACTGCCCCCTATGTACAAAAATATAACTACTATAATACTGCTCCCTATATACAAGAATATAACTACTATAATACTGCCCCTATATACAAGAATATAACTACTATAATACTGCCCCTATATACAAGAATATAACTACTATAATACTGCCCCTATATACAAGAATATAACTACTATAATACTGCTCCTATATACAAGAATATAACTACTATAATACTGCTCCTATATACAAGAATATAACTACTATAATACTGCCTCCTATGTACAAGAATATAACTACTATAATACTGCCCCCTATGTACAAGAATATAACTACTATAATACTGCTCCTATATACAAGAATATAACTACTATAATACTGCCCCTATATACAAGAATATAACTACTATAATACTGCCCCTATATACAAGAATATAACTACTATAATACTGCCCCCTATATACAAGAATATAACTACTATAATACTGCCCCCTATATACAAGAATATAACTACTATAATACTGCCTCCTATATACAAGAATATAACTACTATAATACTGCTCCTATATATAAGAATCTAACTACTATAATACTGCCTCCTATATACAAGAATATAACTACTATAATACTGCCCCTATATACAATAATGTAACTACTATAATACTGCCCCCTATGTACAAAAATATAACTACTATAATACTGCCCCTTATATACAAGAATATAACTACTATAATACTGCCCCTATATACAAGAATATAACTACTATAATACTGCCCCTATATACAAGAATATAACTACTATAATACTGCTCCTATATACAAGAATATAACTACTATAATACTGCTCCTATATACAAGAATATAACTACTATAATACTGCTCCTATATACAAGAATATAACTACTATAATACTGCCTCCTATGTACAAGAATATAACTACTATAATACTGCCCCCTATGTACAAGAATATAACTACTATAATACTGCTCCTATATACAAGAATATAACTACTATAATACTGCCCCCTATATACAAGAATATAACTACTATAATACTGCTCCCTATATACAAGAATATAACTACTATAATACTGCCCCCTATATACAAGAATATAACTACTATAATACTGCCACTATATACAAGAATATAACTACTATAATACTTCCCCTATATACAAGAATATAACTACTATAATACTGCCCCCTATACAAGAATATAATTACTATAATACTGCCCCATTATACAAGAATATAACTACTATAATACTGCTCCCTATATACAAGAATATAACTACTATAATACTGCCTCCTATATACAAGAATATAACTACTATAATACTGCTCCTATATACAAGACTATAACTACTAAAATACTGCCCCTATATACAAGAATACAACTACTATAATACTGCTCCTATATATAAGAATATAACTACTATAATACTGCTCCTATATACAAGACTATAACTACTATAATACTGCCCCTATATACTAGAATATAACTACTATAATACTGCTCCCTATATACAAGACTATAACTACTATAATACTGCCCCTATATACAAGAATATAACTACTATAATAGTGCCCCTATATACACGAATATAACTACTATAATACTGCCCCCTATATACAAGAATATAACTACTATAATACTGCTCCTATATACAAGAATATAAACTACTATAATACTGCCCCTATATACAAGAACATAACTACTATAATAGTGCCCCTATATACACGAATATAACTACTATAATACTGCCGCTATATACAAGAATATAACTACTATAATACTGCCCCTATATACAAGAATATAACTACTATAATACTGCTCCTATATACAAGAATATAACTACTATAATACTGCCCCCTATATACAAGAATATAACTACTATAATACTGCCCCCTAACATACAAGAATATAACTACTATAATACTGCCCCCTATATACAAGAATATAACCACTATAATACTGCTCCCTATATACAAGAATATAACTACTATAATACTACTCCCTATATAGAAGAATATAACTGCTATAATACTGCCCCTATATACAAGAATATAACTACTATAATACTGCTCCCTATATAGAAGAATATAACGACTATAATACTACTCCCTATATAGAAGAATATAACTACTATAATACTGCCCTTATATACAAGAATATAACTACTATAATACTGCCCCCTATATACAAGAATATAACTTCTATAATACTGCCCCTATATACAAGAATATAACTACTATAATATTGCCTCTTATATACAAGAATATAACTACTATAATACTGCCTCTTATATACAAGAATATAACTACTATAATACTGCCCCTTATATACAAGAATATAACCACTATATCACTGCCTCCTATATACAAGAATATAACTACTATAATACTGCCCCTATGTACAAGAATATAACTACTATAATACTGCTCCTATGTACAAGAATAGAACTACTATAATACTGCCCCTATATACAAGAATATAACTACTATAATACTGCCCCCTATATACAAGAATATAACTACTATAATACTGCTCCCTATATACAAGAATATAACTACTATAATACTGCCCCCTATATACAAGAATATAACTACTATAATACTGCCACTATATACAAGAATATAACTACTATAATACTTCCCCTATATACAAGAATATAACTACTATAATACTGCCCCCTATACAAGAATATAATTACTATAATACTGCCCCATTATACAAGAATATAACTACTATAATACTGCTCCCTATATACAAGAATATAACTACTATAATACTGCCTCCTATATACAAGAATATAACTACTATAATACTGCTCCTATATACAAGACTATAACTACTATAATACTGCCCCTATATACAAGAATACAACTACTATAATACTGCTCCTATATATAAGAATATAACTACTATAATACTGCTCCTATATACAAGACTATAACTACTATAATACTGCCCCCTATGTACAAGAATATAACTACTATAATACTGCTCCTATGTACAAGAATAGAACTACTATAATACTGCCCCTATATACAAGAATAGAACTACTATAATACTGCCGCCTATATACAAGGATATAACTACTATAATACTGCCCCTATATACAAGAATATAACTACTATAATACTGCTCCCTATATACAAGAATATAACTACTATAATACTGTCCCCTATATACAAGAATATAACTACTATAATACTGCCCCTATATACAAGAATATAACTACTATAATACTGCCCCCTATATACAAGAATATAACTACTATAATACTGCCTATATATACACACCAGAATATAACTACTATAATACTGCTCCTATATACAAGAATATAACTACTATAATACTGCTCCTATATACAAGAATATAACTACTATAATACTGCCCCTATATACAAGAATATAACTACTATAATACTGCCCCGTATATACAAGAATATAACTACTATAATACTGCCTCCTATATACAAGAATATAACTACTATAATACTGCCCCCTATATACAAGAATATAACTACTATAATACTGCTCCTATATACAAGACTATAACTACTATAATACTGCCCCTATATACAAGAATATAACTACTATAATAGTGCCCCTATATACAAGAATATAACTACTATAATACTGCCCCCTATATACAAGAATATAACTACTATAATACTGCCCCCTAACATACAAGAATATAACTACTATAATACTGCCCCCTATATACAAGAATATAACCACTATAATACTGCTCCCTATATACAAGAATATAACTACTATAATACTACTCCCTATATAGAAGAATATAACTACTATAATACTGCCCCTATATACAAGAATATAACTACTATAATACTGCTCCCTATATAGAAGAATATAACTACTATAATACTACTCCCTATATAGAAGAATATAACTACTATAATACTGCCCTTATATACAAGAATATAGCTACTATAATACTGTCCCCTATATTCAAGAATATAACTACTATAATACTGCCCCCTATATACAAGAATATAACTTCTATAATACTGCCCCTATATACAAGAATATAACTACTATAATACTGCCTCTTATATACAAGAATATAACTACTATAATACTGCCTCTTATATACAAGAATATAACTACTATAATACTGCCTCTTATATACAAGAATATAACTACTATAATACTGCCCCTTATATACAAGAATATAACCACTATATTACTGCCTCCTATATACAAGAATATAACTACTATAATACTGCCCCTATGTACAAGAATATAACTACTATAATACTGCTCCTATGTACAAGAATATAACTACTATAATACTGCCCCCTATATACAAGAATAGAACTACTATAATACTGCCCCTATATACAAGAATATAACTACTATAATACTGCCGCCTATATACAAGGATATAACTACTATAATACTGCCCCTATATACAAGAATATAACTACTATAATACTGTTTCCTATATACAAGAATATAACTACTATAATACTGTCCCCTATATACAAGAATATAACTACTATAATACTGCCCCTATATACAAGAATATAACTACTATAATACTGCCCCCTATATACAAGAATATAACCACTATAATACTGCCTCCTATATACAAGAATATAGCTACTATAATACTGCCCCCTATATACAAGAATATAGCTACTATAATACTGCTCCTATATACAAGACTATAACTACTATAATACTGCCCCTATATACAAGAATATAACTACTATAATACTGCCGCTATATACAAGAATATAACTACTATAATACTGCCCCCTATATACAAGAATATAACTACTATAACACTGCCCCCTATATACAAGAATATAACTACTATAATACTGCCCCTATATACAAGAATATAACTACTATAATACTGCCCCCTATATACAAGAATATAACTACTATAATACTGCCCCCTATATACAAGAATATAACTACTATAATACTGCCCCCTATATACAAGAATATAACTACTATAATACTGCTCCTATATACAAGAATATAACTACTATAATACTGCCCCCTATATACAAGAATATAACTACTATAATACTGCCCCCTAACATACAAGAATATAACTACTATAATACTGCCCCCTATATACAAGAATATAACCACTATAATACTGCTCCCTATATACAAGAATATAACCACTATAATACTGCTCCCTATATACAAGAATATAACTACTATAATACTACTCCCTATATAGAAGAATATAACTACTATAATACTGCCCCTATATACAAGAATATAACTACTATAATACTGCTCCCTATATAGAAGAATATAACTACTATAATACTACTCCCTATATAGAAGAATATAACTACTATAATACTGCCCTTATATACACAAGAATATAGCTACTATAATACTGTCCCCTATATTCAAGAATATAACTACTATAATACTGCCCCCTATATACAAGAATATAACTTCTATAATACTGCCCCTATATACAAGAATATAACTACTATAATATTGCCTCTTATATACAAGAATATAACTACTATAATACTGCCTCTTATATACAAGAATATAACTACTATAATACTGCCCCTTATATACAAGAATATAACCACTATATTACTGCCTCCTATATACAAGAATATAACTACTATAATACTGCCCCTATGTACAAGAATATAACTACTATAATACTGCTCCTATGTACAAGAATATAACTACTATAATACTGCCCCCTATATACAAGAATAGAACTACTATAATACTGCCCCTATATACAAGAATATAACTACTATAATACTGCCGCCTATATACAAGGATATAACTACTATAATACTGCCCCTATATACAAGAATATAACTACTATAATACTGCTCCCTATATACAAGAATATAACTACTATAATACTGTCCCCTATATACAAGAATATAACTACTATAATACTGCCCCTATATACAAGAATATAACTACTATAATACTGCCCCCTATATACAAGAATATAACTACTATAATACTGCCTATATATACACACCAGAATATAACTACTATAATACTGCTCCTATATACAAGAATATAACTACTATAATACGGCTCCTATATACAAGAATATAACTACTATAATACTGCCCCTATATACAAGAATATAACTACTATAATACTGCCCCGTATATACAAGAATATAACTACTATAATACTGCCTCCTATATACAAGAATATAATTACTATAATACTGCCCCCTATATACAAGTATATAACTACTATAATACTGCCCCTATATACAAGAATATAACTACTATAATACTGCCTCTATGTTCAAGAATATAACTACTATAATACTGCCTCTATGTTCAAGAATATAACTACTATAATACTGCCCCCTATATACAAGAATATAATACTATAATACTGCCCCCTATATACAAGAATATAACTACTATAATACTTCCCCCTATGTACAAGAATATAACTGCTATAATAATGCCCCCTATTTACAAGAATATAACTACTATAATACTGCTCCTATATACAATAATATACCTACTATAATACTGCCCCCTATATACAAGAATATAACTACTATAATACTGCTCCTATATACAAGAATATAACTACTATAATACTGCCCCATATATACAAGAATATAACTACTATAATACTGCCCCTATATACAAGAATATAACTACTATAATACTGCCCCTATATACAAGACTATAACTATTATAATACAGCCCCTATATACAAGAATATAACTACTATAATACTGCTCCCTATATACAAGAATATAACTACTATAATTCTGCTCCTATATACCAGAATATAACTACTATAATACTGCCTATATATACCAGAATATAACTACTATAATACTGCTCCTATATACAAGAATATAACTACTATAATACTGCCCCTATATACAAGAATATAACTACTATAATACTGCCCCCTAACATACAAGAATATAACTACTATAATACTGCCCCCTATATACAAGAATATAACCACTATAATACTGCTCCCTATATACAAGAATATAACTACTATAATACTGCCCCCTATATACAAGAATATAACTACTATAATACTGCCCCCTAACATACAAGAATATAACTACTATAATACTGCCCCCTATATACAAGAATATAACCACTATAATACTGCTCCCTATATACAAGAATATAACTACTATAATACTACTCCCTATATAGAATAATATAACTACTATAATACTGCCCCTATATACAAGAATATAACTACTATAATACTGCTCCCTATATAGAAGAATATAACTACTATAATACTACTCCCTATATAGAAGAATATAACTACTATAATACTGCCCTTATATACAAGAATATAGCTACTATAATACTGTCCCCTATATTCAAGAATATAACTACTATAATACTGCCCCCTATATACAAGAATATAACTTCTATAATACTGCCCCTATATACAAGAATATAACTACTATAATATTGCCTCTTATATACAAGAATATAACTACTATAATACTGCCTCTTATATACAAGAATATAACTACTATAATACTGCCCCTTATATACAAGAATATAACCACTATATTACTGCCTCCTATATACAAGAATATAACTACTATAATACTGCCCCTATGTACAAGAATGTAACTACTATAATACTGCTCCTATGTACAGGAATATAACTACTATAATACTGCCCCCTATATACAAGAATAGAACTACTATAATACTTCCCCTATATACAAGAATATAACTACTATAATACTGCCGCCTATATACAAGAATATAACTACTATAATACTGCCCCTATATACAAGAATATAACTACTATAATACTGCCCCCTATATACAAGAATATAACTACTATAATACTGCCTATATATACACACCAGAATATAACTACTATAATACTGCTCCTATATACAAGAATATAACTACTATAATACTGCTCCTATATACAAGAATATAACTACTATAATACTGCCCCTATATACAAGAATATAACTACTATAATACTGCCCCCTATATACAAGTATATAACTACTATAATACTGCCCCTATATACAAGAATATAACTACTATAATACTGCCTCTATGTTCAAGAATATAACTACTATAATACTGCCCCCTATATACAAGAATATAATACTATAATACTGCCCCCTATATACAAGAATATAACTACTATAATACTGCCCCCTATGTACAAGAATATAACTGCTATAATAATGCCCCCTATATACAAGAATATAACTACTATAATACTGCTCCTATATACAATAATATACCTACTATAATACTGCCCCCTATATACAAGAATATAACTACTATAATACTGCTCCTATATACAAGAATATAACTACTATAATACTGCCCCATATATACAAGAATATAACTACTATAATACTGCCCCTATATACAAGAATATAACTACTATAATACTGCCCCTATATACAAGACTATAACTATTATAATACAGCCCCTATATACAAGAATATAACTACTATAATACTGCTCCCTATATACAAGAATATAACTACTATAATTCTGCTCCTATATACCAGAATATAACTACTATAATACTGCCTATATATACCAGAATATAACTACTATAATACTGCTCCTATATACCAGAATATAACTACTATAATACTGCCTATATATACCAGAATATAACTACTATAATACTGCTCCTATATACAAGAATATAACTACTATAATACTGCCCCTATATACAAGAATATAACTACTATAATACTGCCCCCTATATACAAGAATATAACTACTATAATTCTGCTCCTATATACAAGAATATAACTACTATAATTCTGCTCCTATATACAAGAATATAACTACTATAATACTGCCTCATATACAAGAATATAACTACTATAATACTGCTCCTATGTACAAGAATATAACTACTATAATACTGCCCTATATACAAGAATATAACTACTATAATACTGCTCCTATATACAAGAATATAACTACTATAATACTGCCTCCTATATACAAGAATATAACTACTATAATACTGCCCCCTATATACAAGGATATAACTACTATAATACTGCTCCTATATACAAGAATATAACTACTATAATATTGCTCCCTATATACAAGAATATAACTACTATAATAATGCCTCCTATATACAAGAATATATCTACTATAATACTGCCCCCCATATACAAGAATATAACTACTATAATACTGCCCCTATATACAAGAATATAACTACTATAATACTGCCCCCTATATACAAGAATATAAGTACTATAATACTGCCGCTATATACAAGAATATAACTACTATAATACTGCCCCTATATACAAGAATATAACTACTATAATACTGCCTACTATATACAAGAATATAACTACTATAATACTGCCCCTATATATACAAGAATATAACTACTATAATACTGCCTACTATATACAAGAATATAACTACTATAATACTGCCTACTATATACAAGAATATAACTACTATAATACTGCCCCTATATATACAAGAATATAACTACTATAATACCGCCTCCTATATACAAGAATATAACTACTATAATACTGCTCCCTATATACAAGAATATAACTACTATAATACTGCCCCCTATATACAAGAATATAACTACTATAATACTGCTCCTCTATACAAGAATATAACTGCTATAATACTGCCCCCTATATACAAGAATATAACTACTATAATACTGCCCCCTATATACAAGAATATAACTACTATAATACTGCCCCCTATATACAAGAATATAACTACTATAATACTGCCCTATATACAAGAATATAACTACTATAATACTGCCTCCTATATACAAGAATATAACTACTATAATACTGCCTCCTATATACAAGAATATAACTTCTATAATACTGCCCCCTATATACAAGAATATAACTACTATAATACTGCTCCTATATACAAGAATATAACTACTATAATACTGCTCCTATATACAAGAATATAACTACTATAATACTGTCCCTATATACAAGAATATAACTACTATAATACTGCTCCTATATACAAGAATATAACTACTATAATACTGCCCCCTATATACAAGAATATAACTACTATTATACTGCTCCTATATACAAGAATATAACTACTATAATACTGCCCCCTATATACAAGAATATAACTACTATAATACTGCTCCCTATATACAAGAATATAACTACTATAATACTACTTCTATATACAAGAATATAACTACTATAATACTGCCCCCTATATACAAGAATATAACTACTATAATACTGCTCCTATATACAAAAATATAACTACTATAATACTGCTCCTATATACAAGAATATAACTACTATAATACTGCCCTATATACAAGAATATATCCACTATAGTACTGCCCCCTCATGGATATGAAGGTTATGAACAGTTTCTGGACATTTTTCCTCTGTGTACACGGCTCTTGTTCTCTTGCAGATTGCTGTGGTCGCTGTTATGTGTAAGCCTCACCGATGTCCTCACATTAACTTCACCGGGAACATCTGTGTGTAAGTGCAATGTTCTGTGTTACATCTTTGTGTTTGATTATAGTTTTTTTTTTTTCATGGGCTATTACATGTAATTCTAATCACTGCATGCAGATTGTATAGTGACCTCCTAAATGCTGCACTTGGCTACTATGTATTTCTTAAAGGGACCTGTCAGAATGTCCAAAGCTGTATTTTTTTTTTTAGTATATGTCCATTGCTTTAGCTCCCCACCACAAAGTTTCATAGGAGAGACATGCAGGGGAGTAACTGTCTGGGATCGAGGGCTGGCGACAGACTCAGATGTGACCTGAAGTCCTGTTATAGCTGTGGTGGCCTGCTCAGGATAGAACAGTATGCCCAGAACATATTTCCTCTTTTACTGGGCCGCATTCTAATTTGGATCATATATCTCTTATTCTCCCCACTTTCACATGCAAAAAAATGTCCCAAGTATCCACGCTGGATCTTGGAGATATGCAAACGGCTTAAATGTTATGTCCAGCGTTACACATACGTTACATTACTTATCCTGTACTGATCCTGAGTTACAGCCTGTATTATACTCCAGAGCTGCACTCACTATTCTGCTAGTGGAGTCACTGTGTACATACGTTACATTACTTATCCTGTACTGATCCTGAGTTACATCTTGTATTATACTCCAGAGCTGCACTCACTATTCTGCTGGTGGAGTCACTGTACATACATTACATTACTTATCCTGTACTGATCCTGAGTTACAGCCTGTATTATACTCCAGAGCTGCACTCACTATTCTGCTGGTGGAGTCACTGTGTACATACATTACATTACTTATCCTGTACTGATCCTGAGTTATATCCTGTATTATACTCCAGAGCTGCACTCACTATTCTGCTGGTGGAGTCACTGTGTACATACATTACATTACTTATCCTGTACTGATCCTGAGTTACAGCCTGTATTATACTCCAGAGCTGCACTCACTATTCTGCTAGTGGAGTCACTGTGTACATACGTTACATTACTTATCCTGTACTGATCCTGAGTTACATCTTGTATTATACTCCAGAGCTGCACTCACTATTCTGCTGGTGGAGTCACTGTACATACATTACATTACTTAGGGTATGTGCACACACACTAATTACGTCCGTAATTGACGGACGTATTTCGGCCGCAAGTACCGGGCCGAACAGTGCATGGAGCCGGGCTCCTAGCATCATACTTATGTACGATGCTAGGAGTCCCTGCCTCGCTGCAGGACAACTGTCCCGTACTGTAATCATGTTTTCAGTACGGGACAGTTGTCCTGCAGCGAGGCAGGGACTCCTAGCACCTTACATAAGTATGATGCTAGGAGCCCGGCTCCCTGCACTGTGTTCGGCCCGGTACTTGCGGCCGAAATACGTCCGTCAATTATGGACGTAATTAGTGTGTGTGCACATACCCTAATCCTGTACTGATCCTGAGTTACATCCTGTATTATACTCCAGAGCTGCACTCACTATTCTGCTGGTGGAGTCACTATGTACATACGTTACATTACTTATCCTGTACTGATTCTGAGTTACATCCTGTATAATACTCCAGAGCTGCACTCACTATTCTGCTGGTGGAATCACTGTGTACATACATTACATAACTTACCCTATACTGATCCTGAGTTACATCCTGTATTATAGTCCAGAGCTGCACTCACTATTCTGCTGGTGGTGTCACTGTGTACATACATTACATTACTTATCCTGTATTATACTCCAGAGCTGCACTCACTATTCTGCTGGTGGAGTCACTGTGTACATACGTTACATTACTTATCCTGTATTATACTCCAGAGCTGCACTCACTATTCTGCTTGTGGTGTCACTGTGTACATACATTACATTACTTATCCTGTACTGATCCTGAGTTACATCCTGTACTATACTCCAGAGCTGCACTCACTATTCTGCTGGTGGAGTCACTGTGTACATACATTACATTACTTATCCTGTACTGATCCTGAGTTACATCCTGTATTATTCTCCAGAGCTGCACTCACTATTCTGCTGGTGAAGTCACTGTGTGCATACATTACATTACTTATCCTGTACTGTTCCTGAGTTACATCCTGTATTATACTCCAGAGCTGCACTCACTATTCTGCTGGTGGAGTCACTGTGTACATATATTACATTACTTATCCTGTACTGATCCTGAGTTACATCCTGTATTATGCTCCAGAGCTGCACTCACTATTCTGCTGGTGGAGTCACTGTGTACATACATTACATTACTTATCCTGTACTGATCCTGAGTTACATCCTGTATTATACTCCAGAGCTGCACTCACTATTCTGCTAGTGGAGTCACTGTGTACATACGTTACATTACTTATCCTGTACTGATCCTGAGTTACATCTTGTATTATACTCCAGAGCTGCACTCACTATTCTGCTGGTGGAGTCACTGTACATAGATTACATTACTTAGGGTATGTGCACACACACTAATTACGTCCGTAATTGACGGACGTATTTCGGCCGCAAGTACCGGGCCGAACACAGTGCATGGAGCCGGGCTCCTAGCATCATACTTATGTACGATGCTAGGAGTCCCTGCCTCGCTGCAGGACAACTGTCCCGTACTGTAATCATGTTTTCAGTACGGGACAGTTGTCCTGCAGCGAGGCAGGGACTCCTAGCACCTTACATAAGTATGATGCTAGGAGCCCGGCTCCCTGCACTGTGTTCGGCCCGGTACTTGCGGCCGAAATACGTCCGTCAATTATGGACGTAATTAGTGTGTGTGCACATACCCTAATCCTGTACTGATCCTGAGTTACATCCTGTATTATACTCCAGAGCTGCACTCACTATTCTGCTGGTGGAGTCACTGTGTACATACGTTACATTACTTATCCTGTATGATACTCCAGAGCTGCATTCACTATTCTGCTGGTGGAGTCACGGTGTACATACGTTACATTACTTATCCTGTACTGATTCTGAGTTACATCCTGTATTATACTCCAGAGCTGCACTCACTATTCTGCTGGGGGTGTCACTGTGTACATACGTTACATTACTTATCCTGTATGATACTCCAGAGCTGCATTCACTATTCTGCTGGTGGAGTCACGGTGTACATACATTACATTACTTATCCTGTACTGATTCTGAGTTACATCCTGTATTATACTCCAGAGCTGCACTCACTATTCTGCTGGTGGAATCACTGTGTACATACATTACATAACTTACCCTATACTGATCCTGAGTTACATCCTGTGTTATAGTCCGGAGCTGCACTCACTATTCTGCTGGTGGTGTCACTGTGTACATACATTACATTACTTATCCTGTACTGATCCTGAGTTACATCCTGTATTATACTCCAGAGCTGCACTCACTATTCTGCTGGTGGAGTCATTGTGTACATATATTACATTACTTATCCTGTATTGATCCTGAGTTACATCCTGTATTATACTCCAGAGCTGCACTCACTATTCTGCTGGTGGAATCACTGTGTACATACATTACTTATCCTGTACTGATCCTGAGTTACATCCTGTATTATACTCCAGAGCTGCACTCACTATTCTGCTGGTGGAGTCACTGTGTACATACATTACATTACTTATCCTGTACTGATCCTGAGTTACATCCTGTACTATACTCCAGAGCTGTACTCACTATTTTGCTGGTGGAGTCACTGTGTACATATATTGCATTACTTATCCTGTACTGATCCTGAGTTACATCCTGTATTATACTCCAGAGCTGCACTCACTATTCTGCTGGTGGAGTCACTGTGTACATACATTACATTACATATCCTGTACTGATCCTGAGTTACATCCTGTATTATACTCCAGAGCTGCACTCACTATTCTGCTGGTGGAGGTACTGTGTACATACATTACACTACTTATCCTGTACTGTTCCTGAGTTACATCCTGTATTATACTCCAGAGCTGCACTCACTATTCTGCTGGTGGAGTCACTGTGTACATATATTACATTACATATCCTGTACTGATCCTGAGTTACATCCTGTATTATGCTCCAGAGCTGCACTCACTATACTGCTGGTAGTGTCACTGTGTACATACATTACATTACTTATCCTGTATTATACTCCAGAGCTGCACTCACTATTCTGCTGGTGGAGTCACTGTGTACATACGTTACATTACTTATCCTGTATTATACTCCAGAGCTGCACTCACTATTCTGCTGGTGGTGTCACTGTGTACATACATTACATTACTTATCCTGTACTGATCCTGAGTTACATCCTGTATTATACTCCAGAGCTGCACTCACTATTCTGCTGGTGAAGTCACTGTGTTCATACATTACATTACTTATCCTGTACTGTTCCTGAGTTACATCCTGTATTATACTCCAGAGCTGCACTCACTATTCTGCTGGTGGAGTCACTGTGTACATATATTACATTACTTATCCTGTACTGATCCTGAGTTACATCCTGTATTATGCTCCAGAGCTGCACTCACTATTCTGCTGGTGGAGTCACTGTGTACATACATTACATTACTTATCCTGTACTGATCCTGAGTTACATCCTGTACTATACTCCAGAGCTGTACTCACTATTTTGCTGGTGGAGTCACTGTGTACATATATTGCATTATTTATCCTGTACTGATCCTGAGTTACATCCTGTATTATACTCCAGAGCTGCACTCACTATTCTGCTGGTGGAGTCACTGTCTACATACATTACTTATCCTGTACTGATCCTGAGTTACATCCTGTATTATACTCCAGAGCTGCACTCACTATTCTGCTGGTGGAGTCACTGTGTACATACGTTACATTACTTATCCTGTATGATACTCCAGAGCTGCATTCACTATTCTGCTAGTGGAGTCACGGTGTACATACATTACATTACTTATCCTGTACTGATTCTGAGTTACATCCTGTATTATACTCCAGAGCTGCACTCACTATTCTGCTGGTGGAATCACTGTGTACATACATTACATAACTTACCCTATACTGATTCCTGAGTTACATCCTGTGTTATAGTCCAGAGCTGCACTCACTATTCTGCTGGTGGTGTCACTGTGTACATACATTACATTACTTATCCTGTACTGATCCTGAGTTACATCCTGTATTATACTCCAGAGCTGCACTCACTATTCTGCTGGTGGAGTCATTGTGTACATATATTACATTACTTATCCTGTATTGATCCTGACTTACATCCTGTATTATACTCCAGAGCTGCACTCACTATTCTGCTGGTGGAATCACTGTGTACATACATTACTTATCCTGTACTGATCCTGAGTTACATCCTGTATTATACTCCAGAGCTGCACTCACTATTCTGCTGGTGGAGTCACTGTGTACATACATTACATTACTTATCCTGTACTGATCCTGAGTTACATCCTGTATTATACTCCAGAGCTGCACTCACTATTCTGCTGATGGAGTCACTGTGTACATACATTACATTACTTATCCTGTACTATACTCCAGAGCTGTACTCACTATTTTGCTGGTGGAGTCACTGTGTACATATATTGCATTACTTATCCTGTACTGATCCTGAGTTACATCCTGTATTATACTCCAGAGCTGCACTCACTATTCTGCTGGTGGAGTCACTGTGTACATACATTACATTACATATCCTGTACTGATCCTGAGTTACATCCTGTATTATACTCCAGAGCTGCACTCACTATTCTGCTGGTGGAGGTACTGTGTACATACATTACACTACTTATCCTGTACTGATCCTGAGTTACATCCAGGTATTATACTCCAGAGCTACACTCACTATTCTGCTGGTGGAGTCACTGTGTACATACATTACATTACATATCCTGTACTGATCCTGAGTTACATCCTGTATTATACTCCAGAGCTGCACTCACTATTCTGCTGGTGGAGGTACTGTGTACATACATTACACTACTTATCCTGTACTGATCCTGAGTTACATCCTGTATTATACTCCAGAGCTACACTCACTATTCTGCTGGTGGAGTCACTGTGTACATACATTCCTGTACTGATTCTGAATTACATCCTGTATTATACTCCAGAGCTGCACTCAGTATTCTGCTGATGTAGTCACTGTGTACATACATTACATTACTTATCCTGTACTGATTCTGAGTTACATCCTGTATTATACTCCAGAGCTGCACTCAGTATTCTGCTGGTGGAATCACTGTGTACATACATTACATTACTTATCCTGTACTGATCCTGAGTTACATCCTGTATTATACTCCAGAGCTGCACTCAGTATTCTGCTGGTGGAGTCACTGTGTACATACATTACTTATCCTGTACTGATTCTGAGTTACATCCTGTATTATACTCCAGAGCTACACTCACTATTCTGCTGGTGGAGTCACTGTGGACATACATTACTTATCCTGTACTGATCCTGAGTTACATCCTGTATTATACTCCAGAGCTGCGCTCACTATTCTGCTGGTGGAGTCCCTGTGTACATACATTACATTACTTATCCTGTACTGATCCTGAGTTATATCCTGTATTATACTCCAGAGCTGCACTCACTATTCTGCTGGTGGAGTCACTGTGTACATACATTACATATCCTGTACTGATCCTGAGTTACATCCTGTATTATACTCCAGAGCTGCACCCACTCTTTTCCTGGTAATATTTGGATATTGTCAGCAAGCTTGTTGTCAGAAACCCGACTAATGCTGAATTCACACATGCCGTTTTTAATGCAGTTTTTGGAACCAAAGCTATGAGTGAATACAACAGTAATGTAAGGTATAGAGCAATGACTTATATTTCTCTTTGTGTAAATCAGCCTAAAATCTTAGGGGAGCTCCTACAATGCAGGACATGCAGGGACTGTTTTCTCTTTCCTACGCCAGTGCTTTGTGTAATGAAGACACTTCCTAGAAGACAAATTTATTGTACTGACCTGATGACTTCCACAGCAGGGGGTTTGTTACAATTAAGGTAAAAACAGCCGCAGCATATATCTCCTTTGTTGCTATGTATCCGTGCAGGTAAAATGTATCTGTCAGGAGTCCTCACATAGGATTGTGTAGACTGGATACAATTGTAACAAACTCTCAGCTGTGAGAAATATTAGGTCTGAACTGGTTTTTAAAATTCTGGGTATTAATAAGAATATTGTGATTCACTGACAGCAAGCAGATATTTTGAAAATTTTGAGAAATAGAAACAAAATCTGAGAGAAAGTTGCAGAAGTGTTTATTATACTATGATTTCAATACTCGGCATTACTCCTGCTGTGGTCATTTCTACATGATTTATTATTCGTATCTTCTGCAGGTACTGCCCCGGAGGTCCGGATTCCGATTTTGAATACTCAACCCAATCATATACAGGATATGAGGTGCGTTCACTGACAGCCAGGTCTCATGAATACAACCGTCGGTCCTGTTAGGGTGTAAGGAGTTTGTTTAGGGGGGTGTCCCTTTTTGTACTGGCCAGAATTAATAGCAGCTAAAAGAGTGGTTTGCGTCCCGGTGTATGTGCCGCTGGGTCCTAGCGAGATCACTTAGCCCTTTCTGTAGCTCCCATAGATTTAGGGCCTCGCTGGCTATGACTCCCAGCTGGACCCTTCTCTGTAGATTCTGTCTGTATGGACTCATTGTTACCGTCTCTTGGACTGACCTCACACTTACCACTTTATTGTATTCGTAATGGGTTGTCCAGTATTGTCCTATTAGGGACTTCTGAGTTTATAGAGCAGGATCCTCATCTCTTGGCCTGAATAGTGAACGGTACAAAGAGCGTCCTGTCCTGCATTACACAGTCAACACATTGATATGAATGGACACTTTGTAATACTTAATCAATCCTGTGGTGGCGCTGCAGGGAAACTGAATACTTACGGCCAGGCGTCCCCACTGATTACAGCTGATCGCTGGAGGTCCCAGCAGGGGGACACTTTGGTTTATTGTCAAGGGACCCTTCTACTAAGTAGAGATTGGTTAAGATGGTTTGATATTGTGTACAATTCAGTCTCTTCAATGTGTGAATACCGGGTGACCGCTGTCCTTCCCGCCGCAGCCATTTTTTTGGATTTTCACTTTCGTTTTTTCCTCCCAAATTTCCAAAAGCAGTAACTTTTTTATTTTTCCATCGATATAGCCATATCAGGGCCTGTACCATATAATGTAGTGGGAGACGGAAAAATATTTGTGGGGTGGAATAGGAAAAAAAACAGCCATTCCTCAATTCTGGGTGGTTTTGTTTTTACGTCTTTCGCCGTGCAGTAAGAACGACATGTTAACTTTATTCTGCGGGTCAATGCGATTACAGCCATACCGAATTTATATATATTTTTTTTTTAAAACTTTTTTTTATTATTTTGTTGAAAAAACGTAATTTAACTTCTATTCTTACTTTTTTTTGCTTGTCCTCCTAGGGGACTTGAACCAGCGATCATGGGATCGCTTGCACGATATACTACAATACTAATGTATTGCAGTATATCGTGATACTGACAGTCTCCTATGACGCCCTGCCGGAGGCCCCCAGGCTGCCATGCCCCCCATCGGCACCCCCTGATCTCTTTGAGGGTTGGCCATTGGAACGTTACAGGAGGTTGTCCCCTGTTGTTAGTCATTTAAATTCCGCATTTGCTATTGACCGCTGCATTTAACGGGTTAAACGAGCGTGATCCCGCTCGTTACCCGGAGGTGTCGGCTGTAATACACAGCTGACACACACGTTCTATGGAGCGTATGTATACAGCGCATGTCAGGAAGGGGTTAATAGCTTAAATCATGATCGTAGGTCTTCTAGTATACTATGTGGTTTGATCGTAAGATCTGCTGATCGCTGTGTGTAAATCCAATCGATCGATGGTCTTGCAATGGAAAAGAATGCGCCATGTTGACTCTTCGACCTGCCTCTTTACCATGTGACTACGATTTCAACTTCACTGCAATATGAACAAATCGCGACCTGTAAAGACGCGTCGTGCTCATCCTTCACTATCGGGAGCAATAGTCGGACAAGCGGCTGAATCGTACGCGTTAGCGAAGCCTGTAAAGCCGCCCTTACTCTATGCGCCTTAGGGTATGTTCAGACGTCGCGGATTGTCACGTAGGCAGGATGCCCAGCCTTTTGCTTGAGTGCAGCAGTTGCAAAGAGTGGAATCTGTGGCTAATCCTCAGCAAAATCTGCTACAAATTCTGCCCCGTTTGGATTTATTTTACTATTTGATACCTTGGCCACCCGTCTGGTGTAAATCTTGCAGAAAACACGTGTTCATTTCCTTCTGACTCCTCCCGTTGTTGGCATTCAGATGGCATAGGGGTTGGGTCTCCTTATTCAGATAGAATAGTGGGGGAGAGCTGCTGCTGCACAAAGTCGCCTTACAGAAAGTTTGATCTGAGGTTTGTCTTGTTTTTTTGTGTACTTTTTTTTTTTTTCCTGTAGATACTTTTACTTTAAAATCTTTTCCATTTCTCTGTACAGCCAACATCCATGCGTGCCATCCGGGCCCGGTACGACCCTTTCCTGCAGACAAGACATAGAGTTGAACAGGTAGAGTGTTTAATCTTTTATATGTGAATCCGTATTGTCACGTTTCGCTGTCTGTTCTATAAGGGAGAATTCGGATGCACAGAAAATCCCCAGCACGTCAATTCGGTTACGGATTTTCCCAGCGCTCTACTTCGCTATCCGGTAATATGGGAAGTGGACTGTACCACTGCATAGCTACGTGTTTGCCAATAAGGGGTGTAGGAAAGCTGGGTTACGCCGCCTGTTAGAACAGCCATATTGATTGTCACCCAGCTTTCCCAGGAACAGATATGGTTTAGTGACCCTGAATAGAATTTATAATAACTTGACAGAAGGGAACGTCTGGAGGATTTATATGTAGCGGGAGGCCTTCTGATTTTAGAGGGGGGATTTCTCTTTCCGCCAGTGAGACTCGGGCGTCATATTCTTGACATAATCTTATTAGTCTAGAGATGTGAAATAAGAGGAGACGGCAGAATCGCCAGAGCCTCGCAGAACCGGGATCCTATTATCCGTGTACTGGGACCGGATATTGGATCAACTGAGGTTTCCTAATAATCACATGAGAAACCTACAACATTGCTGTGTGTAGGAAGGAAAGGTCAGATATTGGAGGTAATTGTCACATTCCAATTAAGTCCTCTCTGATCTTCATATGTGTGTGAACTGATTAATAGGAAATTGACATTTTATGCAAATATGGGATTTTTAGCCCCTCCTCTAATTGTGCATCATCTCCCTCAGTAGTGACCTGGTCTTTTTTTCTTGTTGGTGGTTTAGTTTCTTGTATGTAGTTTTTGATCATTTTGTCCTTGTTGTAATGGAAATCACCTCCCTATGTACTGGTTTCATGTTGAGCTTGTGCTGCCAATCTGAACTAGCAGAGTTGCAGTGTAAAGCATGGTGGAGGGACAGTGCAGCAGCCTGAGCATGTAACAAGGCATGACTTGAGTTTCAGATTAACTAACCATACAAGTCTCTTCCTTACACCACTTCATGGCTGTCATACATGTATGCCTATACGAAGGTTGATGGCCCATAATAAATTGATTAATGCAACTTTGAAATTACTTTTTATTAAAAATTATTTTGGCTTTTTGTATACAGAGCAGCTGTATCTAGCACTGAATCCTGCATCCGTCAGCTCAGCGGCACTGACGGGTTCAGTGTCAGCGAGTCAGACACGCAGGATCCACCTGTAATCGACCGCATCTTATGAGATCATCGATATGATCGATAACCGCTCGATCCTGGCCCGCTGTCACTGAACTAGTCAGTCCCGCTGACGTATACAGGTTTCAGCTCACGATACAGCTGCTCTTTATATAGACTACAAAACATAGCCCAGGGGGTTTATACCTGGTGGTCTAGTGTAAAATAGGGTGTTTATTCCTGGTGGTCTAGTGTAAAATAGGGGGTTTATACCTGGTGGTCTAGTGTAAAATAGGGTGTTTATTCCTGGTGGTCTAGTGTAAAATAGGGGGTTTATACCTGGTGGTCTAGTGTAAAATAGGGGGTTTATACCTGGTGGTCTAGTGTAAAATAGCGGGTTTATACCTGGTGGTCTAGTGTAAAATAGGGGGTTTATACCTGGTGGTCTAGTGTAAAATAGGGGGTTTATACCTGGTGGTCTAGTGTAAAATAGGGGGTTTATACCTGGTGGTCTAGTGTAAAATAGGGGGTTTATACCTGGTGGGCTGGTGTAAAATAGGTGGTTTATACCTGGTGGGCTGGTGTAAAATAGGGGGTTTATACCTGGTGGTCTGGTGTAAAATAGGGGGTTTATACCTGGTGGTCTGGTGTAAAATAGGGTGTTTATACCTGGTGGTCTGGTGTAAAATAGGGCGTTTATACCTGGTGGTCTAGTGTAAAATAGGGGGTTTATACCTGGTGGTCTACTGTAAAATAGGGGGTTTATACCTGGCGGCCTAGTGTAATATACCGGGTTTATACCTGGCGGCCTAGTGTAATATACCGGGTTTATACCTGGCGGCCTAGTGTAATATACCGGGTTTATACCTGGTGGCCTAGTGTAATATACCGGGTTTATACCTGGTGGCCTAGTGTAATATACCGGGTTTATACCTGGTGGCCTGGCGCTGCTGGGCCTCCGCTGGTTGTGGTCTATGAGATTTACACTCTCTTTTATTTAATTTTTTCTCTAGAGTTTTTTTTTCCTTGCTAAAAAGGGTCTTTATAGTCCGAAAAATTTTGTTTATTATACAAATTAAATTTTAGATTTTTCTGGTATGTAAATAATGAAATAGATTTTCCAAACCGTTGGTTGCCAGATTAAAGGAATCACCGCCGTATCTCTGTTTTTCTGCTATATTCAGTCTGGCCGTGGGTTCACTTCATTTTCTTTTTCTGCAGCCTCAGAGTTAATCTTTTCTGTTGTAAGTCGTATTGTCTTTCCACGACGGGATAATGACATAAATGGCCGCGCGGTTCACTAATTACCGCCGTTTTCTTCTTCAGCTCAAGCAGCTCGGGCACAGCGTGGACAAGGTGGAGTTCATTGTCATGGGGGGCACATTCATGGCACTTTCAGAAGAATATCGGGACTTCTTCATCCGGAACCTGCATGACGCCCTGTCCGGGCACACCTCCAACAGCGTGGCGGAAGCTGTCCGGTAAGAGGCGCTCCTGGGGGCCACAGCAGGGAATTTGTTTTCTCCGCTGCAGCTTTCAGCTGTTCTTAAATTGAGCCGTTAAGCTAATTAAAGTGCTACGCTGTGAAAAGTATATGACCCCCCCCCCCCCCCCCCCCCGCCCATGTCTATTATTGGAAATTGGCTCTACTTTTTTTTTTTTTAATCTATTAACATAATGTAATAGTGGGCGAGGGTCATCACATAAGACGGTCTTAGGCCCTGTTCACATGAGCGTGTTTCTCGTCAATGTGCGGCCCATTTTAGCAATATACAGAATGATCCATACAAGTCAATGGGGCTGAAGCCGTTTTTTTCACGGAGCGTGTGTTCGTTGCGAGAAATTCACAGCATGTCCTATTCCGATCCGTTTTTGCCGTCCAAAATCGCTTGCTGAAGTCTAAGGGTGCACGAAAAAACGGACCGCACACGGGCGCCATTTGTGTGCTGTCCATTTTTACCGGTCAGTTGCTAAGAAATGCTGAAAAAAAAGAAAAGTGAAAAAATAAAGTACTTGAAGAGGATGAAACCGACTAGAAATACGGATGACACGCGGAAACAACACAGACGCATTAAAAACGGTCTGATTTTAAGCCAGAAACTGCCGTAGCCGGCCCCACCCCAAGATCGGACGTTAAAATATTATAAAATATATATACAAATAAAAAAATTTTTTACTCACCAATCCGCTTCTCCCCATCGGCGTTCTTATACATCAGGCCCTGGCGAAGGGTTGAGGTGCATTCAAGGTACTAACGTCTGGCAGCGTCAGCGCATTATATGTGACGCAGCACAGCTTCGTCGCATTGTTTCGCCCCAATCTGTCACATCTTATTTCGGCTCCGCCCATCTTATGTAATCGCATCGGGAAAAGATAACGTTGGTGAGTGATGTAAAACTGAAGTAGATGGTTGCGGGTAAAACATTAATATGGGTTTGCCGGATTTCAGCCCAGTCCGACCCTGAACGATTGGCATGGGGGAACCTCCATTTGGCCTCTACAGCCCGTTGTTTGGAAGTCATTTTTGCTCCTAGTATGTAGGTATAGGGGGCAGATACGATGGCACCATTTTGGGGGCACGTATCATTTTTTTTATGAACTTTTTTTTTGGTGGGGGATTAGAAAAAAACCTGAAATGAGGCCCCTGTTCCATGCGTTTTAAATTCACGCCGTTCACCGTGCAGCGTAAATAACATGTTTACTTTATTCTATGGGTCGATACGATTACGGCGATACCACATATGTGGAGGTTTTTGTTTTTTTATGTTTTACGACTTTTGCACAATAAAAAAACCTTTTGAACTAAAATTATTTGTTTTTTTTATGGCAGCATTTAACGGGTTAAACGTCCACGATCTATGTCAATTTTAATCGCTACCGTTGGAACAGGAGCCCGGCTGTCATCAGACAACCGAGCACCCACTCCAGCCTGCACGGGACACCCGTGCAGGATTTAGACTTGGTTGCCGTGAAAAGGCGTCTTGGTGGTCACTAAGTGGTTAAAAATGCTAATATACTTTATATACCTGTTAAGGAATTTCGACCCTCTTCCTTTAATTCAGACAATTTTCCGTACGAGATTGTGAGGACTCCAATTCAAAAAGTCAGTTTTGCTTCTCCTCAGCCTTTAAGCTCTAGACATACTCTTGTGTTTTGGATCATTGTCTTGTTCCTTTTATTAAATACTCTTCATTAGAGATGAGCGAAAACATGTCCGTACTACGTCCCACATCGGCAGGCAGTAAGGTGGAGATGGAAGTGATGCTGTGGTAGAGGAGGTATTAACGTTGACCTTGGTAGACCAGGTAAAAATTTGGAGACAAGTGATGGTGAGGAATCTCCAGTTGGAGGAGAAGTAAAGTTGGCAATGGTGGTGCTTCCCATTTACGATTAAGACTTGGACCAAAGGTGGTTCCCTCTGATCTGTCTGAGATAAAGTTGGGTGGCAACATGAAGAGGAAGATGGCGGCGTGCTGGACAGGGCTTGGAAATCACAGCTCCTCGTCTAGAAGGCAACTCTACAGTCAAGTGTGTTGTCACCGGCGTTGCTTCAGGCTCTTAGGGTGCCATGGTCAGCATGGTCTTCCGTGTCATCGTGTCATTCTCCCCCCTCCACATGGTGGACAGATTGTACGAGCAGACAATTGTTACCACATACAGCACAACAACAAATTGGGGATATGTATCTTCCGGCACGGTGTCGCGTATGGCCAGTCGCTTGCCTGTTGGTAGAAGTATAAGCGCATCAAAGAGTAGAAACACAGAGATGACGACTGGATAGCCCCTCTTTTTCACACTGATTCCTTTTATAAAATCTAAATGGCTGAAGGTAAACTATGACGCTTTTGGGCTAGAAAGAAGACAAGCCCTACCAGGAGCAGCACCACCACCAGCGGCCGCTTCAGTATTATTGATATGATGGAGCCATGCTTGACACTCTGAGGTGGCCACACTAGAAACGTTCTAACTGAACTGCACCCTGGTGCCGGGAGGACTCCAGAGCCCGGACCCTTTAGTCTTCTATGTCCATAGGAAAGGAGTAGGGTCCTGTTGCTGTGTCCTCCATGCTTTTGGCCCGGCTGCATATGTTGGATATGCAAAAACTTATTAAAATGATGAGTCGTGGGTTTGTTAAGAACGTCGGCCAGATAACCTGTCGTCGTCACCCCACTCCTTCCACCACAAGCCGTTGCCTTCTTTCCCAATGACGTAAGATTGGATAACTCCCGTAATGAAAGAGTTGTCACGCATCGGCGGCCTCCTAAGCTAAGCAGCGGTTCAGACATTGATGTTCCCCTTTAATTGTTCTTGTTTTCCATGCTGGATCAGCATGTACATCTCTCTTCGTGTTTTACCTAAAAAGGTTAGGTTATGTTTTTGCCGATTGCGCGCCAAGAATACATTAACATTTCATTCCACGTACGCCATTTGCTGCTATTCCCAATCTAAAAAGAAAGATGTGAATTACCTTTCCATGATTTAAAGGCGGCGTTCACCCACAGACGGTGGGCAAAGCAGAACTCGCAGAGATGGTTATCATCAGTCAATAAGTCTGTCAGGCTCGTACAGTTAACTCGTTGCCGTCTGCGTAGTCCAACTGTGTAATCAGCCACCACATGCGTCCGGCCCCCTGACCTCCGTGTCTCAACTAATCCCGAAAGACATTGATTGCGCTAACAGAGATTGGATTAAGCAGGCCTGGACGGAAGGTTATAGAAAATAGTGCTTATCTGCCTTATTATACTCCGACCCAACGCAGACAGGTCTTATCTCGCCGCATTAGTCCACAGTCCTCCTTGTCAGCGACAACACAGCCCCTGCTTCTCTCTTCTACATCCTGGGCGACGGCGCACCGCCAGCCGATTGTAAAAATAGAATAATAGCAAGGACGCCGGCACAGAAGAGGACGAGCCTGCCCGATGCTGAGAGGGGCTCCGCAGTTGGTACATTGTCCAGTTTAGCACGATCTGGCAGTCGACTGGGATGTTTTTGAAAAAATATCCGTCCCTTCCCCCCGGTTCACCATGGGGGCAGACATGAATTTTCCTCTTCTTTATGGCGATCGATTGAAGTTGAGTTTTGTAGAAGCTCTTTGTTAAAGGGATGAAGACATTCCCCCCCCCCCTCTCGTTCTTTTTCTACGCGTCTATGTCTGACAATTCCTTCGGTTTAATGTTGAGAAGGTCAATCTAAAATACAACCAGAAAATATAATAGAAGGTTTCAGAATGTTCTGTACCTTGTTTTTGTTTTACTGAATTATAGGGGATCTCCCATCTGGATAATAGATTATTAATTTACACCTTCCCCAACAGTGATCGTTGGTGGGTCTGAAGTGGGCTGTT